>NC_134234.1:301547486-301850517 GCF_965152275.1 Natator depressus
GAATATAGAAACCACATTGGAGCAGTTTTCTAAAGAGAGCACTGCTCCTATAAGTGCTGTCTCTTTGGATAAAGCAAAAGCAATCCTGTATCTTGTGTTCACTAACGATTCCAGAGCACTTTTTTGCAGGGGTGTTTATATATATATGAGAATATATTTATTTATTTGGGTAACTTACATCATGCCTATCTACAAATCCCCTTCCAGTTTCAGTTAGAGGTATTCTTCACTTGTCATAAAAAGTTGTATAGTGTTGCAGTGGTTGGCAAAGTTATCACTACAAAGTAAATTGTAAGTTTGAGCCTATTTGGGACTCTTGGATGAAAAATTATGCGTAAATATAAGTTTCCCAAAGATGGTGGAATGGGGGGTGATGGTGGAGGGGGAGGGATAAGTAGACTCTTACTTTATTTTCCCGTGCCATGGACCACATCTAGTGAACTTATACTTATCTCCATAAGTTTGGAGATTTTTACTCAAAAGGTTTCAGCTCTTGCATTCTGATAATACCTAGCTCTCTAGCACTTTTCATCTATAGGTCTCAAAGCTCTAGAAAGGAGATGAGTGTGATCCCTATTTTACAGATGGGGAAACTGAAGCACATAGTGGCAAAGTGACTTGCCGAAGGTCACCTAGCAGGGAAGTGGCTGAATAGAACCTAGGTCTCCTGAGTCTCAGTGCTCCTTCTGTTAGGCAGCACCATATCTCTAAACTGTTGGTTAACCCTGTCAAGATTTTTGAATGGTTAATACTCATGCCCTCTATGCTAAAAGCTTTCTGTGTATATAGCAACACTATACATTAAAAATTACTTCAAAAATAGATTCCACCTTAGAGGACAGAAATTTTCATTCTCATTTGGAATAAATAGACTTCTTGGATTCTGCACACTTTTTTTGTGTGCGCCCGCTTTGTGTCAGCGTATATATCCTGGGCACTTCAGCATACTAAACTAGTACACTGTTCTGTAAAATGTCTTTACTGTGCTATAGTATAGAAATTTATTGCAAAACAGGTGGTGTGGTAAACTTGATATGCATTTTTTTTTCTTTTAGTGCATTTGCACAGTACAATCTGGATCAGTTTACTCCAGTGAAAATTGAAGGTTATGATGAACAGGTATGGATACAGTGAAATATTAACTCATAACAGGTTTCTTAAAGTTTAAGGAGCATGCTATGATATTAGAACTTTTGCTTTTCTTTTCTTGCAAAAATATGCATTGGCTAATATTCCAAGTTAATAACCTGTTTATAATGTAAACCATAAAGAGCTACAATATAAGCAGTGTGAGGACACATGGCCTCTAATCCTGTAAGATGCAGAGTGAAGTCACCTAAACAATCTTAACTCTGCCCTATAGTTACATCATGAACAAAAAAAACCCCCTATCTTTTAAAAGTTAGATTAATGTAATATAGAATTTGAAATATTATTATGCACTAATTTCATGGACACTGGAAGACCTCCATTTAATGTATGAATTCTGCATTTGCTACAATGTGGGGTAAACTAGATGAGAACTCAAGGTTTGCTGCTGTTTAATATCTGTTTGCCGTTGCTGTGCATGAACTTAGTTCACATCTTATGTTTTAAAGCGTGAGATTTGGATGAGCCTCACCTTGGCACAGTTTAGTCTTTTTCCTTTGTTCGGTGGGGTTACACAGTACTGAATGGTGTAATGATGTCAAGACCAAACTCTGTGTGAAAAATAAATATTTTAAATAAAATAAAAGTAGGTTACAACTACAACTTTGTAATGCAGGTATTGATAACAGAACACGGTGATTTGGGCAATGGAAAATTTTTGGATCCAAAAAACAAGATAGCTTTTAAATTTGATCACTTAAGAAAGGAGGCTACTGATCCTAGGCCACATGAAGCTGAAAATGCGGTTGAGTCCTGGAGAAATTCAGTAGAAACTGCAATGAGAGCCTATGTGAAGGAACACTACCCCAGTGGTGTCTGCACAGTAAGTACTAGACAGCTATGAAATGATGGGGGATTGAAGTCTCCCTTGTCTGCTTATATTTTTGTCTGCAGGAGAATATTGGTACCTGAAATACAAGATAATGTAAACACAAAGTAAAGTCTAGTATAGACATGCCCTTAAATTGACAGGTGGGAATGTCTTCGGTTTTAGTGTTCTCATTACTCACCACTCTGCACCATCTACAATCGTATATTTTCTTTCTCTCCTTGTCCCCAACAACATGCTCCTGAAACTTCTGGGGGTATTGATTGTGCAGCATCGGCTACTCACTTGCCTCTTGAGACTCAGTGGTATCTCTTGTATTGCTCCAAGATCAAAGTGTGTGAGAATTTAGAGTAGTCCCAAATCCTGTTCTGCTTGTGACGGCAGAGATACCTGTCTGGCTAATGTCTGATAATGTTATTGATTGATTATATTTGTTTTTCTAAATCATATTAACATTATTACTTGAATTGTTGAGAACATTGTAAGCATTGTTCATGAAGACAAAGTCTCTGCCTTGAGGAGCTATTTAAAATCTAGTTGTCTGAATTTTGCATGCTGACTTATTTTTACTCTTATTTACACCTGCAATTAAACTCTTAATCTCAACTGGAAGAAAAAGCCAATTTGAAATCATAGCTAAATGTAATTTGGATGTGCAGTCTTGCAGGAGTTGGGGAACGGGGAGAGAACTCTTCAGCACCAGTGAGTCTCTATAAAATGTAGGCAGTTCTGCAGCAACAGTTCCTTCTCTTCTTCAGTTCTACATCTGTAAGGTTCCAAACATGAAGGAACTAGACTCTGAAGTACCATAAATTTTAGTGAACATTGATTTGCTATATCTTCTCTAGAGAATGTGTTGTTGGTAAGAAAACACAGATAATTATGGGGGTGAGTAAACAGGGATTGACGTTTCACTGTAACTAAGTGAACTCTGAGTGGAGTTAGAGATAAGGGAAAGAGACAAGGTTTGTAAGCTCAAAAGCTTGTCTCTCCCCAACAGAAATTGGTCCAATAGGAGATTTTAGAAAGACAAGGTGGGTGAGGTAATATCTTTTATTGGATCAACTTCTGTTTGAGAGACACATGCTTTCAAGCTCACCCATCTTTTGTCTCATATCCTGGGACCAACATGGCTACAGCACCACTGCAAACAATAAGGGAAAGATTCAGTTTGGAAGTGCAGTTTCTACAAACCTGCTGGGGGTAGGCCAAGTTACTATGGCTGCAGTCATCTATCTGTAAGCAAAGTGAAGAGGAGTTAACTCTTTTTGGGGGGGGGGATAAGGTTTTAGGTTTAATATTTAATGCCTCTTGTAGACTGGTATGAATAAATCTTGTCTTTGGTGTGTTGCTTTAAGATACATAAAGTGTACTCATGGCCTTTTTTTGGGCTGCTTTGGGGACACAATACAAAGTTTTGGGTATAGCATGGCAAGATAAAGGGAGAGAAAGCACTTGCCCCATCCTCAGCATTTAAAAGCAAAAGTGGGTAATGGTGGCGTCATAAAAATACAACCTTTCTTCGTTGTGGATCAGACTAGCACTTGATTCTGATATCAGTCATGCTAGGTGCTTTACAATTCCATTTCCTTAGATTTTTAGATCTTCTTTTTTTTCTTTTGTACCATTGTTTGCAGTGGACAAAATACTGAGGCATAGACATACTGAAACAAATATATACCTTGCTGTTGTACATTTGGTGTCTAACTGCTCTGTTTTCCTCTCCCCGAGTAAAAAGTTAAAATATCTGAAACCCAGCTATTGTTGCACTGTTCTTGAAGACTCGCTCATATGACCATTCATAGTTACATGGTTAAAATCCCTAGTTGCTGAGACACATCTAGTTTGTTGCTAATCTGAAAGTTTTATGTACTGCAGCATCTAAATTTTAGTTTGACCAGGTCTAATGATATTCCAAATACTGAGCCCTTAAATTTTCCTCCTTTGTAAATCATACAAGCACTCAAGGCATGGTTTAAAGCTAATTTATTGTCTGCTTTTGTTTATGCATAGAAATAATGGAAAGTGATTATAAAAATAAAATTCTGTAGTGTAATGTCACTGAATTATAGTACAATACAAGAGCTAAGTATCTTTTTAAAAATCTATCTTGCACAGGGTACTTATAATTTGGTTAAGGAATTCATTCAAAACTTGGCATGACTTTACTCTTTTATTTGCAATTAAGGTATATGGTAAAACAGTTGATGGACAGCAAACCATTATTGCATGCATAGAGAGCCATCAGTTCCAAGCAAAAAATTTTTGGTAAGTTCTTAACTGATCCTGTATTTGTTATATTTCACTATATTTAAGTAACTCTATCACAATCATATCCACTCATCCTCAGTATCTGATAGTGCGCCTCTTTTGATGGGAAGACGTTCCAGATCTGTTTTATGTGACTTAGAAGCTTCTATAAGGAGCTATGCAAAAAGCTTTGCTGCTAAAAGAAGCAAAATGGCAGGCTACTGATATGTTATTTTGCAGAGCATTTGGGAAATTCCCAGCCACGCTTTTGCCTGGACTTTCCAGTGATTTTTCTTTCTTGCATTTTTTCTTCCTTGACCACTGTTTCAGCCACTTATTTTTGGCTTTAAGACTCTGTCTTTTTCTCTTAGCTGTAAGATGTCAACAAAGAAAAGCAAATTGAGGACCAGGAAATTTACAGCTATTTTCCACTGGCAGAGGAAGAAATGTCAAAGGAGACTGTTTCACTTTCTATTTCTCCTAGCCAATCCCAGAAGCAGTCCTTTCACAGATGTAGGAGTATCCTAGGTTCACTCAGGCAACCAGTGGGGATTGAAAGCCTACTGTAGGATGTGGGCTCACTAATTTCCACCACTTAGCATTTTTCCTTTAAACTATCAGTAGCAAAGGCCTCAGTTACCCCAGAGGTACTAATGGTTCCTTTTTGTCAGGGAGATGAGCAGGATTCTTTCAGTAGTAATATTTAGCCTGTGTTTCACCCAACAGCTCCTTGGTCATGAGTCATTCACCACCAATTCCTCACAAGGTAAAGGGAAGAATAATCAGTGAACCTGATCAGTGATCAAAATACCCTCCCAGAGTCCAGCCATATACTGCCAGGCAAAACACAGTTCTGTGTCCCTCTCCTCACCCCCCCTCCCCCCAGTCAGTTTTGTTCAGGAAAAAGTGGGAAATTGGGAGGGGAGGGGAGCAAGACAAGCCATGGCTTCTGGAAATCTGTATCCAAGCTTCTTGAGAGAGTTTTTGCTAGCAGTAATACAGAGAGCTTTTTTTCAGAAATAAGGAGAAATGTCTTGTTAAGACTTTTTCTTCATGAGTCCTCTTGGCCATATCGGAGTCTATCGTAGAGCAACATGTGTCAGAAGGACAAGCTGTGGTGGCTAAGAAACTTCACCAGTCTTTCACATTCTCCAGCTCTTAAAACTTTCCAGGAATTTGTTTCTCCAGGTTAAGGGAAAACCAGCTTTCTCTCCCCCCCCCCCCCCCCCCCCAAATGAAGGAGCTATACAAAAAGTGAAAAATCCATTCGCTTTAACTTCTCCAAAAGAGCACACTGAATGAGAAGAGTATGTTTCAGAAACTCAAGCAAAACACTTGAGATGATGCAAAATGTCATCAGTTACTATTACTTTATTTTCACAGTAGGAAAGATTTAAGAGAGAAACTCAGAGCAGATATTTTTCCCATCAGTGTCAGAGGCTTTTTAATTCTTATGTACAACTCCCTGGAAGTTTTCCCATCAGAGTAGCACATTTGTTGCTATAGATATAGGTGCTCAAGCCTAATGACTACACCTTAGAGGGCCTAAAGTCTGAGAAGCCAGGGAATTTCCAACCTCTGTCATGCTATGAAGATGAGAGACCCAATAGTGGAATCTTGTATAATTTCCTCAAAAAAGCAGAATTAAAAATGATTAACTTTTCCTTATGTGGCTTTTTAATGTGTGTGTATATATATATAACACACACACACACAATATATTGTCTGTCTGTGTGTGTTCCCTCCCGTTAATTTGTTTACTCTTCAGGATGAGGTCCCATAGTGAGGATTTTTGGATGTGACTGGCAAAGAATGGAAAATGCCAGCATTTTAACTCATTTTCTCTGAATAGTCACATGCACTAGGCCTTTACCCACCAGATTTTGGCAAACAGTAAGCCAAAATCTGGTGTAAGTTGGATTTCTTTGGATTTCTCCTTTTTCTTCTGTAAAAGTTTCTGGTTAATAACTAAAATTAAATCACTCACAATTGTGTGAAGACTGTTTTGCAACATTGGAAGTGAACTTCTGGATAGCTTCAGAAGGAGTTGGGTCTGAGTTGCGTGCAATGGTCTATTATTTTTAAGGAAGAGTGTTCCACCGTTAGTTAGTGGATGTAATTGTTAGAGAACACTATTTCTCTATCTCTTGTGCTGTGCCCTCTTTGGTAACACGATATGCATGCACATCTTTCCATTCCCATCTACAAAGAGAGGTCTTACATTATTAGTTCAGGAAGCCAACATTAGATATGCATAATTATTCCAGTATGCATCTGTATCAGCCAGTGAGATGATTTGGTGCAATATAATGCCTTGAAGTCTGTTCACTTAACCAGCGGAGCTGATAAAATGTTCTGACTTATGCTGACTAGCTTATAAATGTGAATTAATTTGATCTTAATGTATCTTTGGTTAGAATATATTGACATAATACTGTTTTTAGTCCAAAAATATAAGTAACATTTAGATTCCAAATGGCTGTTTGAGGTTTTCTCTTAAAAGGAGAAATGGATACATAATACGAACAAAATTGACAAAGCTCACTAAGCTGCCCAGAACTCAGGCTACTGAGAAGGTGGAAGCCTGGAAGCCCTGATAGCCATATGGTTTGCGTTGGGGCTTCAAGGGCTGCTGTGCTTCCTGCTGTAGATCAGGGAAACTAGAGGTTCTCAGAGCCTGAGTTACCAGGCTCTCCCAGCTGCATAGCAGCCAAGCTGGCAGAAAAACAGGCAGACCTGCCTAGTCCAAGAGCCAATGAAATTGACATATTCCTGTGAAATGCGTTTTAATTTTTGTCAATGGAAATTTTCCAATGGAAAATTCTGTTGGAAAACAGCTGACAGCTAGTAAATAAAATAGATAGATTTCTAAAGACACATTACATAAAATCATTTTAAAAAGCAGTTGAAAGCCTTTGGTATGTGTGTAACAAGCTTCTAGAAATCCTTGGTTCAGCAATGATTACACAGTAATGTTTATAACTTAAATTATGATAACGCCTTTCACACTGAAGGATGACAAAGGACTTTACAAACCATTGAAATGACTTACTTTTTCACTAAAATGTAGGCTCTGCTGGAGTGAAATATTGCAATCATTTAACAACCTGCAGAATACTAGTTACCATCCTGTAACTGTTCAGGAAGTGAATATGTTCTTCACATTGAAACAAGAAGAATATTAGGTATGCAGAATGTAGTAACACAAGTTAGAGTTTTAGTTAGGGCACTGTGGTTAACATCTGTTTATAACGGATCCTTTGGCACTTCTTGTAGCTGAAAGATGTCAGGACCTCAGTATTATGGCACTTGTAGCATTACAGTGCCATCTGGCAGCCTAGCTGGGAAACTAGTGACTCAAGGAACACTGAACCAACAGCTTCTGCAGAACCTTATGCTCTCCACCCCACCCAAAGATAGCTAAGTACTTATCAAACCCTACCTTGCTTGGACTTTGAATTCTGAAAGTATAGCCTAAGGTATTATGGATTTGGGCATTAACTTGTCATCTGAAATACATTCAGTGGAGCATTTCTTCATCAATTTGTGTGGATTAATTATTTGGTCATCTTAAACTGTGTTTTGGTCTCTGTATTGTTACCTTCTGAAAGGGAATAAAATCTGTAGCTAATCTTCTTGTGGAAAGTGAGTTTATGCTGTACCCAAACGGTTTGTTTCTTAAACATGCACAGAGTAGAAATTGTGGCTGTCCTAATATAGCTTTTTTTCCTCCCTGACCAAATGATCCACTAACCTTTTCAGAAATGTATGCCTTGCAGGGAGGCAAAGTTTGAAATGTAGCCTACCTGTATTTCTGACATCTGGAAAGATACAATCTCCCCTTGAGTGGTTGGGAAGACTATTGCATTCCTTTGTAATGGAAGGAATGCCTACGGTTCTGGAGCTTTATATTTCTGTCAGAGCAGTCCAAAGCCTTAGCTACAGTTAATATTGTAGTGATTCATGGTGTTTTGGTATTTTTTTTAAATAAAAATGCAGATTCTAAAGCTAGCGAGCTGCAAAAAGGTGACTGTTACTGGAGATTTCCAGCAACAGAGTCTTCCTTTGCTCTAAACAGTACTCAGCTACACGTGCCCAATTGGCAAATAATTAATAATGAGGAACATTTTTAGAGACCAAGAAAATTAGAATGTTAGAATGGCTGTATGAATAAAAAATCATGCTCCGTATCCAAAAGCAGCAATAAGTGTTCCCACAGAGTCCCAGTTTTTCTCAACTGTTTGTGTCTTAAAACCATGAGCGATTTTCTTTTCTAAGAGTATTGCGTGTTTCCCATACTACCTCCCTTAGTGATCTCAAATTAAATACCAAGTGTGTCATTAGTAGTGCAAAACTAGGTGTTTGAAATTCAACGTTTTATTCAAATTATTTTCCCTGCCTTATTTATACCTGCTGTTTTTATTTTTAAGGAATGGCCGTTGGAGGTCAGAATGGAAGTTTGCAATTACCCCTTCAACCACTCAGGTGGCTGGCATCTTGAAAATTCAGGTAGGCTTATAATAAATTGTATACTTCAGCGTATAGTAGGTCTCTAGGTTTTTTTTTAACCACGGGAATCTCATGGTGATATAGCAACAGTAATAATTGTGGTGCAAGAAAAAATGGAGCAGATACACATTTCATTAATCATTCTGCGGTATTTTAAAATAAACTGGCATTAATTCTGTCTGTAAATATTCATTCATTCGTGCATTCATATATATATTATATTGTAAAAATGGATAATGGAGGGCTTTGGAAACTCATCCCATTTTGTGTGTTGTGGAGCGGGGGGTTGGGTTTTTGGGGTTTTTTTGTTGGCTCTCTTGCCTCCTGAATCAAAAGGGTTGGTGTCTTGTCAAAGAAGGCTGGATGCAGCTTTAGGCTATTTTCTCTTGAGGGCATAGGATGAGAGGAACATGCTCCTTGTTCCAGGAGTTGTATGTTGCTTCTACAATGCAAATAGAAACACTTTCTAAAAAAGGATTAAGAATCAGCGTTTACACTATCAAAAAAGTCAAACATTTCCTTGAATACCATACCAGACTCATTACAAGAGCAGCCAAAGTAATGAATACATATATACATTAGAAATCACTAACGTACATCCTTACCAGACCCTATGGGAAGGCAGAAACTCTTTCCCAAAAGAGTGATTGTTGGAGCCTCTACTAGAGGAATCCTGATGCCTGTGTTTTATGATTTGCTGTGCATCATGGGCAGAGTTTGTCTCTTTTTCAATAAATGTTTCTTCAACTGTATCAAATTCTCATTTTCTGATAATGAATGGCACCTTTTTCATCTGTTTAGAGGGGTAAAAAATAGAATTGATTTCATTCTCTGTAAATTCAGCTGTGAATGAATGGTGTCAGTTATTTTTGCCACAACTGGTAAACAGATGTCCTCTTACCCTTAAAAAAAAAAAAAAAATTCTCCTCCTCTGTTTCATTTTGGAAGTAGCATTTATATTGATACAGTGCCATTGATGTACCTCTGTGAAAGTGATTAAAAAGGTAAACATGGATGGGCATATCCCACAATTTATTAGGTACAATTTACAGTTCAGTTGCCCGTTTTTTTATCAGTGAATTCTAGGGCCACAAGTGTTTAAAAAAAATAAAATAAAATAACAAACAATAAAATAAACAAAAAAATCCTAATTTTCTGTCTCAAGGCTCAGTTCCAAGACCTTTCTCTCAGTTTCAGTTGCAAGTGCATGTGCATCATAATTTCCTTTTGATTCTGGCATTAAAGGCCACAATCCTTTTATCTTTAGCATTTTCCAAAGATTCCAGTTTAAATTGTAACGATATCCATTCCTCTTCAATACCATGTCATTTATTGTGAATAACCTTACATCTAAGTACCTCTTTAATTTCCCATTGGTGTTTAAATCCTCCACATAGAAACCAGTATTCAGCATTATAATCCTACATTTTCAATGTCTTCGAATCACTCCAGTTTTTAACTCATTGACTTTATCAAGATTAGTTTTAATACCTTTAAAGAATCTAAGACTAAGACTGGTAGGACTGTAAATTGAGGGCAGAGGGGGGAGTACAGTAAACCGTTGTGGGGAGAGATCAAGAGTTTCAAAACTTATTCTGCTTTGTCTCCTAGTTAGGTTACTAACATTATTGTGCAGGAGGGAATTCTTTTTAGAAAGATCACCTGGGCTTGCTTAATACAAGATGTCACACTGCCTGCAGCAAAAAGTCTGAGTGAGCAAGGAGGACAGCAACACACTGCAGTCTGAAGCTTTGCCAAAACTCTCCTTGAACAAAGTCAATCCTCGCTACTTTAGTAGCTTCCAAAAAGTCTCCTAAAGAACAACACCTTTCTGCTACCGCAAGTAGCTTGGATAAAATGAACTGTTAATTGCAAAAGGAAATTCCTAGACACTAAAAGTGCTACTCTGAGCACATACATGCTGAGCACTTCAAGTATAACTCTGCATTTCAGTAAAAATGCACCACCAATAGCTCCCTCCCTTCCCCCAGAAAAGTGTTTACACATATTGACTAATGTTGGCATTTTACCACCATGCTGATTCACTATCTGTCGTACTGATAACATTTATTATTTTATTTTTTGCATAGGTTCACTATTATGAAGATGGTAATGTTCAGCTAGTGAGCCATAAAGACATACAAGATTCATTAACAGTGTCTGTAAGTTATCTTTTTACAAGATCTCATCTGTTTAAGTGACACATTTTTGGTATAGGTTTTGGATGTATTATTTAATATGACACTGTTAAGACTTTTGATGCTCAGCGTGAGTTCTGGCCTTTGTATTCTACACTGTAAGTGTTTCTTCTTGTATTCTACACAACAGTGCTGGTTAGACATTCTGACATAAGATACTTTCACCATTTAGAAATACGTGAATAAAATTGTACATGCAAGTAGCTAGCATCCTAAGGCCTGTTCACTATAGGGACTGGTGCTGTCTGAGTGCAGAATGAACTAATAATTGCTCTTCATAATAAAATACCATGATTGGTAGAAGGCATGAGGAAGTGAATAAACATATTTTGTGCTTGGGGTGTCCATTAATAAACTTGTCAATGAAATTAAATTAGCAGAAGGGAACAGAAAAAGTACAATTTGAAAGCATCTCAGATGGTCATGACATGCTGATGAAGAACTGGGCTCCGAGTGCCAAACTGGATTTAACAAACAACATTGTGAATTAAAAGAAATATATATTTTTTAAAAAAAAGCAATGCTCACAGGTTTTCCAATCACAATAGCAGCATACAGAGTGGGGAAGGGTGGTGCTAAATGATAAAATTTCAGAAGTTGTAGACATGGAAATTACTTCTGAGTCAAGTAAAGGGACCAAACATCCTTGCTTATGCTCTTTTCAGCTGACAGTTGCTTCAGTGGAGACTGAGGGGACTGTTCCAACAGTGGGTCCTGTCCTGCCATATCAGTCAGATACTGAAGGACCAATCTGGACCAAGAGATTTGGTGCTTAGCACTTCCTCAATCAGCCTGCCTTCCTTCCTCTTAGCAGGGAGAAGGGCAACAAGTGTCTCCTCTTCAGGCATATTTAGACTTCAGGCATACAAGGCATAGAAGACAACACAGGCAAAGCCCGCTGTCCTCTTGGAGAGAGCAGGAAAAGTGCCTTAGCTGTCGGGCCCCCTCCTCTTCTTCACCATGTGGCTGAGCAGCAGCTTCCTACCAGCAACAGCAGACCTGAAATGAATAATTTCAAAGCTCCCTTGCTAAAGACAGATATGAATAAGTATGCCAGATCAGTAGGGGATTCATTCAGTCTCTCAGCCCTCCCAACACATATGGCCTTTTTTTCTGGAAGCTGAGCAAGAAGCTGTTAATCCAGGAAAGATTGCCTGACTCAGTAGAGCATATGAGGTCTCTCTTCCTTGCCTCTTTGCAGGATTCAGGCCTCTTCTTTTTCCCTAAGTGGGCACCACCTCCACTGGTCTCCCCCTCTTCCTCCTCTGTAATTTCCAAGAACATTTTTATAGCTCTGCTGCTGAAGACAACTCCTCCCATCTCTGTGGAAGCAGCTCCTCTTGTAGATCTGGAGGCTGCCACCTTCTAGGCATACCCCTCAAGGAGTTAGCTTAATTTATTTCCCATAAGATCAAATTCTGACTGCAGACTCCCTGGTAGAAGACAAGGAGAGAGGATTACCCATTCTTTTAGGATGGGACTCTTGGCCAAGGCGCTCTGCTAGTCTATCTAAAAATGTTGGAATTAGGATGTCCTGCTCCAGATGCACCCTTATCTCCGAGTCTCCTAAAAATGTGCAAGCTAGACCCCCAAGTTCCAGTATCCCTTATTTCTCAGCTCAGCTCAGCAGTAGCCTCTTGCTGGAAATCTTCTTGGATCTCTGATCAATTGTTCATATTCTTAAGGTTGCCCTGGGTAAACTGAGTTTTATGGTAAAGTTTAAACATTTTAACACCCTTGTTTTACAATATTTTTAGAGACTTATTTTTCTCTTCTGTTGAATAATCAAATGTGTTATAGTACGAGTACTTTCAAATGCATCTCTCTATGGTCTTGTTGGTTTGACAAATAATTTTGGCAAAAATAACTGGAGAAGGGCTCAATGAGATCTGCTTGTTTTGGTATGTACTATCCTTAGCGGGTATAAATGGATCTATATTCTCTTGCCCACAGGTATTTAATAGCCGTGGCTTCCATAAATGGTTCTATAGTGACTTGCCCACAATTAACTAGACAGTGATACTGCTGCAAATTTTCTTAAGATTCACTAGTTTTTCCTCTTTCCAGTAATGAGCTTAGTTTATACTTAAGGACTATATTTAGAGATATGCAGCACCAAGGCATAACTCAAGCATTCAAAATATAGTACCAAAGAAAAAATGGAGTTACTCGGGCTTTAGGAAGCACAAAGTTTTTCAAATTGAGGCTTGAACTGAATAACACTTGTTATGAAAGCCCAATTAATCTATTATAGACTTTCTGGCTATTGGAGGCTACTTTAAGCATCTTATAATTGCAGGAGAAGTATAATTCACTGACAGCTTTTTTAGGGTTGTAACATTTTAGAGTTACTTAATTTGAAAACAAATCCTTTCTTTCCTAGAACGAAGCCCAAACAGCAAAGGAATTTATAAAAATTGTAGAGGCTGCAGAAAATGAGTATCAGGTATGACTTCTGAAACATCCAAAATATATTACTCATATGTAAAACAATGCCTAATTTCGCCTAATATTGTGTACACTTAGACTGAGTACCAAAACTCATGTAATATTACTGAAGTAGGAAAACTGGCTTTTGTAAGTGAATGCAGTTTTGGTATTTCATTTCAATTTTAAGGATTATTGCTATAATACCATTCATTTTATAACTTTAAGAAACAGAGTCAAGACAGTCTAATTGTGCTGATAGCTAGAGTGCAGAACTAAAACTTATCTCTGTTACCCGCATTTCCTGCTCCCAGTCCTTCTGGTTGTTCCACCTACTTGTTGCGTCTTGTTTTAAATTAGACTGTGAGCTTTTTGAGGGCAGATTTTTTTTGTCAGTATAGCACAGTGGGACCCTGAGTTTCTCTAGGGTTTCTAGGCACAAGTGTAATCCACATTATTTCATTTCAGAAGTGCACAACCTCTTATGAAAGGCAAGTCCACAGTTAAATACTCTGACTGGATGGACACATCTTGATATGTAGATAATATTTCACCAGAGCAAGAAGTTCACATTTTGGTGGAAATTTCCATCTAAGCAAATCAAAACCTCACTTTATTTGAATAAGACAAGTATTTCAAATGGATGAGGTTTATAGAGTTTGCAAAATATAACTGTTCTAGGAGTCATTTGTGGAAATTTGAGTTCCATGTTCATTAAACTTTTGATCTAAGGGATCACTTTCAGGCATGAAATTATATCCCACTTGTGCTTTTTAGCAAAATAACACTGTACACTTTAAATTTATATGACTAAAAGTGTTACTTGTAGTGCTTACACGTATTTAGTCTTGGAAGGATTGGATTTTTATCATTAAGCATTGATTTCACAAACAAATATTTCCATCAATCAAAATTTACTGCGAGGCAAAGGAAGAATAATGCTGCTTGAGAATTTGAGTTTGATTTAAAGATATTTACTTGGCATATTTTTGATGTGATCAATTTGTTTAACAGTTATAAAGCTTTAATTTTTTGAATCTCAACATCTGCTGTCATTAATTTCCCACAACTGAAAATTTAAATCAACTTTTTAAAAATGCTTTAAAATATACATTGATATTATCAGTTTGAATTTTTTAATTCTGCTGACCCTAAATGTAGTGTGTGTGCAAACTGATCACCCCCATAGGGGGGGGAAAAGTGAAAGGTTATGGTCTATGGTAATGCTGTTAGCTCTCAAAACCTATATTTAACTTTCAAAACCAAGACAGAGTTTAGGCTCCCATTTGACAGCTTACTGAAAATGTGTGATCTTAATTTTTTTAGACTGCATAATTTTAGTAAGACTTAAGAACAGGAGGCAACAGATTACACATTATCCTGTGATTATTTGAATTATCTGTATATGTATGCCACTGTTTCAGTTATTTTCTTTTTTCCAGTGTAGTTTTGTTTTGAATAATTCTAACTCTTTGCTCTGTTTAACAGACTGCTATCAGTGAGAATTATCAAACTATGTCAGACACTACTTTCAAGGCCTTACGTCGACAATTGCCAGTTACCCGCACTAAGATTGACTGGAACAAGATCCTTAGCTACAAGATTGGAAAAGAGATGCAGAATGCTTAAGAAAAACATTGCATGACTGGATAATTTTAGTGTTCTTTCTTTTCAAATAAAAAGTATTTGGAACTGTTGTCACCCAGTCAGCATGGGCTTTTGCCATTGAAAAATCACTGTAAGTACTTTGGTTAGAGCACAAAGCTTAACGAATGAACCTTTTTTTTTTGTTTTTTTTTTCAGTTTGTTTCCTTTTTCTCAGAGGGTCGCAAAATCAATATAGCTGAAAACCTTCCTCTAGAGTTTCTGTTGTACCTTTACTTTTTTTATAATGAAAAGACCATGCCTTTAGATTTCAATTTAAAATTAAGAACGGTTTAAATATTTTTGCATACAATAACTCTCTCTTGCTTTCATATGAAGTGAGCAACTTCTGAAATTTGCTGGATTCCTTGAAGATTTCAGAAGTGTACATTTCTAGTTCAAGGCTCATGATGGATTTAGCCATATATGCTGCTGTAGAAATCATCCAGCCCTTCATTGGATGCAAGATTGGGGAAAGCATTGTCTATTTTAAGTATCTTAAAAGCTTTCAAAATACTTATTCAGCTGGCTCAGTGTTAACTTTTTTTAAACAAGGCCACAGTCTTATGCTGTTTGAAGATTTTGAAATTAAATAAAGTACTTATTTCAGAAATGCATTTAATGCTTTATTCCTGACAGTTACTTAATGAGTTCAGATTCCATCTGCCAGAGTTATTTTTTATCATACAGCCACAAATGTAATATAACAAGGCATATTGTAATATATAATCCTGTACTCATTACCATGTCTCAGTTTTTTTTTTTTCTTGGATTGAAATGTACTAAAATTCAATGTGACATTAAAATGCAGATTTTCTATTTATTTGAGTAGCAAATCAATTACTGATTGATCCTGTTGTGTGGTGTTTTTAAAAATATGGACATTGCCTAAAACTGATATTTTCACTTTGAAACTTGGTCGCTTACTGGTTGCAATTAGAAATGCTGGGTACATATATGGTTTGCTGTAATAGCACATTTCTCCATCTCCCCATTTGTAAGATGCATGCTCATAATATTACTGTCTACTAATCTTAGTCTTCTAAGGACTGCTTGAAGTTCTTAGTTTATAATAACTTACTGTTTGCTATAGGGAATAGAAGAGATTTAGGTGCCTGTGAAGACCAAAACGAATCTCAATCTGCTAGAGGGGAATCCTTTCCTTGTGTGCTGCAGTTGTTTTGGGATTGAAGTGTTTTTTTAGGTTAAAAAAAGAAACCCTGCAAAGAACAATGTATGCAGTCAAACATTTCAGCAGTTTGAAATATATAGGGTTTCTTTTTAAAAACCTGCATAAAAAGAATCTTGTTTTTTTTTAAAAAAGGTGGATGTGTCAAGAATGGTATTTTGAAAATCTAACTTTTTAACCACTAATTAAGTGAGAAATAATTGGATTTTTATAGCTGTTAAGCTTTACTTAAATTGTGGGAATTCTTGTAGACAATAAGTGTGGTGTGAATTAATGCACGCACTCCTGGAAGATGCTCAGATACAACAATGAGCACAGTATCAAAACCTGAACAGAATTCTCACTTGTTTACAGCATGATGACCCAATCACTTCTGTTTAAGTTGTAGTTCATGGTATAGTAAGAGAAGGATGATGGACGTAGGCTTATGCAAACTAATCACAGTAATAAATAAGGTGTGCCACCTTAATCGTCTTTCTGTGGAAGGGTATATAACTGTTAGTAACCTCAAGAATTCAAGCTCTGCAACTCTACAATATTGAGACTGTAGAAGAGCTGATTTTCCTCAGCTGCATACTCTTTCAAAACTTAACTGATAGGCAGAACACTATCTGAATACTATGTTGAAAATATACTGCAAACTGGTTGTATTGTTCAATAAACACTGGCAGGATAATAACTTATAGCAGCTGCAACTGAACAATGATTTATTGTACAACAAATCTGCAATCCCTTTTTAAGATCTATATACAAATTTTACAGCATTTTTTTTTTTTACATAATTGCTGATTAGAAGAACCAGCCAAGGGGAGAAGGGGAGGTGACTGGATGGTTCAGGGGAATTGTTAGGCTCCAGACCGTTGTTGTCTTTTTTTCATTTCTAGGTCATTGGTTTGTGTGGTCTAGGTCAGTGGTTTTCAAACTGTGGTTCACGACCCAGTACTGGGTCACGGCGGCTCTGGTCAGCCCTGCTGACCGGGCCGTTATAAGTCCCATCAGCGGTGCTGCCCGGCTAAGGCAGGCTAGTCCCTTCCTGTTCTGACACTGCGCTGTGCCCTGGAAGTGGCCAGCAGCAGGGCTGGCTGGCTCCTAGGTGAGGGGGCCACGGGGCTCCATGTGCTGCCTGAGCACTGGCTCCGCACTCCATTGGCCAGTTGCTGGCCAATGGGAGCTTGTGGGGGGCAGTGCCAACGGGTGAAAGCTGCACAGAGCTGCTTGCGCACCTCCACCTAGGAGCCAGACCTGCTGCTGGCCGCTTCCGGGGCGCAGCATGATCTGCGGTGCCAGGACAGGCAGGAAGCCTGCTTTAGCACCCCTCTGCGCTGCTGACCGGGAGCCACCCAAAGTAAGCCCGCACCCCAACCCATGCCCCAGTTCCCTCCCCCAGCCCTGAGCCCCTTTCTGCACCCTAAACCCCTCATCCCTGGCCCTAGCCCAGAGCCCTGCCCCCCTCCTATACCTTAACCTCCTGCCCCAGCCCAGAGCTCCCACACCCTGAACCCTCATTCCCAGCCCTACTCCACAGCCCTCACCCCCATGCTTCAACCCTCTGCCCCAACCCTAAGCCCCTCCCACACCGCAACCCCCTCATCCCCAGCTCTGTTGGGTCTCGGGCATCAACAATTTACTTCAACTAGGTCACCAGAAAAAAAGTTTGAAAACCACTGGTCTAGGGCAAGGAGCCATGACTTAGTAGTGACCTATCTAAAATCAGCTTTTGATTTCAGTTCCTAGTACACAGACACCCATAAAAATTGTCCTTTTAGTTTGGAAAGAACCACCAAGGAGTGAATAACCACAGCTCACTAACACCTTGCCCTCTGATGTGTCTCGTCAGGATCAGACATATTGGAGAAATCGTGAGTAGGCAGAGCATTAGCAATGCAGTCTTGCTGTGTGAATTTCAGACTGTCTATTCCTCCAACATGCTAATTTTTACTTTGTAATTTGCAACCATGTGTAATAACATTGTATGTTGATTCACTTCTTCAGTTACACATTGTACCTAATATGCCATCAATGGGGTCTATGATGTCACTAACTGTAGCAGATATTTTAGTTGCTTTTCTCAAATGGGACAGGTTCAGAATTACTAAATTCTCTTCAGATACTGCCACGTACCTGCAGGATGGCTTTGAATGGCACTTCACCTCTGTATCTTTCTCTGTCTGTAAAATGGAGATAATACTTGGCTATCTCACAGGCTTTTGAATATTCATCAGAACAACATGAAGTAGCCTTGCGGGAGTGTGGTAATAGACTTAATGTGTATTGTTCTTTTTCTCACAGGACTTCTACTTTTGGAATATAAAGAATCAAACTTGTTTTGTACAGGGCTATGTGAATATATTAGAAACACTTACAGTTGATAGTGACTTGTAAAAAAACCCAATGTTCATGCTTTTTCCTTGGTTACATGCCACTTAGTGCAGCTTTTGCAGCTCTGACATTGTCATCTGCTGGTTGTACATTTATTTTTCACTTCCATTAAGGGCTCAGTAATATTTCTGTACAATCTACAGTAGGACAGTCCCTCCTTCAGTCACGTTTACCTTTATATGCATTAGTTTGTGTTCAGCTACACTAGACCTCTGGCCAGTTCACAACAGCTCATTTTTGTATGTCCTGCTTAAAACTGATGAGCATACATGATGGAATAATCTATGTATCATCGTAAATTGTACACTGTAGTGTGCCAACAACCAACCTTCATATTGATGATCCCATATCCCTGTGCCAGTCAGTGTGTGAAATGAGCATGTCATGCATGTAGCTGGCAATAAGTAGATGCTTATAAGTAGAGGCTTAACTTTGTTCCTTGTGTCTATGCCAAGTGTGATGAATGTGGCAGTACTAGCCTCATACTTCAGAAATAAAAACTTATCTGTATCAGGGAAAGGCTATGCCACCTTAGTAGGAAAGAGTGAAACTGCATCCGATGAAGTGAGCTGTAGCTCACGAAAGCTTATGCTCAAATAAATGTTAGTCTCTAAGGTGCCAAAAGTACTCCTTTTCTTTTTGCGAATACAGACTAACACGGCTGGTACTCTGAAACCTGAAACTATTCTGAGTACCATAAAGCCAGTCTGCCTACAATCATAGACTAGATTTGGATTATTTGTTCAAAAAGTTTGCAGTTTTTCCTTGGAATGCAAGTGTCAAGGCTATACAATTTTAAAAAAAAAAAAAAAAAAAAAACCCTAACCTCATTGAAAATAGGTAGTAATTAGGTGCAGGAGTTACAAATAGAGACTAACTGTCCATTCCCACTCAGATTTCTCCTCATTGTTCTGTGTGAGGTGCAGGGAAAGAAGTAGTTTTCTTCTCCACCTCAGAAAAGCACCTAAAATGAAACATAACAGATGTACTCTAATTCCCTAGCAGTGTGGTGGCTCTTGATTACTGCTACTGCCGCCAATGTGGATACCCCACATGTGGAGAGGCTTCTGGGTTTTGGTGGTGGGGAACAGTGTTACACAGATGATGATTAGTGGGACGGGCAGAGTATGATCAGATCCAAGTGTTATGGGACAAAGGAGAACCTGCACTTCAGAGAAGCTTAAGTGAGGCTGGGGAGACTGAAAAAAAATGTGATAATTGCATTCTTGGCTATGAATTTGTATCTATAACTTAGTTTAGTCAGATAAAGTAACACAATTTAAAATATATTAATGGGTCTTCTCCCACTTGTCTTTCCTTGCTAAGTTGAAACTATGCAGCTGCAAGTCCGTTCTTGTGGGGGGTTTTTTCCCCCCCAAATGCTTGGGTCCAGAGGCGCATGCAAGATTTATAATCTGAACAGTTCTAGTTTTGAAATCACTCAGTGAAAAGAAATCAAATAATTCTGTAGCTTGTAAAGCTGTTGACAGAAGCAATGTTCATACTAAAAAAAATCTGAATGCAAAGTATGACAACTCATAATCATGGTGTTCAGTTGATTTGTATTTTACTACTAAAAAATAAGCATTTCTGTTGGTGAGCGTATGGACTATTGTTAGAGCTCGTTACTGTTGTAATTCTTTAAGTTTCTGCTCAGTAAGAATTGCTAAGAATGCCTTTTGTTTTGAAATATGTAGTCTCCAATACTGAAATGTATAAATATTACTTTTTAATTTTAGTAATGTTATCACATATTGAAGATTGTTTTAACAGATAGAGACTAAAATGACTGTTGAAGCAAAATGAGAATTATGTCCCAAGTGAAGTAAACCACCATTGTGAGATGATCAACTAGCAAGAAATAAGCCATAACCTACAGTTTGCTTGTGCTTTTTACCTGATCTTTAGGGGTAAAAACTGAAGTGTAATATGGGGAGGGATGTTTTGTTGAACCAGCAACCTAAACTATCTACTTAGTACCATAATGGCAGACTAATAGCCTTAAATACAGAACTGAGTACTATTAAAGTTGTAACTTGATGTATGACATTTTAAAGAAAAGGATAAACCCGTAATCCAACCTAGAAGAAAAAATATCAAGTATGATGTCATTAGCATTTTTGTATGGTAACTAGTAAAATGCAACCATTCCAGTCCAATGGGTGTGCTGTTGACTTAAGCTATGGCTACACTAGAGAGCTTACAGCTGCACTGCTGTGCAGATGCCCTAAGCCTACGGGAGGGAGCTCTCCTGTTCATTTAATTAATCCAACCCAATGAGTGGCGGTAGCTATGACTATGGGAGAAGCTCTCCCGCTGATGCTTAGGTTGGTGTACCTTATGTCACTCATGGGGGTGGCTTATTCACACCCCATAGCCACATAAGTTATATTGACCTAAGCTGTAGCTCTAGCCTAAATTAGTGAGAGCGTAATCAGGCCTCCACTGTCCTGGGCTTAGTGGAGGCAAGCAAGCATCTAACATAACAGCCATCCTTTTATAAAGCTGCTTGAAAATGTCATAAGAGCAGTGAATCAGGTTGGTCATACAAACTTTCCCGTTTTGCCCCCCCCCCCCCAGCTCTTTGTCATTTAAAGGTTTTATTTCTGATTTTCAGAAGCAGGAAAAGCTAAACTTCAGCTAAAATAAGCTGAAAGTACTTCACTACTACTATTTGAGCAGTACAGGAGGAACGAAATGTGTTTAGAAACATTTCCCTCTATACTGGTTTGGTACTTCAGTGGCTCCTATTCATAAAGAATTCATCTCTACCTTGGGCAGTAATGCAGGAGAGCTATCCCTGGAGAAGAGATGGGTGCAGGGGGGAGGGGCTGAGAAGCAGAAGAGAGTGGAGGTGGGCTGTGTTTTGAACTGGATTATCTCCATCACTCCATACTCTGTGGCAACTTATCTGTAAAGTAAAGAATTGAAGGGAGGAAATGTGGAGTGGAATACGCTGACGGTCAGCCTGTCAAATTTGAGGCTCTGTGTGGGTTAAGGACAAATGAACAGCAAAAGAACTTGGCTGTTAGTGTCTCTCTTACTGACCTCTCTTCTGTTGCGGTTGAGAGGGCTGAAGAGGAGGCAGCTGTGTGGCTGGGAGCAGACCCAGCCTGTAACACCATAGAAGTACTGAGAAGGCAACAGGAAGCCAAGAACAGCCAGAGAAGCACTTGTAATGTGACCTTGAGAGAGAGCTGAGAAACAGCTTTTTGGATAGAACGCTGGCTGGAAAAAAAGGCATGGAATATTAAGCAAGGAAACTGCTGTTTGATTCCTACTGTGTTCAGGGAAACAGGACTTTTCATATATTTGGTCTACACTACAGAGTTAGGTAGACTCAAGGCAGCTGATGACCTAAGTGTCTACACTAAAAATTTGCTCCTGCTGATGTAACTGCCCCACTACACCGACTTAACTCCACCTCCATGAGAGGTGTAGAGTCAGCACTAACTAGCTTGGTGCAGTTAGGTCGATGCAGTGTCAGTATAGACTTACATCGACTGTTACTGGCTTTCAAAATCCATCCCACAATGCCCTGCACTGACAGTAGAGTCGGTACAAATGCTCCTGGTGATGAGCACCATCAACGCAAGGAGCATAGTGTGGCTACGCAAAAGCGATTTAATTACTGACATCAGCATACAGCTTCTGAACTCAGGTTGACTCAATTTTGTAGTGTAGACATGCCCTGAGGGAGCCCTACATCAACTCAATGGTTAGAGCACCCGCCTGCAGGGCAACAGACCCCCTGTTCAAATCCTTTCTCCCTCTGATGGGGGGGGGGAATTGGAGCTGGGTATCCCACATCTCAGACAAGTGTGCTGAAAGTTGAGATGGGCACCACCACCTCCTCTGGCCATTTCCCTCAAGAAACACCTAAGGTGCCTAAGCTGCCTGATTCCAGGATTCCTGTTAGCGGAACCCTGACAGAGAGAGTTCCTCCCTGCAGCCTGGAATTAGGTGCCTATCTCTCAGGTGTGGGGAGGAGGGAGTGCTTTAGGACATTTTGTTATCTCCCAGTGTGTGTTGACAGGACAGATGGAAAGTTAAGGTAAGCGCTGTACGTGTTAATTGCACAAATTTTGGAAAGAAAAGTCAATGGGAGACATGCTTCACTACAGGTGTACTAAAAAAACTAGCAAGGCTTCACTAACTGAATAACCACACTGAACATATTCCTCACAAAAAGATGAAATATTTAATGCCCAGAAAAGTCAGTGTCCCTTCTACCTTCCCCATCCTCCAAATTTCTTTCAGTAAAGTAAACTTTGGCTTCTCTCAAAGGCAAGGGTTTGAGAGACAGACTGTTTGTTGTTCCCCTCAACCTAAAATGGGGGGGGAGAAAACGCTTCTGGTTCCTCTCCAGTCTTTCAGCCATCTGTCTCTGCCTCCTTTCTCCGGTGCATCCCCAAAGGCAAATGAGGCTGCAGAATGTGTGTGGAGATGCCAAATTCTGACTTTCCAAGAGCTCTTTTTGACCAAAGGCCAACCTTGCTTTCGTTATTTCTTTCAGTCCTAAGCACGCACATCCTCATTGGCTCCATACAGCTCCTGGGTTTTATGGTGGGAACAGGGTTTATCATAAAATACTCCACAGAATACATGGCTCAACATGATTGACAAGAAATATGTAAATGCTGCTGGCTAATATTTTGGTGGGGGGCTTTCAAGAAAACTTCAGTGTGCTTTAGTAAGTAATATTGGGGGGTTCATTGGTTGGCAGACAACCTACAGGTGACCTGAGAAATGTGAGTGCCCCAGGTGAAATTCCCACTTGGTTCTAAACAAACAAAAAAGGATGAAAATATTATGTGTATATTTTAAGCCTGAAAAGTGGTTGGTTTGTTTTTGTTTTGTTTTTTTTTTTTAAAAAAAGCAAAACAAGTGCAATGCTTTTTTCTGATTTAAGAAAAAAAAAATTTCAGTCACAAATTTAATACATTTTATTTAACACGCATCATCAACATGGAAGCATGTCCTCTGGAATGGTGGCTGAAGCATGAAGGGGCATACAAATGTTTAGCATATCTTTACAGTGACCAGATGTCCTGATTTTATAGGGACAGTTCTGATTTTTGGGTCTTTTTCTTATATAGGCTCCTATTACCGCCCACCCCTGTCCTGATTTTTCACACTTGCTGTCTGGTCACCCTACATATCTGGCACATAAATACCTTGCAATGCCAGCTACAGAAGTGCCTGTTCTCACTTTCTGGTGACTTTGTAAATAAGAAGAGGGCAGCATTATCTCCTGTAAATGTAAACAAATATGTTTGTCTTAGCGATTGGCTGAACAAGAAGTAGAACTGAGTGCACTTGTAGGCTCTGAAGTTTTACACTGTTTTGTTTTTGAGTGCAGTTTTGTAACAAAAAAATTTACATTTGTAAATTGCACTTTCACCACACAGAAATTGCACTACAGTACTTGTATGAGGGTAATTGAAAAATACTTTCTTTTGTTTATCTTTTACAGTGCAAATAATTATATTCAAGAATAATTATACGCTTTGACTTCAATTACAACACAGAATACAATATATATGAAAATGTAGAAAAACATCCAAAATATGTAATACATTTAAATTGGTATTCTATTGTTTAACAGTAAAACTGCAATTAATTGAGATTAATTTTTGTAATTGCGATTAATTTTTTTGAGTTAATCGCGAGTTAACTGCAATTAATCGACCGCCCTAATCTGTACATTTAAACACTTGTTCAACTTACCTTGTTTTATCTTCAGTCTATATCAGCGTATTTTAAATTCCCTGGGTAATGGTCAAGACGCACATGTTCTACTCCAAACACAGACTTTTGTGTCTTTGATATCGGACGTTTGATTGATCTGAGCTAAAAACTGCTTATTTCGTTACTCCACTAACTTTCCTCAAATGCTTGTGTGACGGGTTTGGTCACAGAGACCCCCCGCCCTTTGGACTGTCACCTGATGTGCTGAAACTACCTCTGAGCCTGTTTTCCCTGTCAGCTTGGGACTTCAGAACCCTGTCTTTTTGAGCCAGATACGCAAGCCTGCTACAACACAGAGCCCGTGACTGAACTACATCCCCAAAGCTGCAGGCTTTAACTGAAAAACCACTCAGCAGGTACTCCTGTCTCCAGCACCCAGACACCCAGCTCCCAATGGGATCCAAACCCCAAATAAATCGGTTTTACTCTGTACAAAGCTTATACAGGGTAAACTCATAAACTGTCCATCCTCTATAACACTTATAGAGAGATACGCACAGCTGTTTGCTCCCTTACGTATTAATCACTTACTCTGCGTTCAATAATAAGTGATTTTATTAAGAATAAAAAGTAGGATTTAAGTGGTTCCAAATAATAACAAACACAGCAAAGTAAGTTACCAAGCAAAATAAAACAAAACATGCAAGTCTAAGCCTAATAGATTTAAGAAACTGAATACAGGTAAATCTCACCCTCAGAGATCTTCCAATAAGCTGCTTTCACAGACTAGACTCCTTTCTAGCCCTGGTCTGCACTAGGAGTTGAGGTCGAATTTAGCAGCGTTAAATCGATGTAAACCTGCACCCGTCCACATGATGAAGCCCTTTTTTTCGACTTAAAGGGCTCTTAAAATTGATTTCCTTAATCCACCTCTGACAAGTGGATTAGCGCTTAAATTGGCTTTGCCGGGTCAAATTTGGGGTACTGTGGATGCAATTAGATGGTATTGGCCTCTGGGAGCTATCCCAGAGTGCTCTATTGTGACCGCTCTGGACAGCACTCTCAACTCAGATGCACTGGCCAGGTAGACAGGAAAAGGACCGTAAACTTTTGAATTTCAATTTCCTGTTTGCATGGTCACCTGCAGCTTGCCACGCTGGCCAGAGCTCATCAGCAGAGGTGACCATGCAGAGCTCATCAGCAGAGGTGACCATGATGGAGTCCCAGAATCGCAAAAGAGCTCCAGCATGGACCGAACAGGAGGTATGGGATCTGATCGCTGTATGGGGAGAGGAATCCGTGCTATCAGAACTCCGTTCCGGTTTTCAAAATGCCAAAACATTTGTCAAAATCTCCCAGGGCATGAAGGACAGAGGCCATAACAGGGACCCAAAGCAATGCTGCATGAAACTTAAGGAGCTGAGGCAAGCCTACCAGAAAACCAGAGAGGCAAATGGTCGTTCCGGGTCAGAGCCCCAAACATGCTGCTTCTATGATGAGCTGCATGCCATTTTAGGGGGTTCAGCCACCACTACCCCAGCCATGTTGTTTCACTTCTTCAATGGAGATGGAGGCAACACAGAAGCAGGTTTTGAGGATGAGGAAGATAGCTCACAGCAAGCAAGCGGAGAAACCAGTTTTCCCGACTGCCAGGAACTGTTTCTCACCCTGGACCTAGAGCCAGTCCTCCCCGAACCCACCCAAGGCTGCCTCCCGGACCCGCCAGGTGGAGAAGGGACCTCTGGTGAGTGTACCTTTTAAAATACTATATATGGTTTAAAAGCAAGCATGTTTAATGATTAATTTGCCCTGGCATTTGCGGCTCTCCTGGATGTACTCCCAAAACCTTTGCAAAAGGTTTCTGGGGAGGGCAGCCTTATTCCACCCACCATGGTAGGACACTTTACCACACCAGGCCAGTAGCACGTACTCGGGAATCATTGTAGAACAAAGCATTGCAGTGTATGTTTGCTGGCATTCAAACAACATCTGTTCTTTATCTCTCTGTGTTATCCTCAGGAGAGTGATATCATTCATGGTCACCTGGTTGAAATAGGGAGCTTTTCTTAAGGGGACATTCAGAGGTGCCCGTTCCTGCTGGGCTGTTTGCCTGTGGCTGAACAGAAATGTTCCCCGCTGTTAGCCATGGGGGGGGGGGGGGGCTAGCCACATGGTGGGGGGAGGCAAAATGCGACCTTGGAACGAAAGCACATGTGCTGTGTATGTAATGCTAACAGCAAGGTTTACCATGAAAGAGTGTAGCCATTGTTCTAGAAAATGTGTTCTTTTTAAATACTACTGCCTCTTTTTCTCCACCAGCTGCATGTGTTTCAATGATCACAGGATCTTCTCCTTCCCAGAGGCTAGCGAAGATTAGAAGGCAAAAAAAACGCACTTGTGATGAAATGTTCTCTGAGCTCATGCTGTCCTCCCATACTGACATAGCACAGACGAATGTGTGGAGGCAGACAATGTCAGAGTGCAGGAAAGCACAATATGACCAGACGGAGAGGTGGTGGGCTGAAGAGAGTAAGTGGCGGGCTGAAGAGAGGGCTGAAGCTGAAAGGTGGTGGCAGCGTGATGAGAGGAGGCAGGATTCAATGCTGAGGCTGCTGGAGGATCAAACCAATATGCTCCAGCATATGGTTGAGCTGCAGGAAAGGCAGCAGGAGCACAGACCGCCGCTACAGCCCTTGTGTAACCAACTGCCCTCCTCCCCAAGTTCCATAGCCTCCTCACCCAGATGCCCAAGAACGCGGTGGGGGGGGGCTCCGGCCACCTGCCCACTCCACCCCAGAGGATTGCCCAAGCAACAGAAGGCTGGCATTCAATAACTTTTTAAAGTGCTGTGTGGCCTTGTCCTTCCCTCCTCCACCACCCCTCCTGGTGCTTCTCTCCTCCACCACCCCTCCTGGGCTACCTTGGTAGTTATCCCCCTATTTGTGTGATGAATAAATAAAGAATGCATGAATGTGAAGCAACAATGACTTTATTGCCTCTGCAAGCGGTGATCGAAGGGAGGAGGGGAGTGTGGTTAGCTTACAGGGAAGTAGAGTGAACCAAGGGGCGATGGGTTTCATCAAGGAGAAACAAACAGAACTTTCACACCGTAGCCTGCACAGTCATGAAACTGGTTTTCAAAGCTTCTCTGATGCGCACCGCACCCTCCTGTGCTCTTCTAACCGCCCTGGTGTCTGGCTGTGTGAAACCAGCAGCCAGGCAATTTGCCTCAACCTCCCACCCAGCCATAAACGTCTCCCCCTTACTCTCACAGATATTGTGGAGCGCACAGCAAGCAGTAATAACAGTGGGAATATTGGTTTCGCTGAGGTCTAACCGAGTCAGTAAACTGCGCCAGCGCGCTTTTAAACGTCCAAATGCACATTCTACCACCATTCTGCACTTGCTCAGCCTGTAGTTGAACAGCTCCTGACTACTGTCCAGGCTGCCTGTGTACGTCTTCATGAGCCATGGCATTAAGGGGTAGGCTGGGTCCCCAAGGAGAACTATAGGCATTTCAACATCCCCAACGGTTATTTTCTGGTCTGGGAATAAAGTCCCTTCCTGCAGCTTTTGAAACAGACCAGAGTTCCTGAAGATGCGAGCGTCATGTACCTTTCCCAGCCATCCCATGTTGATGTTGGTGAAACGTCCCTTGTGATCCACCAGTGCATGCAGCACTATTGAAAAGTACCACTTGCTGTTTATGTACTCGCCGGCTTGGTTCTCCGGTGCCAAGATAGGGATATGGGTTCCGTCTATGGCCCCATCACAGTTAGGGAATCCCATTGCAGCAAAGCCATCCACTATGACCTGCACATTTCCCAGGGTCACTACCCTTGATATCAGCAGATCTTTGATTGCATGGGCTACTTGCATCACAGCAGCCCCCACAGTAGATTTGCCCACTCCAAATTGATTCCCAACTGACCGGTAGCTGTCTGGCATTGCAAGCTTCCACAGGGCTATTGCCACTCGCTTCTCAACTGTCAGGGCTGTTCTCATCTTGGTATTCTTGCACCTCAGGGCGGGGGAAAGCAAGTCACAAAGTTCCATGAAAGTGCCCTTACGCATGCGAAAGTTTCGCAAACACTGGGAATCGTCCCAGACCTGCAACACCTGCAACCTGCGGTCCCACCAGTCTGTGCTTGTTTCCCGAGCCCAGAATCAGTGTTCCACCACATGAACCTGCCCCATTGGCACCATGATGCCCACATTGCCAGGGCCCATGCTTTCAGAGAAGTCTGTGTCCATGTCCTCATCACTTATGTCACCGTGCTGACGTCACCTACTCGCCTGGTATCGCTTTGCCAGGTTCTGGTGCCGCATATATTGCTGGATAATGTGCGTGGTGTTTAATGTGCTCCTAATTGCCAAAGTGATCTGAGCGGGCTCCATGCTTGCCGTGCTTTGGCGTCTTCACAGAAAAAAGGCGCGGAATGATTGTCTGTTGTTGCCCTGACGGAGGGAGGGGCGACTGACGACATAGCTTACAGGGTTGGCTTACAGGGAATTAGAATCAACAAAGGGGGTGGCTTTGCGAGAAACTGAATGGCCCCCTCAAGGATAGAACTCAAAACTGGGTTTAGCAGGCCGTTGATTTCACAGAGGAAGGAGGGAGGGAGAAGAAAATGAATACAAAACAAATCTGGTCTATTTCTTGTTTTGAGCCACTTCATCTATCTTTATACATCTTGCTGGCAGCAGACTGTGCAGTACGACTGCTAGCCATCATCATCTCCTGAGTGCTCGGCAGAAGACGGTGCAGTATGATGACTAGCCATCATCTTCTGCTGGCTGGAGGTTAAAAGACAGCGCACTGTCGGTAGGACTGAATCGCCATGAGACGAAACAAGGGAAATGACCTGGCTGAGTCACTCCCATGTTTGCCCAGGCGCCCGGTTAAAAGAGCACCCAGGACTACGTCGATGATGGCTACCAGTCATACTGCACTGTCTGCTGCCAAAAGGCTATTAACTGCTGCTGTGTAGCAATGCAGTACCGCGTCTGCCAGCACCCAGGAGACATATGGTGATGGTTAGCTGAGTGGGCTCCATGCTTGCCGTGGTATGGTGTCTGCACAGGTAACTTTAGAAAAAAGGTGCAAAACAATTATCTGCCCTTGCTTTCACGGAGGGAGGGAGGGAGGGAGGGAACGGGGGCCTGACGATATGTACCAAGAACCACCCGCGACAATGTTTTAGCCCCATCAGGCACTGGGATTTCTACCCAGAATTCAGATGGGCGGCGGAGACTGAGGGAACTGTGGGATAGCCACCCACAGTGCAACGCTCTGGAAGTTGACGGTTGCCTCGGTACTGTGGACACACTCTGCCGACTACATGCACTTAGAGCACTTGTGTGGAGACACACACAATCAACTGTATAAAACCGCTTTCTACAAAACCGACTTCTATAAATTTGACCTAATTTCGTAGTGTAGACATACCCCAAGTCTGGGCCCAATCCTTTCCTCTGGTACAGTCCTTGTTCCAGCTCAGGTGGTAGCTAGGGGATTTCTCATGACTGCCACCTTTGTTCTGTTCCACCCCCTTTTATAGCTTTGGCCCAAGGTGGGAATCTTTTGTCTTTCTCTGGATTTCCTCCCACCCTTCTAAATGGAAAAGCACCAGGTTTAAGATGGATTCCAGTACCAGGTGACATGATCACGTCACTGTAAGACCTCATTCTCCATTCTTTCAGGGTTGGCGTACCCAGGAAGGTTTGCGAGTAAACAGAGCCATTTACAACCAATTGTCCTGGTTAATGGGAGCCATCAAGATTCCAAGCCATTATTAATGGCCCACACTTTGCATAGTTACAATAGGACTTTAGAAAAATACTTCATATTTCTAGCTTTAGGTACAAGATGATACATACATACAAATAGGATGAACACACTCAGTAGATTATAAGCTTTTTAATGATACCTCACAAGAGACCTTTTGCATGAAACATATTCCAGTTACATTATATTCACACTCATTAGCATATTTCCATAAAACATATGGAGTGCAATGTCACAGCTTGAACTCCACTTAGGATGATTTTAACAAACCATCACAGCTTTTGCTGTCAGACTGTCTGCTCCCACTCACCCACTGATCCTTAATTGTTTGATTTGTATCTACATTAGATTAAAAGGTCATTGGGAGCAGACATCTCTTACATATTTGTATAGTGCCATGTTGCATCTAAAGTGCTATAAATATTAACTAACCTTATTTATCAAGCTAATTGCTATGGGTAGGTGAAAGATTAGGAGACCATTTCTTTTTCAGTAATTCTAACCCTAGTACTACAGTTAATGGGCCATGTAACTCTTGCCGTGGACATGATCAATAATCAGATATAAATGTAAAGATGACAATCAAGATTTATTGACGCAGGAAGACAATTCCTGATGTTCACTGACACATGAAGCACATGAAGCCAATGTATATGTTGTTTTCAGACATTCTGAACACCCCCCTCAGACGTATCTGGCAATCTCCCTGTTCTGGCCAAGAATTTCTTCAGTGTCTCATTTTAAAAAATGTGACATTCTGAAGAGGCTATAAATTAGAGGCCCAGAAAAAGCTATTGGCCCCTGAGCCAGTCAGGGAGCAGAGACTTCAAGGTTTACTGAAATGTCTGTAAAATAATTTAAGACATTGTTTAACATCCTGAATCATTAACAGAATACATGGGTAGACTTATACTACACATTTATTTTAAAATAACATTTGACAATAACTTTTTTCTTACATACCAGGACCTGAGTTCTAGGCTCAGTATTTCTGCTGAAAGAGCTGCTGCCATCACTAACACCTAAATTGGACAAGGAAACTTTAAATTCCTGCCCTGTTTTAGTCATTATAAAGATCATCAACAATTTCAGGAGAAACAAAAACTCCTGAATTTAGGTTATGGCAAATAAATTAGGAGTAGTTGTGTTATAAACTGCTTGGGGCTGGAACTGGTGCATTTTCTGGTTGTGCACAGCATAAAGAAGTCTATTAGCACTTAAAATATTGGATAATTTGGGTCTTAGCAGGTAAGTAAAAAAATCTTTTCTGTTTATTTTTAAAATATATTTCTTTTGTAATGAAGACTACAATTGTATTGTTATGGCCTGACTGCCTCAATCACTTGGCTTCTGAACAATTTGTTTTTGCTTTTTAAAATGTCTATTCATTATAAGGATCCCTCTTCAATGGAATACAAAATGGAAAAATAGTGCGTGTAAGGACAGAATAGGAACCGAAGATTCAACATGTCTCTAAAGAGCATTTTAGTTCACCTTTAATGCAAAAATGCTCAGGCTCAATGGTCATTTGCACACACTATTATCTAACGAATAAACTTTCTCCAAACCTCGGTGTTATTGGCAATAGTAATGTATTGATTTGTTCACGATTGTTTTCAGTCAGTCATGGTCAAGCATAGCTTATAGGTATGTGTACTTAAAATGTAAAAAGTTAAGCTATTTTATACATGTGAGTAGACGTAATACCTGTCTTTGTTTCTTGTTTACCTTTCTAATGAATACATATACAGGAGGCAGTGAGAGAACATGCTACCAGGAGTCTGAAAAACTGGGCTCTGTTGCTAGCTGTGTCTTACCCACTGATGCACCCTGCGCAAGCCACTTAGCCAATCTGGTTTGTTTCCCCCCTCTTTAAAACAGTTATAATAATACTTATTCACCTCATTGTAAAGATATTTGAGATTCTTGGCATAAATAGCATGACATGACTGCAAAGTATTATTAATATAATTCTGGTGGAAACAGAAATGGTCATACATAATTAAGTAGGAAGCAAGGTAAAAGACTGATTAAAATACATGCTTTAAATGGACAAGGCTTAAAATGTTTTGATGTTCTGTCCTTCTTGGTGTTGTGGAGAAAACAGAACTGAATGACCTAAAGAAGCCAAAACAATTCACTCTAGTTTTCAACTATAAGAATTAGAAAGATCGGAGGTTAATGTATAAACATTTTAAAATTCTTTACAATTAACCCTGACCAATATCTTGGAGTAATATCAGATAACAGAGCTCTACCTCATAGGGTAGAAAGCACTGATAGATGGTAAGGCATATCTAGTGGGGTCCATCGAGGGTCCATACTATTCATTATTTTCATTAATGACTTTGATAACAAAATGGCGAGTAGGCTTATAAAATCCGCAGATGATACCAAACTGGGAGGGACTGCAAGTGCTTTGGGGGACAGGATTAGAATTCAAAACAACCTGGAAAAATTAGAGAATTGATCTGAAATCAACAAGATGAAATTCCATAAAGACAAGTGCCAAGTACTTCATGTAGGAAAGAAAAAATAATGTATAACTACAAAATGGGGAATAATTGGCTAGACGATAGTAGAGCTGAAAATGATCAGGGGGTTATAGTGAGCACAAACTGAACACGAGTTAATGTGATGCAGTTGCAAAAAGCTAATATTCTAGGGTGCATTAGCAGGATTGTCATATGTAAGACATGGGAGGTAATTGTCCCACTCTACTCAGTACTGGTGAGGCCTCTGCTGGAGAACTATGCCCAATAGTGAGTGCCACACTTTTTAGGAAAGATGTGGACAAACTGGAGAGTTCAGTGAACAGCAACCAAAATGATAAAAGATTTAGAAAGCCTGATCTATAAGAAAAGGTTTTTTAAAAAAAAAATGAGCAAGTTTTCTTGAGAAATGGTGTTTCATAACAGTCTTCAAAAATGTTAAGGGTTGATAAAAAGAGATGGTGATCATATTCATGTCCACTGAAGGTAGATCAAGTAGTAATTGGCTTAATCTGCAGCTAGGGAGATTTAAATTAGATATTAAGAAAAACTTTAAGGGTAGTTGAGCTCTTGAATGGACTCCCCAGGGACATTGTGGAACCCCATCAGTTTTTAAGATCAGGTTGGACAAACACCCGTCAGGGATGGTCTAGGCTTACTTGGTTCTACCTCAGCGCAGGGGACTGAACTTGACCTCTTGAGATCCCTTTCATCCCTACATTTATGATCCTATGTTTAGTTCTGTAATACAAAGAATAATAGTTTCAAGACTAAACTATGTTGGGAAAATTTGTTGTAGTCAAAGAGTGCACTGTCTTTTATGATTACAGAGAGGACCTAGGTTTATTGCCACAAAATAAGAAATAACTGCACTATTGGAATAACACTGATATTAGTTTGCAGACAAGCTTGCGGTGCCTTAATCTTCCTTTCTTTTTTTAAAACCAAGAAAGAGAAGCTCAAACATTCAAAATGCAGTGCTGTTTTGTATATAGTCGACTGCTTTTCATTTTCTGACTATAACCTAACTATAAACATGGATGTTGTAACAGATCGGGTGGTGGTGGTCGGGGACTCTCTCCTCCGGGGGACTGAGTCATCTATCTGCCGCCCTGACCGGGAAAACCGAGAAGTCTGCTGCTTGCCAGGGGCTAAGATTCGCGATGTGACGGAGAGACTGCCGAGACTCATCAAGCCCTCGGATCGCTACCCCTTCCTGCTTCTCCACGTGGGCACCAATGATACTGCCAAGAATGACCTTGAGCGGATCACTGCGGACTACGTGGCTCTGGGAAGAAGGATAAAGGAGTTTGAGGCGCAAGTGGTGTTCTCGTCCATCCTCCCCGTGGAAGGAAAAGGCCAGGGCAGGGACCGTCGAATTGTGGAAGTCAACGAATGGCTACGCAGGTGGTGTCGGAGAGAAGGCTTTGGATTCTTTGACCATGGGATGGTGTTCCATGAAGGAGGAGTGCTGGGCAGAGACGGGCTCCATCTTACGAAGAGAGGGAAGAGCATCTTTGCGAGCAGGCTGGCTAACCTAGTAAGGAGGGCTTTAAACTAGGTTCACCGGGGGAAGGAGACCAAAGCCCTGAGGTAAGTGGGAAAACGGGATACCGGGAGGAAGCACAGGCAGGAACGTCTGTGAGGGGAGGGCTCCTGCCTCATACTGAGAATGAGGGGCGATCAGCAGGTTCTCTCAAGTGCTTATATACGAATGCACAAAGCCTTGGAAACAAGCAGGGAGAACTGGAGGTCCTGGTGATGTCAGGGAATTATGACGTGATTGGAATAACAGAGACTTGGTGGGATAACTCACATGACTGGAGTACTGTCATGGATGGTTATAAACTGTTCAGGAAGGACAGGCAAGGCAGAAAAGGTGGGGGAGTAGCACTGTATGTAAGGGAGCAGTATGACTGCTCAGAGCTCCGGTACGAAACTGCAGAAAAACCTGAGTGTCTCTGGATTAAGTTTAGAAGTGTGAGTAATAAGAGTGATGTAGTGGTGGGAGTCTGCTATAGACCACCGGACCAGGGGGATGAGGTGGATGAGGCTTTCTTCCGGCAACTCGCAGAAGCTACTAGATCGCACGCCCTGGTTCTCATAGGTGACTTTAATTTTCCTGATATCTGCTGGGAGAGCAATACAGCGGTGCATAGACAATCCAGGAAGTTTTTGGAAAGCGTAGGGGACAATTTCCTGGTGCAAGTGCTAGATGAGCCAACTAGGGGGGGAGCTTTTCTTGACCTGCTGCTCACAAATAGGGAAGAATTAGTGGGGGAAGCAAAAGTGGATGGAAATCTGGGAGGCAGTGACCATGAGATGGTCGAGTTCAGGATCCTGACACAGGGAAGAAAGGTAAGCAGCAGGATATGGACCCTGGACTTCAGGAAAGCAGACTTCAACTCCCTCAGGGAGCGGAAGGGTAGGATCCCCTGGGGGACTAACATGAAGGGGAAAGGAGTCCAGGAGAGCTGGCTGTATTTCAAGGAATCCCTGTTGAGGTTACAGGGACAAACCATCCCGATGAGTTGAAAGAATAGTAAATATGGCAGGCGACCAGCTTGGCTTAATGGTGAAATCCTAGCGGATCTTAAACATAAAAAAGAAGCTTACAATAAGTGGAAGGTTGGACATATGACCAGGGAAGAGTATAAAAATATTGCTCGGGCATGTAGGAATGAAATCAGGAGGGCCAAATCGCACCTGGAGCTGCAGCTAGCAAGAGATGTCAAGAGTAACAAGAAGGGTTTCTTCAGGTATGTTGGCAACAAGAAGAAAGCCAAGGAAAGTGTGGGCCCCTTACTGAATGAGGGAGGCAACCTAGTGACAGAGAATGTGGAAAAAGCTAATGTGCTCAATGCTTTTTTTGCCTCTGTCTTCACTAACAAGGACAGCTCCCAGACTGCTGCGCTGGGCATCGCAACATGGGGATAGATGGCCAGCCCTCTGTGGAGAAAGAGGTGGTTAGGGACTATTTAGAAAAGCTGGACGTGCACAAGTCCATGGGGCCGGACGAGTTGCATCCAAGAGTGCTAAAGGAATTGGCAGATGTGATTGCAGAGCCATTGGCCATTATCTTTGAAAACTCGTGGCGAACGGGGGAAGTCCCAGATGACTGGAAAAAGGCTAATGTAGTGCCAATCTTTAAAAAAGGGAAGAAGGAGGATCCTGGGAACTACAGGCCGGTCAGCCTCACCTCAGTCCCTGGAAAAATCATGGAGCAGGTCCTCAAGGAATCAGTCCTGAAGCACTTACACGAGAGTAAAGTGATCAGGAACAGTCAGCATGGATTCACCAAGGGAAGGTCATGCCTGACTAATCTAATCGCCTTCTATGATGAGATTACTGATTCTGTGGATGAAGGGAAAGCAGTGGATGTATTGTTTCTTGACTTTAGCAAAGCTTTCTCCCACAGTATTCTTGTCAGCAAGTTAGGGAAGTATGGGCTGGATGAATGTACTATAAGGTGGGTAGAAAGTTGGCTAGATTGTCGGGCTCAACGGGTAGTGATCAATGGCTCCATGTCTAGTTGGCAGCCGGTGTCAAGTGGAGTGCCCCAGGGGTCGGTCCTGGGGCCGGTTTTGTTCAATATCTTCATAAATGATCTGGAGGATGGTGTGGATTGCACTCTTAGCAAATTTGCGGATGATACTAAACTAGGAGGAGTGGTAGATACGTTGGAGGGCAGAGATAGGATACAGAGGGACCTGGACAAATTGGAGGATTGGGCCAAAAGAAACCTGATGAGGTTCAATAAGGATAAGTGCAGGGTCCTGCACTTAGGACGGAAGAACCCAATGCACAGCTACAGACTAGGGACCGAATGGCTAGGCAGCAGTTCTGCGGAAAAGGACCTAGGGGTTACAGTGGACGAGAAGCTGGATATGAGTCAGCAGTGTGCCCTTGTTGCCAAGAAGGCCAATGGCATTTTGGGATGTATAAGTAGGGGCATAGCCAGCAGATCGAGGGACGTGATTGTTCCCCTCTATTCGACATTGGTGAGGCCTCATCTGGAGTACTGTGTCCAGTTTTGGGCCCCACACTACAAGAAGGATGTGGATAAATTGGAGAGAGTCCAGCGAAGGGCAACAAAAATGATTAGGGGTCTGGAACACATGACTTGTGAGGAGAGGCTGAGGGAACTGGGATTGTTTAGTCTGCAGAAGAGAAGAATGAGGGGGGATTTGATAGCTGCTTTCAACTACCTGAGAGGTGGTTCCAAAGAGGATGGTTCTAGACTATTCTCAGTGGTAGAAGAGGACAGGACAAGGAGTAATGGTCTCAAGTTGCAGTGGGGGAGGTTTAGGTTGGATATTAGGAAAAACTTTTTCACTAGGAGGGTGGTGAAACACTGGAATGCGTTACCTAGGGAGGTGGTAGAATCTCCTTCCTTAGAAGTTTTTAAGGTCAGGCTTGACAAAGCGTTGGCTGGGATGATTTAATTGGGGATTGGTCCTGCTTTGAGCAGGGGGTTGGACTAGATGACCTCCTGAGGTCCCTTCCAACCCTGATATTCTATGATTCTATGATCTTTCCAAGTTGATCATATTTTCTGATTAATGGCTTTGGTGATTCATTTAGTGCCACCCATCCCTCTGAATCACTGTCACACCAATGCTCCAGTAGGTTGATTTTGGTCATTGTATGACACTGAAGCACCATTTTTGGATGAGACATAAAGATGACGTCCTAAGCCCTTGTCATTGATTAAAAACCCCATGGCACTGTTTGCAAAAATAGAAGTGTTGACCTTGATGTCTTGGCTTAACAAGGTGTAGGCAGGCTTGACATGAGTATGAAAAAAGGAGGAGGCCTCATTTCTTGGAAGACAGGATTAGGGAGATAAACAGATCAGCAGGTTCAAAACAGAATATTTGTATTAAGATAGGTAAATGGGTCAATGAGCTAGAAGACAGAACCTCTAAATCAGATAAGATAAGGGGAGGGACCACCCAGGGAACCACTTACAAAAAACAAAATAACAATTGTCAAGATAAGTCAGGAATGTAAAAAAGAGGTAAAGAGTAGGTCGAACGTGGACAGCAAGTGGACAAAGCACACTGTACAGGGACTGGTTCCTACAAAGTAGCCAAGCCAATCCCAAAACATGTAAAGCAATATATTGTGTAAATGCATATTAAGTCAGAAGGTTTCTGTGTAACTTTGGATCTATAGTTTTCAGAGTAGCAGCCATGTTAATCTGTATTCGCAAAAAGAAAAGGAGTACTTGTGGCACCTTAGAGACTAACAATGCATCCGATGAAGTGAGCTGTAGCTCACGAAAGCTTATGCTCAAATGAATTTGTTAGTCTCTAAGGTGCCACAAATACTCCTTTTCTTTTTGGATCTATAATGTACCCTGCATTCTCCCCCCTGCGTTTTCATCTGATTAACTTAGTGTAGCATTGCTGTATGCCAAATAAAAATATCTGAGTGATAAAGTCTGGAGTCTGAGTTCTTGGGTAGTTGAGTGGAAAGAAAATCCCAACACAAGGTATGTGAGCTAATTGCAAACTGTTTACCAAAGCTTTATGCAGTGTGACAGGGTCGGGCCAGATGGCTATAGGAGAGTAATTTTTTTTTCCAGATGGCTACGGGAGAGTTTTTTTTTTTTTTTGAAGCAAAAAAGGTATTTTTTTATTTGCATAACACACTTACAAAACAAAACAGCATATGTAATGTGTAACACAGCAACCAATCACAATTGTTTTCTCATTAGCTTCAGGGGAGGGAAGTGTTCAAGCTTGCCTGGGCCCAGAGCGGGGGGCTTCCTCGACTCTCGTGGTCTTCCACCCTTCCGAGTTACCTGGTGGTCCAGAGCGAGGGGACTTCATCGACTCTCAAGGTCTGCCACCCCCTTGAGTTACCTGGCGCCACGCCCGAGTCTCACCAACAATTCCCTCCTCTGAAAGCACCCAACAAAAGGGGCAGACTGTGGGGTGGACAACCCGGGGGGGGGGCACGTGCACCCACGTGTGAAAGGACCCCTCTAAGGTGGTGGTGTCCGCAGCAGCAATGGCTGGGGTCCCTTACTCTCTCCCCCAATCAAAGGGTCAAAACAAAGGAAGCCGGACGGGGACACCAAGCAGAGAGCCTCGGACAGTGCCCACTGCTCCTCAAAAGCATCAAGGGAGTCAGTGGACGCTGCCCAGAGGAACTCCGCCCGGATACGTGAACCGACCGAGGATCGGAAAATGGTCCCACAGTCACAGGAAACTCCGTCGGCCAACCTCCTCTCTCTGGTTTTACAGATGGCCGTTTTAGCCAGGGCCAGGAGGAGGTTAACTAGGAGATCCCGCGACTTTGTGAGGCCATGGATGGGGAGTGCATAAATAAAAAGGTTAGGGGGGAAAAATGCAACCAAAAACATAACAGGAGATTTGTGAGGAGCTGGAACAGGGGCTGCAGCCTGGCGCACTCCAAATATACATGCGCCAGGGTTTCCCTCACACCGCAAAAGGGACAAGTATCTGGGATGGGGTTGAACTGCGCCAAGTACATGCTCGTGCTCACAGCTCCGTGAAGGAGCCGCCAACTGATGTCCCCAACGGGCCTTGGAACCAAGGTGGAATATAGGCTGGCCCACCGGGGCTGCTCACCCTCCAAAGGTGGCAGAAGGTCTCGCCGCTTTGTGTTGGGGCAGGACACTATGGTGAGGGCGTGAAGGGTGTGGAGCACGAGCGCGTATAGATGTTTCCTTGGCGCGGTTTGGAAGCATACCGGCTGTAGTTCATGCAGCCAGCTCGCCGTAAAGGGGTGAGGGGGTCGATTGGGTCTACGGGGCAGGGGTCCCATTAAAAGGTCCGGTAGGCCTGGGGTAGAGGGTGGGCGGGGCGTGCCCTTGAGCAGGACCTGATGAGGTAAGCTCTAGCAGCGGGGGGCAAAGCGGCCTTCACCTCCTGAAGTACGCGCCAGGGGGTATGAGGTCTGGAGAGCCCCATGCGCCGAGCGAGCATCAGGGGATCCAGCCAGTCTCCCCGGTCGTAGTCCAGGAGGTCTCCAACTCTCGTGACTTCTGCCAGGATCAAGCTCTGGCGCACCGAGCGGGACTCTGCCACCTGCACACGGAGTTGGGGGTTGTGTAGCAGGGGCTCCGCGAGGAGATCTGCCCCCTCGGTGGCCGCCACGGACCTGGTCGTTAAAAACAGTTTCCAAGTCCGGAGGAGGTCCTGGTAGAAGACCAGCAGCCCGGAGAGGTCTCGCGGAAGACCTCCCGGACAAAGATAAAAGAGCTGCCTTTCATATCGGAGCCCTCGGATGCGGCGCAGGATGGTGTGCACCAGTATGCTTCACGTTGAACTGCCTGCACCATAGAGGAGCCTCTGTAGGGCCTGGAGGCAGAAGATGCGGACCTGAGTGTGCAGACACTTCAGTCCCTGTCCTCCTTCCTTCAGGGGTAGATGAAGAACCCCTACAGGGGCCGAGTGCATTCCTGACCAAAAGAACCCCAGAATCGATGTCCGGAGGTTGGTCAGGAAACCTGGGGCTGGGACCAGGGTGTTGAGCCGGTACCAGAGCATGGACAGGACTAGTTGATTAAGCACCAGCGCTCTCCCTCGGAGGGAGAGACATCAGAGTAGTCCCGTCCCCGACAGTGACTAGGTCTGGGCCGAGGACCTCCAAAAACACGCGATAGAACTCCACAGTCAGCCCGTCCATACCTGGAGACTTATTAGTGGGCATACGACGCAGGGCTTCCAAGAACTCAGCCAGAGTGAGAGGCAACTCTAGCCGGTCTCGGTTGCTCGCGCTGACCATAGGGAGCTCCTCCCAGAGCACTCTGCAAGCGCCAGGGTCAGTCGGATCCGGGGAGAAAAGACTTGCGTAGAAGGCTCGGGCTCTCCCGCACATCTCCACCGGTTCCGTGAGGGGGGTGCTGTCTTCTGCCAGGAGGCAGGTGACGTGTTTCTTGGCCCCCCTCATTTTCTCCTTGGCATAGAAGAAACGGGAGCCACGATCCATCTCCCGAAGGAGGCAGATGCGGGATCGAACAAAGGCGCCCCGGGCCCGATGGTCCTCGAGGGCCCGGAGCTCCTCCCGCTTCTCCTGGCACGCTCCGCAGAGGAGCGGGTCCTCGGGGCTGGTGGCCAGACGCCTCTCCAGCTCTAAGACCTCCCGTTCCAACTGCTCTATTGTTGCATTTCTCCGTTGGCTGGTGCCCTGGGTGTAGTCGTGGCAGAAAAGCCTGGCTTCCCCAGGTCCCACCATCGCCGCGCCAAGGGAAACGCACGCCGCTGCCCTCACCAGGCCAGCCAGAATTCCAGGAAGGACGTCATGAAGCCCTCATCCTCCAACAGGCTGTTGTTAAAATGCCAGTAGGCCGGCCCCGGTCTCTCCGCACAGAGGGAGGCTGTCATGGTGGCTAGATGGTGGTCAGAAAATGGGGCCAGCCGAATGCTGGAGGAGTGGGCTCGTGAGAGATGGAAGCGTGATAAATAAATACGGTCCAACAGGGAGTGGCTCGACCGATGGGCTTCCACCCAGACAAAGGTGAACGTGGAAGTGTCATCCGGGTGGTGGTCACGCCAGTTGTCCACTAGGGAGTGATGTTCAACTATCTCCCGGAGGGTGTCCGTGGCGGCCGGGCTCTGCTTGGTCCCCAAGCGGTCCTGTTCCTTGAGGGTGGTATTAAAGTCTCCTCCCAGGACCAGGCACTCGTGAGAATCTAAGGTGCCGAGGAAGGCGGACGCCCGCTGGTAGAATTGCAGCTGCTCTGGGCCCGATGTCAGGGCATAGACATTAACGAGGTTAACCACGAGCCCCTCCATATGGACCTGGAGATGCAGCAGGTGCCCCGGCACGGCCTCGGCGACCCCTAGCACCTCGGGCCGTAGGTCGGGGGAGAACAGAGTCACCACTCCAGCCTGTCGAACCATGGCATGGCTAAAGTAGACCCTGTCCCCCCACTCCAGCCGTCAACTGTCTTTGGCGGTCGGGTCCGTATGGGTCTCCTGCAGGAAAACCACAGAGTACCCTCCCTCCCAAAGGAAGGAGAGCACCTGGGACCTGCGGAGAGCCATCCTACAACGCCGGGTGTTCAACGTTGCGATGGTGAGAGGTGTCACGGGGAGGGTCGGGGGGGTCCTCACTGGCAGGGACGCTTGCATCTCCCAGTGGGCCGCGCAGCAGTCTGTGACCCATCCCGTAGGTGAGTAATTGTTCACACAAGACGCGGACCCGCCAGTAGGCCCCGGCATCCTGCTTCCCCATCCCTTTACCTTTCCCCATGAGGGCCCTTGTGGCCCGGAGGATTTGAGAAAAGTCCCCCCAAAGCTGGAGAGCAAGTTGTACCTTGTTGCGGGAGCCACGGACATCCTCTAAAAATTTCCGCAGCTCTCCTCGCAGCTCATGGGGGGTGGGGTTACGGTTTCCCGGTTGTTCCCTGGCAGGGCCCTTGGTGCAGCTCTGTGGTCCACTAAAACAGACAAGCAGGGTGCGGACCCCCGACGGGGTGCCTGATGGGCTGGAGCTTCTAGGCCCGCCTCAAGCTCTGGGGCAATAGGGGGCGGTGGTGGGAAAATAGCAGCTCCTAATGGGTCGGGGCAGGAGAACACAAAGGCCACTCCCTGGGGGTCATCAATTGGGAAAGGGAAGGCGACAGCCCCGGGGGCAGCAGTGACATTGCAGGAGGTAAATTGGGTAGGGGCAGGGGCAGGGGCAGAGGCAAGGTTCTGGGTTTTGGGAGGCAAGCAGCTAGATGGTGGCGCCTCCCGATCAGGCTCAAGGGTTAAGGGAGTGGGGAGGGAGCTCTCAGTGACACTGGGCACGCGCTCTGTGGTGGATTTAGTGGCCACAGCATCAGGAGGTGGATTATCTTCTGTAGGGCCCCCGCCTGGGAAGGAAATCGATTGCTCCGCACCAACGGGGGGTGCCCCTGGCCACTCGTGTCCTGGCCGCGTGGCACCGGCTGTCACCTGAGCAGGCTCGGTGGTCGTCAGCGGGGTGCCATCAGCAGCCGGGTTGGTGGAGGAGTCCAGGGGCTCCTCGGAGGTGGGAGCGGAAGCAGCAGTTAAGGGGAGGGAGCATGGGGAAAAGAAGGGTGGAGTGAGGTCGCCCAGATCGAGATTTGCTGGCAAAAGGTTGTCCTCCCCCTGGGCGACCAGGGTCAGATCTAGGGCCTCGATCTCCTCGAACATGGAGGAGAGGACACTTTCCGCCGCCCCGGGATTTTTTTTACAACCCCACGTCCTTTCTTAAAGGTGCCTCTGCTCCACCTTCAGAAGGCAGCAAAAAGGCTGCTACCCTTGCCCCATGCCTCAGTGACTGGGCTAGGGATTTACAGACCACCCATCAACTTTAACACATAGAATTAGGGAGCCAATGGGATCCCACTGTAACTGTGCTATAGCTTATACTCTCAGAGAAGCTTCCAAAACTCTCTTCCCTTTTGAAAAGGGTTGACCTGTCTGGGTGGGTGAAGGTATCGTCTTTCTTCTCTTCCCCTTCACCCCTCAAAATCTGAGCCTTGGGAGGGCCTTTCTCTCCCTAACCCTAATCTAGTGTGGAAAGTGGTGGAGGAGAGAAAATCCCTAAAAAGGTTAATTCTTGAGAGGTTCAGCTTTGTGCAGAATCCAACCACTAAGCCTGCTAGGTTGCCACCAGCACCTGCAAATAGACCCCAGAGGCTGTTCAGTTCATGTGCTTTTTGGTGAAATCAGTTTAATTGGGGTCACCCAGCTGCAGCTGTAAACTGGAGCACTCTAGGCACAGAGAGAAAGACGCAGACCGAGCTGAGGTGGGGCTATTTTGTGTACGTAGGGTTTTTAAATATATTTTCTTCATTATTTTGCGGCTGGAAGAGATGCCTGTGTGGAAACCTTAAGGGAGGGGAGAAGTCTACTTTGGGAGGCATGAATCATCCCATAAATACACACTGAGAGGTTGTGGCAGCAGAGAGCAGGGTTGGCTTTTTTTTTTCTTCTTCTTCTTCTTCTTCAAAAACATGGCTGAAGCTGGGACAGGCTTTCTGGAGCAGCTCAAGTCCTGCATCGTCTGGTCGTGGACTTACCTCTGGACCCTGTGGTTCTTCATCATGCTTTTCCTAGTCTACATCCTGAGGGTGCCTTTGAAGATCAATGACAATCTAACCACAGGTAAACCACATTCTCCTCCGAAACCTCGCGGGCGCTTTCCCGCAGTCCCCCCCCTTCCCCAAGTTAGTGCAACTTGTGCGGGAGAGAGGGACACGTCTGCAGGCAGAGCCCGTCCGCGAGCCGCGCAGGGGGCTCTCTGCAGCGCTGAGGAGCGGGATTACACTGGAAAGTTGAACTCGCCCCAGTTCAGACTCCTGATCTCCCTTTGCAGCCTGGCACATGAGCCCTGCATTCCCCCTCCTCCCCCCTCGCCTGTTGCAGGCTCCTCAGGTGCCCGCTGGCGGCTGGAACTGGAGGGGGGGAGAATGGGCTGCCTGCAGCTGGCTGCTCCCCTGCCTAGGCCAGGCGGGACAGACGCGGGGCAGCCCTCGCTCTGCGTCTGTGCACGGAGCAGGGGCAGTTTATTGCCCTACTCCGCCCGCCACGACCGGGTTACTGCAGCTGGCTAAGAACCGAGGAGAAGAAGCTGCTTCCCCCCCGCCCCCGGGGTTCAGAATAGCCCTCCAAGCAGCGCTGCCTCCGGAAGCCACAGGGCTGCCTGCACGCCCCGGGCAAGCCCCCTGCCCCTCCCCCCCGCGTCGGCGGGCAGCTGCAGCCCGCGTCTCCCGTCCCTGCGGCTCCTTCTCTCCGCCAGGGGCCGGGCAAGCGCTCGCTGCCCGCAGCGGGTGAGGGTGCGCGGTACGGGGCCATGCCGTGTGCGCCTGGGGCTGCCCGCGGGGGCGTGGGAGTGTCCGCCAGCGGTGCACAGCTGGGGAATAGCCCCGGGCCGGAGAGCAGAGCCAAGCTTGCCTTGAGGATAAGGACTGTCCTCTCTAAACAGGGCCAGCCGGGGTCCCTCTCCGGGCACAGGTTGCTCTGTGTGTGTGTGTGTGTGTCAGGGGCATGGCTAGGTGCTTATGGGGCTGCCTCTCCCATGAGGAGATATTTATTCAAACCTGAGGTTTTGCCCGGGAGAAGTGCAACAGCCCGGATCCCTTTTGCCAGGAGGGTGCTGCTTTTAGCAACTGGCTGCCGTAAGTGAGGCTCAGCGAGAGTCCCCTTCCCTAAACATTGCAGTGTCGTGCACTTGGGAGCCGCACAGCTCAGGGCTAATGCCCTCCTAAAGGCACTTTTAAAAATAAACTCGAAATCAGGTGCTCAAAGCTGCTAAACATTGCAGATCCTGTTATGAAAGATCCTGTTACAAGACTCAAATGGTTTGATAAACCAGAACACAGTTCTAATCATGGTGGTTTTCCTAATGTTTTGTTAAAGAAATTCTTGGCTGTGATGAGGCGATTTGGTTTAGCAGAGGCAAGAGTTTGGCCTGGTGGCTGATACAGCGGAAGGTTCATCATTAGCATGTGTGGTGTGGTATATATGAATCCTTAGTGGCATCTGCTTCCTGCCCGCCAACCAGCAGTTCATCCCCCAAATCCTGTGTGAATTGGGAGATTGCTCCCAGAATATGGGGCATTGTGAAATATGAGGAAAAATCAAAAGTGAGCATTCGAGACAAATGGGGCTGTGTAAGTGACATAAGACTTAAGTGGCTCCTGTAGCACTGCAATAAGTTTAGCCATAATTTTAGAAAATCTTGTAAAGCATATTATATAACCTTCATTACTAAGGAAGTCCAAAACTGTGTAACAATAAGGCCCTATTAAATGTGTTAAAGTGATAACCTCCATGGCTTACAATAGTATAAATGTATTTGAAAACTTGATCTAATAAAATAATAGTGTTATTACATACACTAGTGCCTGACCCAGTGCCTGGGTGAGACTGGGGCATGGATGAGAGCTAGTTGGCTGAAACTCAGTGTAGAGTTACTGGTAGCTTGAGGGAAGCAACTAGAAGCTATAGTGAGGATTTGATCCACCCTTTGTCTTGATAGTGTGTGTCCACTTTTCACAGTCTGGGGTCTTGGATCTTGGGTCTCCAGTTGCTGTTCAATTGTCATCTAATAACAATTTTGTGGACAGCCCTTTTTTGGCTGGCTAGGAGATTGCATTCATTTCTTTCACATGTGAACCTTGGTTACTGTGATCCATCCCTTTCCCACTTTAAAATTAGATTATTCTAAAGCTACACTTTAAGTCAATCCAGAAACTGAAGCTGGTGCAGAATGTGGTAGTCCGTTTATTAGGTCATGCAAGCTGCGAGCACACCACCAGTGGTCCATGATCAGCATGGGCTGCTTGGTGGAGTTTAAAGTGCTGGTTTATAGAGGCAAAATGGCCAGGGATTTACCTACTTGAGAGATGGTTATTCTCCCCATGCCATATTGCTACATTTCCTATAAGTGAATGTATCTGAGCTGAAAACCCCGAAGTATAAGGCCTGGTCTACACTAGGGGAGGGGATCGATCTATGATACGTCGACTTCAGCTGCGCTATTCTCATAGCTGAAGTTGCGTATATTAGATCGACTTAGAATCACTTACTTCGCGTCCTTGCGGTGCGGGATCGACGGCCTCCGCTCCCCTGTTGACTCCGCTTCTGCCTCTCGCCCTGGTGGAGTTCCAGAGTCGACAGCAGAGCGATCGGGGATCGATTTATCGTGTCTACACTAAACGCGATAAATCGATCCCTGATAGATTGATCACTCCCCACCGATCCGGCGGGTAGTGTAGATGTGGTCTTAGAGTGGGAGTTCTGGCAGAGCATTCATCATGAGAGGCCCTCCACTTTGCAGCCTACTATCTTTCCTATTTCTTCTCATCCATCTTGTCTGCAGTGGCTTCAATTGGTTGAACTAATGGGCATGCTGCAAGGCCTGTTTGTTTACCCAGGTTGCTGAGGAGGGTATAATGATGGCTGATATGTTGGCGGGATGAGGCTGTTGGTTGGGCTTGATTTGCTGTAGTTGGTTATTTTATTCTTTTGGTTTTGAGGTGAGAAACAACTGTTGATTTTATTTTTTATTTGATAGTATTTTTAACTTTTGGCAAAGGTGTCTGAGGCCCTGGATAGTCTTTTTAATGTATATTTGTTATAAATCAAAATACATTAAAATGTATAGTGTCAGCAGTGTGCTAGGAATTTACTGATATGGTCTCTGCTTTGAAGAGCTTACAGTCCTTGAAGAATCATGTCTAAGATGTAATGAGAAGCAGTCTGATTGAATGATATTTTACATATAGCAGGTTAGTTTTATTCTTTTGATTGGACTTGTTGCGGGGGTGGGGGAGTGGTAGGAAGGTTCTAACCTTTTATTTAACTTTCCTCCCCACTCTGTGACTGTGGGGAAGTCACAGACAATAACTCATGAGGTGGAAGTGTGCCCAACCTGACATCTGGAGGGCAGGTCACAATGTCTGGCCTCCCTTGGTGCAGACCACATCCTCTGGTTATGGAACCTGGGCATCAAGCTCTGACGTTTGCATTACAAGAGAGAGTTCTAACTTCCCACCACCTCTCTAGGATGGACTTAAGGGTATAGCCAGAGAAAATCTTTTAAGGGCTAAATTGAGAGTTTACTCTCAGTTCATAGGCAAGGAGCACTGAGTAGCTGTGCTGCTCCAAGAGCAGACTGAGTCACAATTCCACCCCTGGCTCCCTCTTAACTCCCTCCCAGAGCAATCTGCTACTGTCCTATGCCAATTTACTTCCCTGCTTTGCTAAGATATGCTGGCCAGTGGCATACTGGAGAGGCAGAGTCAAGGCTCTGCTGGTTTCTTGCACCTATCGACCTGCTTCCTACCTGCCTCTATGGCAGGGGGTATAGTGGCTCCCTGGAGACCACTTTATCCCCCTCTCCACACTGACCCACAGCCTGTTCAGGGGACTATAGGGGGCATCTTATGGTGCATTGTGATCTTGCTCTAAGTGAAAAATATTACATTATTTATTTTAGAAAATAGCAAAACCCTCTTAAAGTGTTTTGGTTTTTTTTTTTTTTTTTAAGAAAAGACATATTTAATTAGATTGAAAGCTCTTTGGGATGGGGACTGTCTTTTGGTTATATGCGGGCACATAGCTGCTACCACTGTACAAAAAATAAATAACATATACATTTGATGTAAAAAAGCGCTATTTTTTCTGTACTACTCTTTAGAAGAACTTGGGCTATTGGGTACCCAGGCATAGATGCAGAGCCTTGCACCTCTTTCTAATTCACTGGCCTAAATCAATAGTGGCCAAAAGCCGTTAACTTCTAATGGATGGCTGGTCTCAGGCAGCCTTGCGGCTGATATTGTCAAGAATTGAATGGTTCTAGAGACTGACCAGTCCTCTGTTCCAGAGAGACGGCTCCTGGTTGGAATTGAGTCCGAGTGGTTGGGCAACATTGGGAAGCTTTCCTCTACTTCCCATGCTGTACGTATTCTGTGGATAAACAGGAAACTTCCGTTCCAGGGCTGTCAATCCTTAACCCTTGGATCATATGAATAATTGGTGGCATATTCAGGGATTGGGGCATGGGGGTGGTCAAAAGGAAAATATATTTATGAAAAATTCGTAGTTTCTTTGAGAGAAGCAGACTGGGCACTGTGGCAAGGGTGAAATCCTTGGCTTGATGTAAATTGTACAAAGAGAAATAAAGTGTGCGTGTGTGTGTATGTGTGTGTGTATGTATGTATGTATGCGTGTATATATATATATATATATATATATGGCCTCTTAGCACTTTTTATAAAGCAGGCCTCGGGCAAAGATTAGAAACCAGGTTATTCTTTTGAATGAAACTGAGAAGTAAAAGATAGCAGAAAGGTTTCTAGAAGATCATCATTGTAGCAGAGGGCTCCCTGCCCATACTGTTAAGCCTAGTATATACCCAAAATCCAATTAGTTTACTGAACCAACCGTAATTTACATAGTGTTAGCCAGTCTGAACTGGGGAGTCTTACCCATGTTAAAGATAAAGCTGTATCTTTTCCCCCTTCAACTCCAACTGTAACTCATTTATTTTTCCTGCATTTGAGGAAGGTAGTTGTCTCCTCAAAAGCTGTAATACCAGGCAACAGCTTTTTGGGGAGTAGAAAGTGTGAGATATGCAAAACCGTTCCCTCTGGGAAGCTGAGAATATTATCTCCACAGTGTTTGCCAGGCCCATTTGGTTTGAGAAGGAAATACATTGAGATCTGACTTGATCCTAGGACTCCTACCTGCACACAGTAGATTCAAAGCACTACAGACTTCACGTCATGGTGGACAGTAAACAGGATTTAAAAAACATTAAGACCTCAGGCAGATCAACATGCATGCAGTTTGTTTTTTGGACACTTGCAAGGTATTATTCTAATTATTTCATTCTTTTAGTCTTGTTTATGTATTTACAATGTTGGCAGAATTTGATTTTTATTTATTTATTTTATAATTTCAACTGATAATACTGATGTTTGTTAAGCATTTTTTGTTTGTTTTGAAAGTTCACAGTTGCACAAAATTATGGGGTTTAAGCATTTATTTTTACAGCTGTAAGTTTCCATAGTTGTGGGAACTTGTATGGGGATCAGGCAACGGGGTGTCAGACAATAATTGTTTAATGACAGTAGATGTTGAAATTTAAAAAGTTAAAGCTTTATAACCATGAAAACTTAAATTTTTAACATCACATGTCTAAATATACAAAGTAAATATCCTTAAATCAAATTCTAATCTGCTCTCAAACCACATTTTTCTTCTTTGCCGATCTAAAATTTTAATTATTCATAGAAATATTTTTTTCATCAGTTTGTGTAAGGTGAAATCAACATTTACTAATAAAAATCTAATCCTCCCAAACCTACAGTGATGATATGTATAAGACCGACTGTACTATCTAGCAGTACCCAGCAGATATGTTTAAACACTTTTTTGTAGCATCTTCTCCATTTCAGAAAACTGTGGAGTCCATATGAGAACTAATCAAATGTGTGTTGCTTCTGCTTTTTTTTTTTTCTGGGATTGAAGTATCTCATTCACTGTTCTGCTATTTCAGTTGAAATACATTATTATAGCAGCGTTCAGATGAGTCGTGTTTTTCACTGAAATGACCCAGACACAACTGATGTGCCAGTATGAAGGCTAAAAATGGGAAAAGCCTTTCACAGCTGTGGCTTTTAAGGCAGACAAGGAACTCCTAAACTTTGCAATGAAAATTAGCTACAGTAGGAGAACAAAAAGAAAAGGAGGACTTGTGACACCTTAGAGACTAACAAATTTATTTGAGCATAAGCTTTCGTGAGCTACAGCTCACTTCATCGGATGCATTCAGTAGGAGAACAGTATACAAAATGTGGCTTTTATACTTTATCTGTCCCCATATAGTACCACACAGCATTCTGATTAGAATATTAGCACAATACAGTGTCAGTAAAGTGTATGTTAAATAGATTAAAAACTGGCTAATTTGCGGATCTCAAAATGTAGTCAGTTGTCAATGGGGAACCATCATCAAATGGGAGTACTAGATTGGTACTAGACCTGATACTACTATTCCTCATTTTCATCAGTGATCTGAAAGTAAATATGAAAACACTTAGCACACTGGGCCCACATAGGAAAAAAATTCAAGACATGCCTCCAGTATGGAGGACTGTACTCTGGGAAGCAGTGACTCTAAAAAAGAATTTATGGGTCATAGTGGACAAGCAACTCAATATGAGTTCCCAATGCAAAGCTGTGGCAAAATGGGCTAATGTGATCCTTTGATAGATAAATGGGAGTAGGGAGGTGATTTTATCATTTTACCTCTATATACAGCATTGGTGAGTCTGATAATAGACTACTGTGTCCGCTGTTCCAGTGTCCACAGTTTAAAAAGAATGTTGAAAAATTGGAGAAGGTACAGAAAAGAGCCATAAAATGATTCAAGGGCTGGAGAATATACCTGCCAGTGAGAGACTTAGAGAGCTCAGTTTGTTTAGTTGATCAAACAGAAGACTGAGAAGTGACTTGATTACAGTGTATAAATTCTTCTAAGTGGAGAATATACTGAATACTAAAGAGCTCTTTAATCTCCGGGACAAAGGCATAGCAAGAACTCGTGGCAGAAAGCTGAAGTCAGACACATTCAAACTGGAAATAAGGTGTACGTGTTTAAGAGTGAAGGTGATTAAGCTAGTGGTTCCCAAATTTTTCAGGGTCGCACCCCTCCATACCCCTATCCATTTCCCCCTCCGACCCCCAGGGTATGGGGGGGGGGATGCAGATAGAGATAAAGGGGACAAGGCTGGGGGTGGGTCTGGAGTCAGGAGCAGAGTCCTGGCTGGGGCTGGGGACAGGGCCAGAGCAGAGCTGGGGGCGGAGCAGGCCTGGGTGGCGCTCCCTTCCCGCCCCTCATGGGGGCTGGCCTGGACTCTGCTGCGCCTCCCTGAATGTTCCTCCATGCCCTCCTAGAGGGGTGCGCCCCACAGTTTGGGGGGATTAAGCACTGAAACAGACCATGAAGGAAAGTGATGGATTCTCCGTCTTTTGATGTTTTCAAATCACAACCGGATGCCTTTCTGAAAGATATGCTTTAATGAAAGACAAGTTATTGGGCTCAATCCCGGGGTAACTTGATTAAATGTAATGATCTGTGATATACAGGAGGTCAGACTAGATGATCTAATGGTCCCTTCTGGCTTTAAACTATGAATTTATGAATATGGAATGTGATATTATTTTCCTTTTGATGTGTATATATTAGTACTCCTACCATTCTGTGGCTCTGTTGGGGCTGGCAATGCTGGTTAGTCTTGTTTTATATTAGTAGGGAGTGCAATCAATGAATCCATGTAAGGCCTGATAGTCCTCTCAGTTACACCATTTTTACATCAGTGCAACTCTAGTATCTTTAGTGGAGTTACTTCTTACAGTGGGAGTCAGGCCCATGATATAACACTACACCCATTCCATTTGATCTCAGTAAAATTTAAAAAACAAAATGCCAAAGTTAGATTTTTAAATTAATCAACAATAACCTTTGAACTACTGTAACCATGACATCCTTTTAACCAGGAAACAATACAGCATATTCAGGCTAGAATACTAAAAATAAAACAAGCCTTTAAATAAGGAATGTGATGTCTTAGTCCAAAATAAATAGAATACACTTGATTATTTTTATAAATAGTTTCCCTTTAAGTCAGCAGCTAGAGTCAACATCAATGTGAATTGGATTAGGACACACCTTTTATACAAATATACAACTTGTTTTTTTTCCCCCTGCGATAACAGTTCTGCCCTTTATTCCTTTTCTGAAATAAATAGTGTTTAACTTTTGAGACTCAATTGCTGATTACTGTATATTTCCTTTTGAGGGTAAAAGAAAGATAGATTTAATTACTAGGGCATTAAACATCATTTGTTGCATTTGGCTTGTGACAGGACAGATAAGCAGACTCGTCAGAGGCTTTTGTGAGTCACTGAAAGTAGAGAAGTTTAGAGATCTGACTTCCTAAAAATGGACATAACTATAGAGATTTTTCAATATCAGTTGTTCCACCTCCCCATTAATCTAATGTTTTGTCTGCATCTTATTACTGGGTACCTATCTCCATCCGAGCTGAGTGGAGAAAAAAACTCTAATCAGTGGAGACCACTGTTACCCAGTTCAGCATTCAGCCACGAGAATGTGCCATAATCCCTGGCATACAGGGAAAAGGAAATTGTATCCTTGTGAGGTCAGAGGGAACCAGGCTCATGGGAGGGAGACAGAAGATGCCTGTATGCAGCAGGCCAGACGCTGCAGCCTGGGAGGAAAGGTCAGGCTGCCTAGACAACTGGGTTAGGAATTGCTAAGTAATTTGCATTGGGTTTTTGCATCCTTTGATTCTGGCAGCATACACGGAATTTGAATATTCATAGGATTCCACCAAAGGCAACAGCCTAATGCTTGGAGCACCAGACATCTGGAGGGAACAGGTCTATCTCAACGCTTATTGCAACACCCTGCAGTATATGAGTTGGCTACAGCAGGGTTAAAAAACAACAATAATAAAAATCCTGTCATGAGAATTATCCCATATTTGGGCCAGATTCAGCAATCAGAGCACTAGCCCGGGACTTGGAAACCACAGCTTTGATAGACTTCCTGTGTACGCTTGGGGGAAATCACTTAGTGTAGAGTTCTGCCCCATTGAAGTCAATGGGAGTATTCCCACTGACTTCAGTGTGGGGCTAGGATTTCAGCTTCTATATATGTCTTCACTGCAGAGTTGACTCAGACTCTTATTCAGGTGTCCCTAACCCCCCTCCCATCCACACACACTACACTCTCACCTGAGTTTGGTGGTACTTTCAGCCTGGGCTATCTGTCCCAGCAGGTTAGAACCTGGGTTCTGCTTTAAGTCAGGCGGGTAACCCACCCACTTTGCAGTGAGGATTCAGGCTAACTCACTTGAGTGCTGACAGTCTTCCAATGCTTGTCCAGAAGAATAGGCAGGCTCTCCCACAATTCACTGAGAAAGAATCAAAGAGTGACTCCTCTTGCAGGAGTGCAAAGAACCATGGGATATGCCCCCAGTAGTGCTAGTAACACACGCAGGGGAGTGCAGCACCAGTGAGGACTCAGTAATTTGAGTAGGGCTTTCCAGAGTGTCTCTCCCACCCCACCCCACCCCCCCCGGGCTCGGCTAACCTGCGTGTTTGGAGCCAGGTTCCAATCACCCAGGCTAAGTTTGCAGTGAACACATAATCTAAAACGTTCAGTGCCTCAGTTCTCCATCTGTGAAATGGGGATAAGGGTACTTCCCTATATCACAGGGGTGTCGTAAGGAAAAATACACAGAGTGAGGCACACAGACACTACAGTGATGGGGTCCCCCCCAAGATAGATTCATTGGTATGTTCAGCTATATCTAAGGCTCTGGTTGAGCAGCTGGAGCATACCAGTGAATCTAATCCTTTAAGTCTTCATGTTAAGCAATAAATCCATTTAAGAAAACAAATAGACTGATTTTATAAGCGGTAATGTTGTGGGAGATGCATGTGGGCAAAGTGGAGCCCTCCCCACAATTTCTGAAAGCAAGAATATACTGATTTTGGGGGCATTGTTTGTGAGTGAAAAATGGTAGTATCTAATCTCTGCCTCCCAGATTTATAGACAACAAAAGAAGGGTTAGCATAGCACAACACATAGTGGGTACCCAAATGGGTTGACCCGAAGAAGAACTATATGTAGCTCAAAATCTGTTTTTTTTCACCAATAGAAATTGGTCCAATAAAAGATCCTCCTTCACCCACTTGTCACCCAGTAATCAGTCATATTATACAAGACTACAAGGTATAGTAGAAAATGTAATTTATGTCTACTCCTAAAACTACCTTAAACTAGTGGCCACTTCATGTCATCTACTGTGGGTAGGGTTGCCACTTTTGGTTGAATGTATTCCTGCAGATTTCATTACATGACATAATCTTTAATTAAAGATTAATCTTTAATTCCTGGAGACTCCAGGCCAATCCTGGAGGCTTGGCAACCCTAACTGTGGGGTGTTTGGGGCCCTGGGATCTACATAAGTGAAGATCTAGGGTGACATCCTGATTCTATTGAAGTCAGTGGAGATTTTGCTTTTAATGTATATGGGACCAGGATTTTGCTCTTAGGGAGCTCTTCAACTAGTCCAAGAATGATTCCCTCCAGGCAGTGTTTTTTCTGAACGGTCATGGAGCCCATTGCCAAGTGTGTGTGGGGGGGAGAAGAGGTGAGAGGTGAAGGACAGCAAAAACTACTCTGCCCCCAGTACCTTCATGAGGGGTAAGGCAAGGTTTTAGTGGTGTAGAAGGCCATCAGCTCTTGATTCGAATTAATTTCAAAATATGTTATCTCAGACTGCATCAAAAAGGTGTCTTGATTGTGTGGACAGAGTGATTGTTCCTGCTCATTCCAGTTCAAGACAATTAATAATTAGAATCTGAAACTATTAGTTTGAAAAAGCACAAGGGAAAGGACTTTCAGTTTTGTATAACTTAAAAAAAAAAAATGGATAGTGAGCAGCCTGTTTTTCTTTGGGGGAGGACTGGGGGCTTTTGTTTCTATATTGACCAGATAGTCAGTAATAACTTAGCCCAGTTTCAAAGCCTACTTTCTTTTATGGTCCTGATTTCATAATATTGTTTGTGTGAATTATGGAAATGTACATATTACAACAACAAATCTCCGGTGAAATCCTGATACCATTAAAGTCAATGGCAGAACTCCCATTGATTTCAGTGGGGCCAGATTTCACCCCAACAATGCAATGGTTTTAAATTTTTTTTTTAAAGTTGAATTGCTTAATGTAAAGAGTTAACGATAGCTAAGGCTCCGTGTTTGTCACGGAAGTCATGGATTCCGTGACTTCTGCAGAGGCTGGTGTGCCTGGCCTGGGCCTGCCTGAGCAGCTTGGGCAGCCCCTGGGTCAGGCGTACCGGCCACTGCTGGGGCAGTCTCGGGCCCCCCTGCCATAGGCGTTTGGGTGCGGGGGGCTCATGGCTGGGGGTTGGGGTGCGGGGCAGTGCTTACCTGCGGGGGGCAGCGCTCCCCGGAAGGGCAACGGCAACTCCCCTCCCTCAGCTCCTAGCTCCACATGCTGCATCTGCCCGCAGGCACCGCCCCCACAGCTCCCATTGGCCTCGATTCCCAGCCAATGGGAGCTGCAGAACTGGGACTTAGGGTGGAGCAGAGGCAGCACGTGGGGCCTGGAGCTGGGTTCCCCGCTTGCCAGGAGCTGGGTAGGGAGCCTGCCCCTGCACCCCCCCCAGCACCCGCGGCGCCCCCCCCGGGCCGCCCTCCTGAGTCACCCCTCTCCCCCAAGTTTTAGTCAGGGGTATACAGTAAAAGTCATGGACAGGTCACAGGCCGTGAATTTTTGTTTACTGCCCATGACCTGTCCATGACTTTTACTAAAATTGCCCGTGACTAAAATGTAGCCTTAATGATAGCACCACTTTGACTATATCAGTTTTAATCCTGCATAGAGATTTTATTTTAAAACAAGAAATCTAATAATTTTTTATTTAGATTTTATTTGTGATCTTGGCTCAGTTTTTTTGCAGATTGCATCTGATAGTACATGCGGCTAGTTTTGAACAACACTATTAATTACTTTTCTTTAATTTTGTTGTTTGTAATATTTTTATTAAAATGGAAATTTTTTTCTTTTTAAATAAACACTGATTTTATTTTTTTCTTCATTTCTAATGAATCTGAAACAAACCTCTTTTTGTTTATTGTTCACCACCATCTTCGATTATGTCAGTTACAGCTCTGGGAAGTGTTAGCTGTGACGCAGAGCCTGTAAGCAATGTTTGCATATTAGGTATTTTTGTTTGCTTGTCTTTGTCCTGCAAAAATGGTGGCGATTTGGATTGTTAATATTAAGTTTAGATTAAGATTCAAGTGGATACTGCACACCAGATTTTAACAGTTTTAAGGTATGTAAAATTTTGGGCATGATCTGTTTGGAAAGTGCCCTTTTAAGCTTTAAAAGAGAGACGATTACTTGCAGAAATGTAGCATACTATTTGCAACATAGATTTCTGTTTCAAAGACTTCAGATTAGGGCTACCTTAAAAGAAAAAAAAAATGAAAATTAAAATTTGTCGTCTGATAAGTGGAGCATGTAGTGGTATAGTAGAAGACTTCTGACCTAGAAATTTAAATATTTCCTTTCAGAGTGAGTTTGTTTGTTTTTGTTTTAACTCAGGGATATGGTTTTCACAGTCATTTGGCAAAAAACTCTCAGATGAAAGCAGCTGTTAATGAAGTTCCAATCTAATGCAGAGACAGCAAAAATATTTTAAGGTGTTTTAGAAACTGGCTTTTTTCCAGAGGGGTTGTAATACACTGAACTGCCAATATTTCAGAGGAAACATGCAAACCAGGCTATTTGAAGCTCTGCATGAAGCTCATGCACGAACAAGGTCAGCTGCCAGACTGCTGCGCTGGGCATCACAGCATGGGGAGTAGATGGCCAGCCCTCAGTGGAGAAAGAGGTGGTTAGGGACTATTTAGAAAAGCTGGACGTGCACAAGTCCATGGGGCCGGACGAGTTGCATCCGAGAGTGCTAAAGGAGTTGGCGGCTGTGATTGCAGAGCCATTGGCCATTACCTTTGAAAACTCGTGGCGAACGGGGGAGGTCCCGGATGACTGGAAAAAGGCTAATGTAGTGCCAATCTTTAAAAAAGGGAAGAAGGAGGATCCTGGGAACTACAGGCCAGTCAGCCTCACCTCAGTCCCCGGAAAAAACATGGAGCAGGTCCTCAAAGAATCAATCCTGAAGCACTTACATGAGAGGAAAGTGATCAGGAACAGTCAGCATGGATTCACCAAGGGAAGGTCCATGCCTGACTAATCTAATCGCCTTCTATGATGAGATTACTGATTCTGTGGATGAAGGGAAAGCAGTGGATGTATTGTTTCTTGACTTTAGCAAAGCTTTTGACACGGTCTCCCACAGTATTCTTGTCAGCAAGTTAAAGAAGTATGGGCTAGATGAATGCACTATAAGGTGGGTAGAAAGTTGGCTAGATTGTCGGGCTCAACGGGTAGTGATCAATGGCTCCAACTCTAGTTGGCAGCTGGTGTCAAGTGGAGTGCCCCAGGGGTCGGTCCTGGGGCCGGTTTTGTTCAATATCTTCATAAATGATCTGGAGGATAGTGTGGATTGCACCCTCAGCAAATTTGCAGATGATACTAAACTAGGAGGAGTGGTAGATACGCTGGAGGGCAGGGATAGGATACAGAGGGACCTGGACAAATTGGAGGATTGGGCCAAAAGAAATCTGATGAGGTTCAATAAGGATAAGTGCAGGGTCCTGCACTTAGGACGGAAGAACCCAATGCACCGCTACAGACTAGGGACCGAATGGCTAGGCAGCAGTTCTGCGGAAAAGGACCTAGGGGTGACAGTGGACGAGAAGCTGGATATGAGTCAGCAGTGTGCCCTTGTTGCCAAGAAGGCCAATGGCATTTTGGGATGTATAAGTAGGGGCATAGCGCGCAGATCGAGGGACGTGATCGTTCCCCTCTATTCGACATTGGTGAGGCCTCATCTGCAGTACTGTGTCCAGTTTTGGGCCCCACACTACAAGAAGGATGTGGATAAACCACACTACAAGAAGGATGTGGATAAATTGGAGAGAGTCCAGCGAAGGGCAACAAAAATGATTAGGGGTCTGGAACACATGACTTATGAGGAGAGGCTGAGAGAACTGGGATTGTTTAGTCTGCAGAAGAGAAGAATGAGGGGGGATTTGATAGCTACTTTCAACTACCTGAGAGGTGGTTCCAGAGAGGATGGTTCTAGACTATTCTCAGTGGTAGAAGAGGACAGGACAAGGAGTAATGGTCTCAAGTTGCAGTGGGGGAGGTTTAGGTTGGATATTAGGAAAAATTTTTTCACCAAGAGGGTGGTGAAACAGTGGAATGTGTTACCTAGGGAGGTGGTAGAATCTCCTTCCTTAGAAGTTTTTAAGGTCAGGCTTGACAAAGCCCTGGCTGGGATGATTTAATTGGGGATTGGTCCTGCTTTGAGCAGGGGGTTGGACTAGATGACCTCCTGAGGTCCCTTCCAACCCTGATATTCTATGATTCTATGATAAAATCTTGAACAAAGGTATTCTGGACTCGTCCTGACTGATGTACAAATGCTGAATTATACTGTAAGCTCTTAACTAAACTGCAAGATCATCTCGGCAGGGACCTTGGTTAAAATTTTCAGAATTGCCTAAACCCCATTTTCAGAACTGACTTAGGCACATTGGACCATATGTAAAAGGTATTTAGGCACCTAAAGATGCAGATAGAAGCTTTTGAAAATCTTACTGGGCACCTATGCACCTAATTCCCATGTCTTTGAAAATTCCACAAGGTGCCTATCTGTTTCTTGAGGTGCCTACATATTTTTGATTCTCAGTGGGACCTAGCCTCCTAAGTGTTTAAGTCAGTTTTGAAAATGAAGAGGCTCCTAAGTCATGTAGGCGCTTCTGAAAAGTTTACTCCTTATCTTCTGGTAGATGTTTAAAAACTGAATATGGCCTTATTTGCATAGATAAAAGAAAAGTAATAGCTTTGCATAAATCAATCCAGTAAGTTTGCATATACAGAAGAAACAGTAGCTAACACTGCCCATTTACAGTGAATATTCAGGAAAGTCCTTGAGAACAAATAAGTATACATAATTCCAACCAAAAGCACTATATATTAAACAAACTAGCAAAAAGGGCTAACATGATACTTGAATGCATTAATACGAATATTAGTAGGAACAGGAATAGGTAGCTAATATCACTTCTGCATACAGCACTGGTGAGGTCATTCCTGGAATACTGTGTTCTGGCGTCCACACTTTAAAAGGGATGTTGAAAAGTTGGAGAGGGTACATAGAAGAGCCATGAAAATGATTCAAGGTTTGGAAAACAGACTGTACAAAGACTAACGGAGCTCAGTCTATTTAGCTAATCAAATAAATGGTTTAGAGGCAACTTGACCACAGTGTAGAATTACCTACCCAGGGAGACAATATCCAATAGCAGAGGGTTCTTTCATCTAGCAGGCAAAGGCATAACCAGAACCAATAGCTGGAAGTTGAAGACAGCAAAGTTCAAACTGGAAATAAGGCTCAGACTTTTTAACCGTGAGCATAATCAGCTGTTGGAACCGATCACCAAAGGATGTGGGAAACTCTCCAGCCCTTGGAGTCTTTAAATCATGATTGGCTCTCTCTCTGAAACATATGCTGCAGTTCAACCACAAGTTGTTGGGCTGGAGTTAGGAATCATCGAGTGAAATATGGCCTGTGTTATGCAGATGGTGAGACTAGACTATCATTATTTTTGGCCTTAATATCTCTGAGATTATGCAACATTAAGGCCCTGACCATGCAGGCACTTACGAACATGCTTAACTCGAGTGCAAGTTATGTCACTGACTCTAATACCACATGCTTAAAACTGAACGCTTCTATAAGAGTTTACAGGACTGGGGCCTCAGGTTACAAAATGATTTGAGGGATGGAGAAAATGAGCTCATTAAGTATGGCAATCTGTTTCATTTATCACAAGATGGAGAAGTGACTTGATTTCAGGGCATAAATACTTTCAAATGGAAAAAATACTGGTTACTAGAGGGCTCTTTAATCTAGCAGATTAAGGATAACAGGAACCAATGGCTGGAAGCTGAAGCCAGAAAAATTCAAATAAGAAATAAGGCACATATTTTTAATGATGAGGGTGATTCACCATTGGAACACACCACCAGGGGCAGTAGTGGATTCTCCATCTCTTAAAGTCTTCAAATCAAGACTGGATGCCTTTCTGAAAGATACGTGTTAGCCAAACACAAGTCATGCTTTAGTGAAACTTAAGTTACTGGGCTCAGCACAGGGCAACTGGGGGGAAATTTAATGTCCTGTGGCATGCAAGAGTGATGAGCTAATGATTCCTTTTGGCCTTAAACTATATGAACATGAAGTAATTCAAAGTCAAACAGCGACAAAGTTATGGTAGCCTGCGCACCAATCACAGCCTTGAGGTTGCTACTGTGGGTGACAAGAAAAAAGTTGAGCACATCATAAGAGTTGACTTTATTCTGAAAGAGATTTTCAGATGTAACTATTTAAATCCCAACTCCAAGCATCTGCCAATACCTTTCATGCAACTGAGAGCTATATGGGAGGTATTTACTAAGTGCAGTAGATTTTTAGCTAAGCCAGAATACTGAAGACAATGGTCAGAAATATCACTTGGCTAACACCCATTTGGAAACATATTGCAGAAATGGAGGCATAGAGAAATGAAGGCTGTGGTTCTGCAAATGTTTGTACATCTGCTTGACTTTACACACGAGTCAATGGGATTAAGTTAAAATTAAGAATGTGCATGAGTATTTGTAGGAGTGGAGTTTAAATAATTTGCAGGATTGGGGAAACCTGTAGCATAGAACCCAGATCTCCTGAGTCCCAAGACAATCTTTTCCTACATTTTTCTACTTGCCACCTCTAACACCTGTTGTCTTCTCAAAGGGGTTTGAGTATTTGACAAAGAATTTTGATGAAAATGTAGCTTGATTTCTCTAGCCAAGCTGTGAGCTGCTTGTGGAATATTATTACTCTGTTATTTGTTAGTGTACTTTTGAAGCCCTCTTCCACCTGTTTTTAAATTAGCTCTCTGTGGCATTGGAGGCCTCCATTGAAAGATTGTATTATAAGCTCTAGCTTGTCTTCTCATGTCTGTAAAGTGCCATGTGCACCAATGGTGCTGAATAAATACTAATGAACTACTGTTGCATTGTAAATTACCAGCAGAGACTAATTGGATGTTTTGTTTTGTTTGTTTCTTGGTACAGTATTGCAGAAGGACATCCATTTTTAACATGGAAAAAATTTAAGCTTAAACAAGGGTAATGAATTTAATGGGAACAGTGTCACACTTTCAAAAGACAGAACTAACAAGTTGTTACTGTTAAGCCTGAGGAAAGGATAAAAATTCAAAGTCCGAATCAAAACTGGCCAGCTGCTAAGAGAAGACAAAGATTTATTATTGCTTCGTCTAAAGTGAAGATTTATCACTATGGTCGATTCAATGCTTAAGTGATTAAGTGCATTTAAATATAGCAATTAGAAGATTAAGAGTAACAGGGGAAAAATGAAATTGTTTATAGTTGTCATAAGCAAGATTCCTTTTCTGCAAAGCTCTGCCAACTGCTACCATGCAATGTTGTAATTTCCAGCTCACTTTCTAGAAGTAAACTTGGCTTTGGAGTGAAATGTAAAGCCTACTGGGTTGTTCTGTTAGTTTGTATTCTCAGCAGTGAAATGCTAAGAGAGCAGATTAAAACGTGGAATAACACTTGAATTATATGTATATTTTCTTTTCTTTTTCTTTTTTAAATCTTGTAAGTTGTCTGTTTCACTTAAAAATGTGCTGGTAATGTGAGATTGCTGCACGTTTGTCTTCACATAAACAAATGGCTTGGTGTCACTATGGATATGTTTCATGCTGAGGATTGACAATTTTTTATACTACAGGCTGGCCTGGCACATGGTTATCTGATCTACTAACACATGCCACCTTCCATGTGATATCGACCATTGCTATATTTAAATAATAAATTTAACAGGATAGTGTTGATCCAACCAGAGCGCTCCAACACAAATTGCAATTTAATACATACGGCTTGATCTGCCCCTCTTCTTCCACAAATGAAGTATAAAGAAGATCTTGGTTGGGTAACATAGAAGGGGAAGAGTACCAGGACTTCAGTATACTAGTTTCTCTTTCCCCGCACGTGAAAACCTGTATGTGAGTGTTCTGTGGATTAAGATAGGGCAGAGCTGGGTGGGGTACAGGAAAGACATCTGTTCTCTGTAGCAGTAAGCCTTATCCTCCCTATCTTCCCCCTACACCACTGTCCAAAAAGCTCTGTAAAGAATCCTGTGGTTGAGGTGTTGGTGACATCAAGTAAACAGCAATGACAGCCAGACATCTTTGGAGTGTGTCTGAGAGAGAGAGCATCAACCAGTGGAGAGGCATCATTGGAAGCATGGCTTTTGAAGAAGCCATACTGTTCTACAGGGCAGGAAGCAGTAAGAGATGCAAGGACCCACTGTGTAAAATATTGGCCCCCACTGAAGTTTTGCCTTCGACTTCAGTGGAGCCAGGATTTCATCCCTCACGTCCATGGATTAACCTTCCTTCCCCAAGGTAATGATGCTATGAAAACTCAATGAGAGAGAAATCAAAGTATCCAGTGCCCTGAAGAAACTTGCAAAAGTACAGACAGATATCATCTTCCTTTCCAAATGCAAACAGATGGACATCATACCAAATGGACTGAAGGTGAAAAATCCATTGCTCTCTACATACTGCACGGCCCACAGTGAAAGATTATGCCATACACTATCAAAGAAACTGAGGAACCACCTGATCAGCATCCTATAGAGCAAACAGGAAAACATCAAAAAAGAGCTCTCCAACCTGGAGAGACTCATAAATAACCAACCTTCCATACAAACAGACTTTACCAAAATAAGACAGGAGATCTACATTACACATTTCACCTCTCTACAAAGGAAAAAGGACTGTAAACTGTCTAAAATCCTACCTGCCACATGGGGCCACAAAAGTGATACCCCTAACTCACCCACAGGGCCGGTTCTACCGTTTTTGCTGCCCCAAGGAGCATGCCGAATTGCCGCCACTGCGAGCAGCTGAAGAGAGAGAAGCTGTAGCCAAATTGCCACTGCCACGAGCAGCTGAAGAGATGGGGGCTGCTGCCGATTTGCCGCCGCGGGCGGCTGAAGATAGAGGCTGCCGCAGAATTGCCGCCACTGCGGAAACGCCCTAATGGCACACGGGCTGCCGCCCCAAGCACCTGCTTGGAACGCTGGTGCCTGGAGCAGGCCCTGCTCACCCAGCAATATTGTCAATCTATCCGGCTACACACACAGCCCGGCAGAAGAGTCTGTCCTATCTCGGGGACACTCTTTTTTTGCCCCACCACCCCCACAAACATGATACAGTTCTGTGGTGATCTGGAAGCCTACTTTCACCGTCTCCGACTCAAAGAATACTTTCAAGATAACACTGAAAAGCGCACTGATACATAGATACCCTTCCACCAACAGCACAAGAAGAAGAACTCCACATGGACTCCTCCTTAGGGTCGAAATGACAGTCTGAACCAATACATAGAATGCTTCCACCGACGTGCACGGGCAGAAATTGTGGAAAAACAACATCGCTTGCCTCATAACCTAAGTCGTGCCTAACGCAATGCCATCCACAGCCTCAGACATAACCCTGAGATTATAATCAAAGAGGCTGATAAAGGATGTGCTGTTGTCATCATGAACAGGTCTGACTACCAAAAGGAGGCTACCAGATAACTCTCCAATACCAAATTCTACAGGCTACTTTCCTCAGATCCCACTGAGGAATACACTAAGAAACTGCACCATCTACTCAGGACACTCCTTACACTAACACAGGAACAAATCAACATACCCTTAGAGCCCTGACTGGGGCTATTTTATCTACTACCCAAGATCCATAAACCCGGAAATCCTGGACACCCCATCATCTCGGACATTGGCACTCTCACTGAAGGACTATCCGGGTATGTAGACTCTCTACTCAGACCCTATGCCACCGGCACTCCCGGCTATCTCTGTGACACCACTGATTTCCTGAGAAAACTACAATGCATTGGTGATCTTCCAGAAAACACCATCCTAGCCACCATGGATGTAGAGGCTCTCTACATGAACATCCCACACACAGATGGAATACAAGCTGTCAGGAACAGTATCCCTGATGATGCCACAGCACAACTGGTTGCTGACCTCTGTGACTTTATCCTCACGCATAATTATTTTAAATTTGGTGACAATATATACCGCCAGACCAGTGGCACCGCTATGGCCCCACAATATGCCAACATTTTTATGGCTGACCTGGAACAACGCTTCCTCAGCTCCCGTCCACTCACGCCCCTTCTCTACCTACGCTGCATTGATGACATCTTCATCATCTGGACCCATGGGAAGGAAACCCTGGAAGAATTCCACCACGATTTCCACAGCTTCCACCCCACCATCAACCTCAGCCTGGACCAATGTACATAGGAGGTCCACTTCCTAGACACCATGGTGCAAATAAGTGACGGTCACATTAACACCACCCTATCCCAAAAACCCACCGACCGCTATGCCTACCTTCATGCCTCCAGCTTCCATCCCGGACACACCACACGATCCATTGTCTACAGCCAAGCGCTGAGGTACAACCGCATTTGCTGCAACCCCTCAGAGACCAACACCTACAAGATCTTCACCAACCATTCTCAAAACTACGATACCCGCATGAGGAAATAAGGAAACAGATCAACAGAGCCAGACGTGTACCCAGAAGCCTCCTGCTGCGAGACAAGCCCAAGAAAGAAACCAACAGAATTCCACTGGCCATCACATACAGTCCTCAGCTAAAACCTCTCCAACGCATCATCAGTGATCTACAACCCATCCTGGACAACGATCCCTCACTTTCACAGGCCTTGGGAGGCAGGCCAGTCCTCGCCACAGACAACCCGCCAGCCTGAAGCATATTCTCACCAACGATGACACACCGCACCATAGTAACTCTAACTCAGGAACCAATCCATGCAACAAACCTCGACGCCAACTCTGCCCACATATCTACACCAGCGACACCATCACGGGACCTAACCAGATCAGCCACACCATCACCAGTTCATTCACCTGCACGTCCACCGATGTAATATACGCCATCGTGTGCCAGCAATGCCCCTCTGCTATGTATATCGGCCAAACTGGACAGTCCCTACATAAAAGGATAAATGGACACAAATCAGATATTAGGAATGGCAATATACAAAAACCTGTAGGAGAACACTTCAATCTCCCTGGACACACAATAGCAGATTTAAAGGTAGCCATCCTGCAGCAAAAAAACTTCAGACCTGGATTTCAAAGAGAAACTGCTGAGCTTCAATTCATTTGCAAATTTGACACCATCAGCTCAGGATTAAACCAAGACTGTGAATGGCTCGCCAACTACAAAAGCAGTTTCTCCTTCCTTGGTGTTCACACCTCAACTGCTAGAAGGGGGCCTCATCCTCCCTGATAGAACTAACCTCATTATCCCTAGCCTGATTCTTGCTTGCATATTTATACCTGCCTCTGGAAATTTCCACTACATGCATCTGACGAAGTGGGTATTCACCCACTAAAGCTTATGCTCCAATACGTCTGTTAGTCTATAAGATGCCACAGGACTCTTTGCTGCTTTTAGGGATGCAGACTAACACGGCTATCCCTCTGATACTTAGTGCCCTGAGGGGTTTTACCAGCACAGAACTAATATGACCCTAATTATTTAAAAGTCTAAGATGACAGATTGCTTTCAATGGGGCCAAAATTTCATCCTGAAGCGTTCTAGAAGAAATGGAAAATTAGTCTATGTCCCATACGTTGCAATGTCTGAACTCCTATTGACTACAATAGGGTCAGAATTTCATCCTTAGAACCTTTCATTATCGGAGAGCCCAATATGTGCAGAGATAAGATAACAGTGCAACTTCATTTTGATCTGTGGTTTTTAAAAGAAACTACTGGAAAATGACTGGTAAGTTGTATAGAAAGGTGGCTGAATTTGGTGTTAGAAATTGAGTTCCAAAACAGTTCATTTAAATAAAGAAAACCCATCTTTTTTCAGTGGGGCACAGTTGCTCAGGCTGGAGGATAGTTAGCTTAAACCCCAACACTTTAAACTAAGTATATGCCTATTTATTCTGTATCTAATCTTTCTGAATGCATCTGGAGCATAAGGTTGTGCAGAAACTGAAAACTGGAGGCAATGCTGAATATATGGTCTCTGTTTCTTAAGTACCGTATGCTGAAAGAGCTGACTCGTTGACATCTAAACCACAATGTCTCTTTTTTATCCTTTCTAAAGGATTTCATAATCAGTGACTTCCCATATGGCCCTTGAAATTCTCACGCTCTATTAAGATAAATTACCATATCGGGTTCAGTCGATATAGCAAGCTTATCATTGATACTATTAATTATTGTTGGTGTATATTGCATAAAGTTTCTAATATTGTTAGAAAGCAACAAACCCGCAGCTAAAACACATTTTTATGAGCGCTTCAGATAGTGTCTCTAGTTCTGCTCTTGAGCTATCTGCTAAAGCACAAATCAATCTATGGTTTCCAGCTATGATGAACCATAAGTCAAGCTGGCACTAGTTGATTCTGAATGCAATAACCCACTCATTAGATAATTAGTTTTATTTAAACTTCTGGATTCTTATACATCTTAGGTACTTATGTGGCCCCCACCATCCTAGGATCCGAGTGCTTCATAATCTTTAATATATTTATCCTCCCAATACCCCTGTGAGATAGGGTTATCTCCATTTTGCACACAATACCCCAGTGTGTGCAACTTCTGCATCCCCATGGGATAACGTGTTCAGGGATGTGACTCAAAATGCGAACATTAGGCATCCTTGACAGCATTCCCATAGGTGTTTGTCTTCTCTATGGAACACTTGCAGGCTGCTCGAACCTTTGAGCAAGTCTCCACACTGCAGCCTCCCACCCATCGGCAAAGCTTTCCCCCTTGCTTGCTCAACTATTTTGCGAAACCCAACGTGCAGTGATAATGGTTGGAACATTTTTTTTTCTCTTGCTTCCAACCTATTCTGTAAGCAGTGCCATCTGCCTTTCAAATGGCCAAATACACACTTGACTACCATTCTGAAACTACTCAGACAACATGTTCCTTCCTTCTGTCCAAGCGGCCTGTGTATGGCTTCATTAGCCAGGGTATCGGGGATAAGCCGGGTCTCCCAGAATAGCTGGACCAACCTCCACACTATTAATATCTGCAGTGCTCCTACGGGCAAACAGTACTTAAATACTACTGAGTTCCAAAAGATCTTAGCATCATGGACCCTTCCAGACCACCTTGCATTTATGTCTGTGAACCTGCTGCTTGGTGGTGCGATAGGCAAAGTCAGGTGCAGAAGTTATCTGGCTCTTGCAGCACCATGAAGAAATACCCCTTTTTGTTTATAAATTCTGTGCCCTGACAGGGGTAGAGCAGCAAATAATAGGCACATGGGTTCCATCAGTTGCCCCAATACAGTCTGGGAACCCCATGCATGCAAAGTTCAGTAATTTCCTGAGCATTACCCAGCTTTGTGACCTGGTTAGATAGCACCTTATCAATGGCATAGCAGAGAATGGCCCCAACAGTTGATCTCCCCATGCAATTGGTTGGCTACATACTGGTAATGTTCTGGGGTGACCAACTTCCAGATGGCAATGGTGACCCATTTCTCCACGGGTATGCTGGTATGCTGTTGCTAAACCTCCAGGGTCAGTTCTGCACAGATCTTTAAAAAGGTAATCCTCCCCCTCCTGAAGTTTTCTCACCACTGTTGGTTATCCCAGCTCTTCAGAATGATCCTCTCCCACCAATCCACACTGGTTTCCCAGGCCCAGAAATGGCACTGAACACTGCATAGGTGATCCAGGAACCGGTTCTCTTGTTCCAACAGCTTGGCACCCTCCTCATCTTCTTCCTTGTCCTGCTGAGTATCCTCTTGCTGCTGGAGGAGCTGCTGCTCCTGCCATAGAATATTCTCTTGCTCCCACATCATCTGCTTGGTGGTGCGATAGGCAAAGTCAGGTGCAGAAGTTGTCTGGCTCTGAATGCTGTAATACAGTCCAAGCAACCTGTGCATATTCACCCTTAACAATGCTCCATGCCGCTACAGTGACGTATCCATGCTAGCTGACAGCAATTCAAAAATAGCGTGAGCCAGTCCAGTAAAGAAGTGTGGGGTGGATACAAAGGAATCATGGGATATTTTAAAAAAGAAAAATTGAACCCCCCTGGCTTCCCACAATTCACAGCAAAAACAATCCCAGGATTCATGCTGCTCAGCAAGAAAAACAAAGGACTGTTGGATACCTCTGGAGAATGCTACGTGCTCAGCTCACAGGAAATTGCCACTTTGTGTTCACAAGATGCAAATTGAAAATGGAACAGGTATTTTGTGCATGCTGTTGGTGTGATTTGCATACTATGAATTACCTGACGCATCAAAAAGCTTTACATTAAACTCTTTGTATAGACACAACCAGACAGACAAAATGACATGCCCAGAGACACACAGCATGTTTGTGGTGGAAGAGGAATTGAATTTTGGTGTCCTAAAGTCCAGGCTAGCTCTCTGACCACTAGGCTATCCTTACCTATGGTGTTCTCTCCAAGATATTTCCATCACTATGGTATCTGGGTGCCAGATCCACAATGGAGACTTAGATTCACTGTTGCAATGCCTAATGTTTAGGTGCCCTGCTGTCCAGTGGAATCCACAACTCTGGTAGGTGCCCAGGCTCCCTATACAATGCATAGGGAGAGTCAGGTGCCTAAGAAAGGGATTCACAGAAGCCAGCTAGTTGAGCAGGGAGCTGCCTTAGCAGGACAGTAGGAAATGCCAAGAGGGGTGGTGCCTAAGCCTCCCCCTCAAAGGGAGTTAGACGCCTAGCTCTGGGCCAGAGAGAGGTGCCTTCCCAGTCATCAACCCTCTCGTGGAGTTAGGCACCTAAGGTGGGTCAGCTATTTCTCACAAGAAAATCCAAGGAGGCAATGACGGTCCTCTTATGCCTAATAACCCAGTGGTCAGAGCACTCACCCAGAATGTGGGAGAGACAGGTTCAAATCCCCACTCTACCTTATGTGGAGAAAGGACTTGAACTCAGGTCTCCTACGTCCTAAGAGTGCCCTTACCACTGGGGTATAGGATATGCTGGAGTGGGTGTCTTTCAACCACTCCTGTAAAAGCTGTTCCACTTTGTATGAAATACTTCATTGGAGTAGGGACTGGAACCTGCATCTCCGCAGGTGAGTGCCCTAGCCACTGACCCATAGAGTCATACTTATGCTCTCTGGCCCATGAGAAGTCTCTGAGCAGCCCACTGGATCAGGCCTCTCAGGCAAGGTAGGCAGGGAAATGGATAGTTTGAGGAACCTGTTGTGAGTTAGGTATCAAGCAGCTCAGCAGTGTCAGTAGCTGGGCAGCTTGTGCATACCCAAAGACAGAAATTTAGGAGATTCTACCAGCAGAAATGTAGATGCTTAGGAGCTTTAGGTGACTCCCAGGTTTGATGGGGGTTTTGAGGGTTTAAGCACCTAAAGTTACAGTTAGGCACCTAAATGCCTTTGTGGATCTAGCCCTGAGTGCCTAGATGTATAAATATATTGGTAGCACTTTATGGCTACTTCACAAACCCTCTGTCAGTCTGTGGTACAGACTGTGTAAATAATGTGCATAGTGGGCTAAAATACTTGCATATTAATTTTTTAACTGATTTAGTAATACCTTTACAGGATTGTTTTTTCCCCCCTTAAATACTCTTAGTTATGAATCAATTTGTTCACCTTTGAGTCTGGGGAAGTTGCGCTCAGCACAAGACCCAATATGAGGTAATTAATCATGGCTTTAGATGTCGTCTTTGTACTTCACTGATATTGGGACCAGTTGAAGGCAATTAGGAACCCAGTTGAAATCAGAGCAGCCACAGAGCTGCTGTAAGTTATTGTGGCTGCATTGTCACTAGGTGCCTATGCATCAGTCTGGGATCAGCAGTGCAGTAGCACCCCAGCCATGCTGCCTTTCTTAGCCATGTTCTGGTATGCTGTGAGAGGTGGCTCTGCACTACCCTGGGGAATCCTCCAAGCTGGGGGTAAATTCCCAGGTAGCTGTTTAAGCCAGCACTACGGCCCCTTTGCACCAGTATAATAGAGTTACAGTGGGATCTTAGTTATCCCAATGTGTGCAGCACAGGACTTTATAACGATTCATGAAGAACTGAAGTAGCTGTTTTTCCCCCTTGAATACACAATGCTTTAGCTTGAGAAAATAGATTAGAACAAGTTTCAGAGTAGCAGCCATGTTAGTCTGTATCCACAAAAAGAACAGGAGTACCTGTGGCACCTTAGAGACTAACCAATTTATTTGAGCAATAGCTTTCGTGGGCTACAGCCCACTTCATCGGATGCATGCAGTGGAAAATACAGTAGGACGATTTTATATACACAGAGAACATGAAACAATGGGCGTTACCATGCACACTATAACGAGAGTGATCAGTTAAGGTAATATTGCGACTTTTAGTCTGTAATCGAGGGGACCCCATCATAGGACCTAATCACATCAGCCACGCCATCAGGGGCTCATTCACCTGCACATCTACCAATGTGATATATGCCATCATGTGCCAGCAATACCTCTCTGCCATGTACATTGGCCAAACTGGGCAGTCTCTACGTAAAAGAATAAATGGACACAAATCAGACGTCAAGAATTATAACATTCAAAAACTAGTCGGAGAACACTTCAGTCTCTCTGGTCACTCGATTACAGACCTAAAAGCCACAATATTACAACAAAAAACCTTCAAAAACAGACTCCAACAAGAGACTGCTGAATTGGAATTAATTTGCAAACTGGACACCATTAAATTAGGCTTGAATAAAGACTGGGAGTGGATGGGTCATTACACAAAGTAAAACTATTTCCCCTTGTTTATTTTCCCCCCTACTGTTCCTCACACTTGTCAACTGCTGGAAATGGCCCATCTTGATTATCACTACAAAAGGTTTTTTTTTCCTCTCCTGCTGGTAATAGCTCACCTTAACTGATCACTCTCGTTATAGTGTGCATGGTAACACCCATTGTTTCATGTTCTCTGTGTATATAAAATCGTCCTACTGTATTTTCCATTGCATGCATCCGATAAAGTGAGCTGTAGCCCACGAAAGCTTATGCTCAAATAAATTTGTTGGTCTCTAAGGCGCCACAAGTACTCCTGTTCTTTTTGTAGATTAGAACAGTTCTCTTTTAATGTGCGATCTGTGTATATAGGCACTGGAATCAATAACACTGCAAAAGGCAGAAATGAATAATAAATGTCAACCCAAAATGTACCTGGTTTCATTTTTGCTGTTTTTTTCCAATGTGACAGAGCAGCATTTAGGGAAAATGTTGCCAGAAGCAATGCAATTTTTATGAGGCTCTTCTCACAAACATCTTTGTATTAATACCACAGCAAATTCTGTTGGTGGTAGGAAACTCTGACGCCTGCTCCTGGGCCTCCCCCAAGAGAAATTTCACAACGCAGCAACTGAAAACCTTGGCTTATCTGGTAAAAAAAAAAAAAAAAAAAAAAAAAAAAAAAAAACCTTCATAACATTTATGTGCTCTGTACTTTATTTCTTTAGCAGGTTGTTTGCTAAATTTGTTCTGCTGTTCTATGAAATGTATTTTGGTTTGGGACACAGAAACAATATACTACAACTCTGTTTCTTATCTGGTTGCTTTGGATTTTTTTTAAATCTGCATTTTACCCCTAGGATCATTGGACATCTATTAATTTTTTTAGATGTCTTTTTTAGGTATTAATTTAAGTGGGATTAATGGTACTTGTGTAAACTTTATCTTTTGGCGTGCTAATTCATTTATAGGACTATAGCATTCCTGTAATTGGTATATTAAATCTAACTACTTATTTATAGACTAATATATACACTTGGTAAAACTATAAGGGTAATATCTTCAAAAGTGCATAAGTGATTTAGTCACCTTTGAAAATGGAACTGTCACTTGAAAATTTTATCCATAATTACTATGTATATATGTCTAGTGTGTGAGTGATTTATGTAAAACAAACAGTGTTTATATATATATATGTATGACACATGTCAGGACTTTGAGGAAGTATATGATCTCAGATCAGAATTATAGTCAGCACTGATGATGCATTCTTAGAGGTGAGTGAATACTGCAAAGAGAAAATAATGCACTACAATATTTAGAATTTTTAAACCATTTTTCTTGTACTCTGTTCCCTTTCTGTGAATATTCTGGTTCATTGGAAAGATTACTTGCTGATTCGGGTAACAAATGCTAAACTCATATTACAGAATATGAATGACTGAAAATGAATTAAGACTAATGAATTAGGAGTATTCACATCTGAGCCTGACTCTTAAGAGTTACACTCATCAGTTAAGGAACTGAAACAATGTGTGACCTCTCTCAAATCAAAGCAGCTTGCTTTTTGATCCTTACTACAAATTGCTTGTGAAGAAGCTACAACCCAAAGCTTATTCACAGAAATTATTTGTTGATGACATGAAATTGTTCAAATAAATTATTCATTACAAATGATTCACCCTTTTCTGAACATGAACCAGATAAAATTAGAGTTCCAATTCTGCAGATGTTTTGAGCATGTACAATGTTGATTAAAACCCAGATCAAACAGATTTTTAGTTACTTTCAATTCCAAATGATTGTTGTACAGACATGAACTTTAATATAAAGCTTTGTTGGTTTTAGGGGGTTTTCTCGTCTTTCCCCAATTCCCTTCAAAATCTTTGGCTCACACTGCAGGTTACATGCAAATTGTCTGGTTTATCTCATCTTAATGAGAGATTTTACAGTTAGTGTACAATTGTGTGAACAAAAATGGCAATGTTTATATATCTTGTGAACACTAGAGGGCAACCTTTAAAAGATTCATATATAGTAGTCAACATCATTGACTCCTGCAGTCTTTAAGAGATAGCTGAGGTAGGATTGTGGGAGGCATAGTTCAAAAAACAAGATTGTGTTCAGACATAATAAATTTAGACGCTCAGATAATGAAAACAGGCAATGGATATAGAGGGATTTGCCATTGCATCTTCAGTTGTCATTTCCTACTGAGTCAGAATACTGTTGGTGAGCAGACAATGGTGGATGTGCTGATTTCTGAAATGAGTATATTAAGCAATACATTTGTGAAGGTGCTGGGCTTTTCCTTTAATACCTAAAAGGAGAGAGATTCTTGATTTTCATTTTGAGTATCAGCGACAAATCGAAGATGCAGGGGTGGGCATCTAGTTAAACAGTGACCAGAATCTAGTTAGTGTTGTAACTCTGACTGTGGAAGAAGGCAAAGTCAGAAAAGACCTGGAGGAACTGCAAGAACTTCTGAGAGAAGAACATTTTTAATGCTCCACAGCAGTATATTTACAAATACCATGATGATCAGCTAACAGCACACGGTACCTGTGTTCTGAGAGAGAAAATCCATTGGGCCTGATCCTCAGCTGCTGTAAATTTGTGTAGCTCCATTGATCCCAATGTAGCTATGATGGTTTACTTTAGCTGAGGATCTGGTCCATAAAAGGAAGGCCCAAGATTAATGGATTTGGTTTTTAAACTAAAGGAGCCTCTCTACAATATGCAAAGCCAATAAAGAGAATCTGCTATGTCTCTGACATATTCTACTCATTAGGGAGCAGTCAACAGAACATTGTTTGTTTGTTTGTTTAGTATTATTTTATTTATTTGTTTTACAGTAGCATTTTTAAGAGCACTAGTCGTAGACCAGCACCCCATCATGCCTGGTGTGTACGCTTTTTCTTTATTACCATCTTTACAAAGAAAATTGTATCCATTAACTGCTTACTTCTGATAACATTTTTGTCATGGGCTGAGAAAGAAACTAGTTGTCCTGACATGATATTGATGCTATTGATGAAGCATATCTTGCTAAAACTTACCGGGGATTCTGAAGGAGGGAAACTGAGGTAGGCACAGCTCCTGCAGATAGGCTCTGTACAAATGTGTAATAAATCATTGTTCTTGCCCTAAACATCTGTATATATAGTCTAAATAGACAAGAAGCAATAGGTGGGTGAAATTAATGAGTTGGCGGGATGGGGAAAGAGTTGGAGTAACTGTAAAAAGAGAAAGTTTTAGCACAGGTTACCAACTGTGGAAACAATTAATCTATCAGTAATCACAATTCACCACCAGCCTAGCTGTTATAACATGGATAACACACACCCACACCTTGTAGGTGGTGGTGGTTTGTGTGTGTGTGTACACAGATGAAGGTGTTTGACTTTTTGTAAGAGGATCACACCCTGAGAAGTACTCACTTGGGGAGATTTAAGCTTAAGCACAGTATACATCTACAACACTCTTGTTTTTTTTAAATCAAACTCAACACATCATTGAATCAACTGAACTTAAATATCCCAGTGCTATTTAACATAGAAAAACATGTCTATTCAGTATTGTAGTTGCAGTGGTCTCAAACCATGATGCATTTTCATGACTGAAATGGGGCCAGTGCTAGCAGTCAGTGGTTGTCAAGCCAAGGAAGAGTCCTTGGAATTCAAGTTGACTATAACAAGACTTCTGTGTTTTCTTTTAGAGAATAGTTTTGAATTTGTTTAAATGACCAACAAAAACTTATACTGTGTACAAAATGTTTAGGGCTGAGTGTTCTCTCCCTGATGCTTAGATGATCTAAAAAGATGCAATTGGTAGTGTGTTAGTTACATTAGCTTCCTGACTTTCCCAATTTACTATTCATTCTAGCTATAAATCACTGTGAGAAAATGAAGAAAATTAAGATCAAGTTTATTTTTATTAGGTCTTCTATTCTGATGTTATTTCATATGCCTAAAAGCTCTCTCTCTAGTCGGAATACCTAAAACTATGGATGACTAGTGGGAAAACACGAATGGCACTAAGTACAGATTTTGCAAGAGAAACATTATATACAAGAAAAACAATGCCAAATAACTCTTATTGTACTGATACACATCCCAGGTCTTATCAAAGCCTCCTTCACTAACACACTTCCACAGGTTTTTGAAAAGACCTAGGAAACTGCCAACACTCACCCTTTTCTCAGGTGGTATTGGGGAGCAAGGGTGTCGGATTAAGACTTCAGCCTCTTCTGAGACTATTCAGGCTGTCTCAGTTTTTCCCAAACACTTGTTCTGCTACTCAGGTTCCAGTATGGTATGTCTCAAACTTTGACTTGATCTCCAGTTTTCAAATGATCCCCTATGCTGGTTACCACCCCAGAAATTTAAAAAGGGTCCATTAAATTTACTTTTCTAATAATGTGCGCAAAAACAATAATAAAAGGATTTTGTATTACTCGTAAATTGCCATTTTAAAAGAATAATCTAAATATAAAGCCATACCCCCTGGGTTTGCAGAAAGTGTGAGGACACATGGTTGCTTGTGATCATGAAAAAGCTATCACAAATGTAAAATGCACTGCATCTTTGAGGGCATTTGCTATATAACCTATTTTTATGGAACCTGGAATTTGGGTGTCTGCTTTTGTGGAAAGGGTGCTTTTATTCAAGATACATAGGCAGCAAGATTGGTTTTTAATCTCCATCCAAGTTAATATCTGGTAATTAACTATAATGTCAGTCGGTGTTGTATAGCCTGGGGTAATGATGCTTTTGAAGTCAATGAGAAGTAGTCAGCAATGCCTACTGTCTTCATTGCCAAAAAAGGTGTTTTTACCCTGGGATAACTAACTCGCATTAGCTATCCTGCTGTAAAATCCTAGTGGAGACAAGGTACAAGCAGATTTTATCCGGAGGCAACTAGGCAAAAGCAACCACAGACAGGTGTATAGTACAGTACTTACTTTGTAATGGAAACAACCCACACTGTGTCTCCACTAGGATAGTACAGTGGGATTGCTAAACACACATTTGTTAGCCTGCTTTAAAAAGAACCCCACCTTTTTGCAGTGAAGACATATCTGCTTCTCCCCAATATGGGCTATAAGTAGTTGCACAGAATGCCGTAGGACAAGATTTGAAGGTAAGCTGGTTGACCTCCTGCTGTGATAACTGGAAAAAGGGCTTAACTGCACCATCTGTATCTCTTGTTTATTTTTATTTTAAAACCTGGAACAAAATTGGCCTTTTTCCAATTGTGAGAATACAGTACGTTATCTAGATGTAGCTCAATTATTTCAGATTCTATAAGGGAAAATGCAGAATCTTTCTTTCAGTGTAACAGTGCCATTATTGCTATCTTGAAGACCATCTCCAACCACTTTTGTCTCTTGCAGTTCACAGTATGATGGGAAGAGAAGTGGGAGGCGAAAAGAACATTGTAATGTTCAATCAAAATTCAAGTAGAGTGTTTTAAAATAAGTAACAATGTTTCTTTCACCAGCATTTGTTGTCTTGTCATCCTGGCAGATGCATACTATTACTATTATTATTATTACTCCATGTTATGTCCTGGATGGAGTTTTATTTCTTGACTTTTTGCATAGCACCTTTTACATTAAGTTCAGTGGCTCTCAGTGGAATTTGGTGAAATGCCTGGAAAAATGGTGGCCACCAAATTGGCCTCTTTTCAACAATTAGATTCTGCGGTTCTTGGACAAATCTTAATCTAAAGAAAGCTGAGCCAGATCCACAGCTGGTGTACATCACCATAGCTTCAGTGATGTCGGAATCCAATTTATTCAAACTGAGGATTAGATCTCATGGGGCAGGTCCTCTGATGGTGTTAACTGTCATAGCCCTATATACTGCAATGAAGCTATGACAGTCTACACCAGCTGAGGATTGTGCCCCCTCCCTTGTCTTTAAGGAAGGTGAAAAATTGTTTAGATATTTGTTCACTTTCTAACCACAAAAATAACATAACTGCAGGGACCAGGAAGAAAAAGATAATTTAACTTTTCCCGTGGAAGGTTAAGTTCTAATAGCAATTAGACTTTCAAATGTATCTGTGGTAGAATTTAATTACTTTTCCGACCAAAATTTCGAACTAAAGCACTAGATTTCTGGGTTGGAATGATTCTCCTGATACTGTCCTAGTTTGCAACTACAAAAAGATAGAATTACCATCGTGGAAGCCTTCCTTCCCGGTTCAGAATGTTTTCTCTGCACAGATGGTAGACATCTAAGAATAGATGAAACTTAAAAGTGTGATTAGAACATGGTCCTAACTCTACAGCTAGTGGCCTTTTCTGTACATTCCAGGATTCTCAGCATATTTCAGTCTTGATAAGTTTACATCAAGGAAGCAAACATTTGTGAATATCTCAACGAGGGCAGAGATGCTGTTACTGCAGTGAATAAATCCTCTTCATTAGCCTCCCATCATGGCAAAGAACTATTGGTTAGGGTTGCATAGATGGAATAATAAAAATGAATTATTGTGCTGATTTTAGAACAAGTTTGATATTGGAGGAAGAAGTTATCTCCTGTAGAGACATTATGTAATATATCTTTAAATCCTGCAGGGTAATCTGGAAGCTGTTTGGGCTCTTTTCTATATCTGAAGCAGAGTTTGTGTGCTTCGGCCCAGGAAGTTGTCATTCCTGGTATTTTTGGCTAGTGGATGCTTTTTGTATATATTAGGAGACTTTTGTGTTTAGGAAATTATCCATAGGAACCTAGGAATAACTGTGCTGCAGTCGACCCACGGTCTGTCTTGTCTAGTATCCTGTCTCCAACAATGGCCAGCACCAAATGCTTTAGAGGAAGGTGAAAGAAGCCTGCAATAGACAAATGTGGGGTAATCTGCCCCACACCCTAGAGGTCTCATCCTGCGGCCTAACAGATAAGTCCTGAAGCATGAGGTTTTAATCCCTTCCAATAGTCTTCTTTTAGCATTGACTGTTATACTCTGGATGTTCTTATTATCCATCTAATCATCCAATCCCTCTTTGAATGTTGCTAAATTGTTGGTCTCAGTGATATCCTGGGGTGATTGAAGAATTCTACAGTTTTATCACATTTTGATTGAAAACATATTTCCTTGAATGTCCCCTTGTTCTTGCATTATGAGAATGGGGGCTTCTGTTCTCCCGGTCTACCTTCTCCAGACCATCCATTATTTTATATACTTTTATCATGTCCTCTCTTATTCATCAACTTAGTATGGTGAACAAACCCGATCTTTTCCATATGTCCTCATGTGAGAACTTTCCCTGGCCCATAGTCGTTCACATTGCCCCCTCTTATTCTGTGATATCGTTTTAAAGAGAGGGCTTCCAGAACAGCACACAGAACTCTTAGTCAGGCCACATCATCGGTTTATATAATGGCATCATAATATTTTCCATCCCTTTCCTTATGCCTCCTAAAATCTTGTTTGCTTTTTTGACCACAGCTGCACATTGAGTAAAGGTCTTCATTAAACCATGTACAATGATGCTCAGGTCCCTTTCCTGAGTTGACATGGTTAATGGAGACCCCTGTAAGGTGTATGAATAGTTTGATGTTTTGAAAACGTGTGTTGAAATGCTTGATTCTTTGTTATATATGTAAGACCAAGATGAAAATGTTGATGTCATTTTAAAATGTGTTAAGGCATAGTAATTTTACATGCTTACTATGACGCTATTCTGATTACAAAGAAATCATATTGTTTAGAAATGTTTGACTAGAGAGTGTAATTCTGTTCCCAAATTAGAACAGGATGAAGAGCCTTTGGGAAAGAAAATAGGATCCAGCTTTTGCATTCTTAACCATAAAAGGAAAAACAGAGGCCAGAGATTTTAATTCTACAACTCTTCTAGCCAAGATAAAAGATTATTTCCTAAAAATTGTGTCAGATTTAGTTATTTTTCATACATTAAAGTGGAGATTCTTTTAGTGCTCCATAGGTGTCTGAAGTCCCAGACAGTCCCAGGTATCTGATGTTGCTATGGAAGGTAGATATTGCAGAAAGATTAATATGAATAGTTGCTATTTGTACTCTGGTATGAAAGATTGAGACAATCCAGTATTACTGGTGGTGAGAAAATAAGACTATCCTGTTGTTTTTTGCTGACTGCAAATTGAAAATCTTTTCCATTTGGCAGAATTCTGTTTACCCAAATTGCTGGTTGTTTTGAAGCCAACTGCAGGATAGTTAAAGCAAAGTCTGGTGAATTATAGGTCTTCACGTTTTTCCTCAGCAGCCAGGCTTTTGAGAGAGCAGCAAAATATGATACGATGGACAGCTGGTTACTTGAACTGTAGCAGAGCTTTCTCCTACCTTTCTGGGGAAGAAACATACAACCCGTTTCTTCGGACGTAGAGCCTCAGCTAGTGTAAATAAGCCTCGCTTCATTGACTTAACTGGACCTACACCAGTTTACACCAGCTGATGATCTGACCCACTGCTACCTGGCCATTTTAAGATTTGCTCACCATGGCAAGTGATAGCCTGTAGCAGAAATGAGGAGTAAGTGACTCCATTTGGTTTAGGATTGTTGTGATGTGAAGATCTATGTAATAGAACATTAGTAAACATTCTGGTTTATGCACTGCCACCTGATTCGGTTACCTCGTTCTGATAGGAAGTGGGAGTTTGTCTCCCCCACTCCTTTCCTTCATGTACAATATGGCAACTGCCTGTATTAGGACTTGTCTACACTACAAAATTAAGTCGACTTTACCTAATTCAATCTCAAGCCTCTGAATTAATGTAAGTCAATTGTGTGTGTGGCCACACCATGCTCATTGTCTCGATGGAGTGGGTCCTCACTAGCCTGCATCAATGCACAAAGCAGTGCATCGTGGGTAGTTATCCCAAAGTGCAACTCGGCGCTGTGTGTTTTGGGAAGTTTGTGCAATGCCTCATGGGACTAAAACATTGTCGTGGGGAGAATAGGAACATTGTGTCGGCATCTCATGATGCACTGTGCTCAACAGCAAACAACCCAGTGGTTTTTGCACCTTAAAACCTCCGCGCGTATGCCATAACCCCAGAAGCATGGAGCCTACTCAGTTGTGCACTCTTGCTGTGAGCATCTCAAACCACCTCATGCCTTCTTCTGCAGTATTTTCAGAGCCAAAGTGGGGTCTGCCGTGCGATGCCCTGCAAGCAGCCCTGCTGCAAGCCACTGAAAAAAACAATTCACAGTTGCTGCTGGCAGTCACTGAGCAGCTGCACTCTGTTGAGCACCGTTTCTGGTCCCGTGGAACAAACACTGACTGGTGGGACCGCATCATTTTGCAGGTATGGGATGACTAGCAGTGGCTGCAGAACTTTCGAATGGGGAAGGCCACCTGCCAGGAACTTTGTGCAGAGCTTTCCCTGTCCTGCAGTTCAGCAACACAAAAATGAGAGATGCTCTGACAGTGGAGAGGTGAGTGGTGATCGCTATGTAGAAGCTTGTAATGCTAGACAGTTACCGGTCAGTGGGGAATCAATTTGGAGTAGATAAATCAACCGTGGGAGCTGCTGTGCTCCAAGTGTGCAGGGCAATTAATCGACTTCTGCTACACAGGGTAGTGAGTCTGGGAAATGTGCAGGACATAGTGGATGGTTTTGCCGTGATGGGGTTTCCTGATTGTGATGGGGTGGTAGATGGCACGCATATCCCCATCTTGGCACCAGACCACCTTGCCAAAGAGTACATAAACTGAAAGGGATACTCTTCAATGGTGTTGCAAGTGCTGGTGGATCACGGGGCGTTTCACCAACATCAGCATAGGCTGGTCAGGAAAGATTCATGACGCACGCATCTTTAGGAACTCGGGTCTGTTAAAAAAATCTGCAATCCGGGACTTTCTTTCCAGACCACAGAATGAACATGGACGACGTTGAGACGCCTGTGTTATCCTGGGGGACCCAGCCTACCCCTTGCTCCCATGGCTCATGAAGCCATACATCAACCATCTGGACAGCAGTAAGTTACGGTTCAACTATAGGCTCAGCGAATGGTGGTTGAATTTGCCTTTGGTCATTTGAAAGGGCTCTGGAGAAGTTTACTGACAAGGTTGGACCTTAGTGAAGAGAACATCTCCCTGGTTATAGCTGCCTGCTGTGTGCTCCATAATATCTGTAGAAAAAAGGGGGAAACATTTTCCACAGGGGTGGGCAGTTGAGACAGATCGCATGGCAGCCATTTTTGAGCAGCCAGACACCAGGGCAATAAGAGCACAGCAAGGGGCGCTGCGATTCTGCAAGGCTTTGAAAGCCATTTCAGTAATGAGTCACAGTAATGTGAGCTGCTTGTCTGCACTGTGCTTTCCCAAACCTTCACCTGCCTTGTATCACTGTCCCTGTAAAGCCAACCCCCCCCCACCCAAGCCCACTGCTTCTACTCAATAAAGAACATTTATTTCTCAAATTCATTTACTTTATTTAACAAACATAAGGAAAGAGGGAGAATGGGGGGGAGGAGGGGGGAAGGTAGCCTTGGGGAAAAGGGCTTGTAAATTTGGAACAGGAGAAACATTTTCAGCTGTGTAACATAACACCGCATTCCAGACCATCAAAGGTCTGTGAATGGGCTCCTTCTGTTCCTTGTACCCTCCCCCTGAGTTAAATGAAAGGGATAATGGACTTTTCGCCCATGCCTCAGGGAACGCTTGGGGGAGGGCAATTCTGTGCCAGGCGATGCTGGCTGGCTAACCATCAGGGACTCTACCTTCCTGGTTCTGTTCCTGCAGTTCAGCCAGACGCCTCAGCATGTGTGCTTGGTCCTTCATAATCCAAAGCATCTCATCCTGAGCTGCACACACTTGCTCATTGGAAGCTTTCCTGCTCTGCATGTCTAAGTTCTTGGACAGTGAAATCCTCCACGCTTTCAGCTCTGTGTCAGCTGTCCCAGAGGCCTTCATTATCTCAGTGAACATGTCTTCCCGCGTTCTCTTTCTCCTCCTTCTAATCAGTGAAAGTCTGCTTTCAGGTGTTGATGACGTGCCAAAGGACACATTTCCAGCTGTCAGTCATTGAAAAAAATAAAGGAGCCATTGTACATGAATAAAATGTTTCCACAGCAAGGCCATTTTCATAAAAAAAACAAAAAAACAAAAAACCTTATTACACTAGGTCCAAGCCGTCACATAATCAGAATCCATAACCGTTCACTGTGCCGTTTTGCTGCTCCAGCCATGGTGAGTATGCCCCCCTGGGTCGTGGGTGACCACACGTTTAATGACGTTTATGATAGGCTCATATCAGGAGCAGAGGTAGCTAGTTGAACAATGGCCCTTCCCCATAACACCATGGGAAGCTGTTTACGAATGGGGTTGTGCGGGAACGTTTTCACTCCCAAATTGCAGAATCTCTCATGTGGGGCTCCAGTCTCTTGTCAGCTACTTTAAACTACTTGCCAAGCACAGTAAATTAGTGGCCGCATGGTTTGGCAATCTGGAATGTGGGGTGGGTCTAAATGCCTTTTTTTTCCCCTTGTAAGAGCACTTTTAATGAGAACTTCCCCCGTTTTGCCTAGGTGACCCTATGTGATATCAGTCTCCTGAGGGTAACAGAGATGGAAAGGAAGGAGATGCTGCAAGCGTCTGGGTATAGACGTGGTCCTTATGTTGCTATGCTGTTTACCGCAGTGATGCCAACAGAATTAATTTAGGAGTTGCGTGGGAAAGTGTCCTACCATGGTGGAAGAAATAAGACTGCCCTGCCCAGAAACCTTCTGCACAGGATTGCAGAGTATCCCCATGAAAGTTTCCTAGAGATATCCATGGAGGATTCCTGGGCTATCCCAGTCCACATAAACAGTCTTTTCCAGGGGCCACCCTCTGCATAGCTGAAGCGGCCTCTTGTAAGCAGAGAACCACAGCACCTCGCTTTTTCTTCACAGTAAACATGCAATACCACCGAATGTGTGTGCCTGCTAAAGTTTAACTGGACTTTGATTGTAACTGTATACTCACCAGAGGTGCCTTCCCCGGCATCATGGTCGGCCACCGTGATGTCCTGTGACCCACAGGGCCCCAGGGTTAAAAATGTTTCCTGGCTCTCGGGAAGAATGGATCCACTGCTCACCTGTTTCCCATTCTCCTCCTCCTCCTCATTCACCATATCATCCTCCTTTTTGTCCCTAGACTCACACACCTGTGAGGTGTCCACATTGACTGTGGGGGTGCTGGTAGGGTCATCCCCAAGAATCGCATGCAGCTTGTTGTAGAACCAGCATGTGTGGGGTTCATCACCAGAACTACTGTTTGCCTCCCTTGCCTTCTGGTATGCTTGGTGAAATTCTTTTATTTTCAAATGGCACTGCTGTGTGTCCCCTGTGTAGCCCTTCTCCCCTATTCCACAAGCGATCTTTGCATAGATGTCAGCGTTTCTTCTGCTGGATCGGAGCTCTGCCTGCCCAGATTCTTCTCCCCACACAGCGATGAGATCCACCATCTCCTGTGCAGATCAGGCTGGAGCGCATTTGAGGCGTGTAGTCTCCATGATTAGCTGTGCTCAAGCTGGCATGCTCCCAATGCTGATCAAACAGGAAATGGGAAATCAAAATTTCCTGGGGCTTTAGCAGGGGAGGGGCTGTTTCCTGTGTACCTGGTTGCAGTGCAGCAGAGTTGAAAATGATCTTTTGAGCGGTCACAGATTGTCACCACCCATTGTGGGACACCACCTGGAAGCCAATTAAGTCGAATTACACAGAGCTGCATCTGCATGACCTCGCAGTCGACCCATGAAAATAAAATTAAGTGCTCACAGAGGTGGATTACAGAAGTCGACATTAGAGGCGACTTAGGTTGGCGTAAAGGACCCAGTATTGTAGACACAAACATTAACAGGTCAACTTAAGGTGGCTTTCTTCAACCTAACTTTTTAGTGTAGACGAGGCCTTAGACATTGCTTGGGAAATGGAAAAGGGTCTCCTTAACTTTGAATTTTAACAGGCATATAAAGTATGTAAGGATTTGAGTTCTATCACCTCATTCTGAAACCAGTCTCTTCCACATAATCTCAATGGGATGCTGAACTATATTTTGACAGTGCCACGAACTTTGATGTGCTTCTAGATTTCAAAATCTTATGGCATTGGGGCTAACCTTAAATGTTTCCACTAATACTGGGAGTGTTTCACCCATAACAATAAGATCTTGACTGAGCTTTACAATTTTGACCATGTAAATAATAGGTCTGACAAAGGTAGGTTCACTGTGAAACTCAAAATATATAAAAAGAAAAGGAGTACTTGTGGCACCTTAGAGACGAACAAATTTATTTGAGCATAAGCTTTCGTGAGCTACAGCTCACTTCATCGGATGCATTCAGTATTTTCCACTGAATGCATCCGATGAAGTGAGCTGTAACTCACGAAAGCTTATGCTCAAATAAATTGGTTAGTCTCTAAGGTGCCACTAGTACTCCTTTTTCTTTTTGCGAATACAGACTAACACGGCTGCTACTCTGAAACCTGTTGTTTTCTTTGGGCCTGTCCTGTAGTAGGTAACTTCTGGGAACTCTTCTGGCTCTGTCCATCTGTTTCTTCACTTCAGCAGGTGGGTATTGTAGTTGTAAGAATGCTTGATAGAGATCTTGTAGGTGTTTTGTCTCTGTTTGAGGGGTTGGAGCAAATGCGGTTGTATCGTAGAGCTTGGCTGTAGACAATGGATCGTGTGGTGTGGTCTGGATGAAAGCTGGAGGCATGTAGGTAGGAATAGTGGTCAGTAGGTTTCCGGTATAGGATGGTGTTTATGTGATCATTGCTTATTAGCACCGTAGTGTCCAGGAAGTGGATCTCTTGTGTGGACTGGTCCAGGCTGAGGTAAATGGTGGGATGGAAATTGTTGAAATCATGGTGTCCTCAGTCGTTCTTGTCAACTGCTGAAATGGTCCACCTTGATTATCACTACAAAAGGTCGTTCCCCCCCCCGCTCTCCTGCTGGTAATAGCTCACCTTAAGTGATCGCTCTCTTTACAGTATGTATGGTAACACCCGTTGTTTCATGTTCTCTATGTATATAAATCTCCCCACGGTATTTTCCACTGCATGCATCCGATGAAGTGAGCTGTAGCTCACGAAAGCTCATGCTCAAATAAATTTGTTCGTCTCTATGGTGCCACAAGTACTCCTTTTCTTTTTGCGAATACAGACTAACATGGCTGCTACTCTGAAACCTGTCAGAATATATAGTTTGCTGTGAAACCAGTTGTTTAAGATTTTTTTCAGTTTTGTTTGCTAGTTGTATAAGGGCCTCATGACGGTGAGACATGAGCCACTGAAAATATATTTTTTTTTGAAAAGTCCTTTTTTCTTAAGATAAAACTATACCAAAGCTATGTACATTTATTAGAGACAGCATGAACTGTGGGGGACAAAGGTGCAACCAAGAATTTATGTGCCGGGTAGCAGAGGTCACTACAAAATGTGAAAGGGGGCTAAAAGTCTATCTTTGTACACATGTTAATAAAATATTACACAATTAAGGTGTCGGGGTGTGAGTGCAAGGTGTTGATCACATTCTCTACCATGGCAGGCCAACTGTGATGCACTGCCAGTAGTGCTAATCAAGTGAGCTGATTTTCTCTGGTACTTGAGCATGTATAGCTCTTAATTCTCTAGAGAGTGCTGAAAGATGTGTCCGGTGTAGTAGTTCATGCAGGCAGTGTAGCCACAATTCTCAGTGGAGGGGGGATAATAGGATAAATTCTGGCATTGCGGTGCCCCAGTGTTCTGATTGCATTTGGTGTCAGTTCTTCGACTGGAATATTTGCCCATTGTAGGTGCCATCTGTCTACTTCAGCAGCAACCACAGAAGGCTATGCCACATCTGACAGATACATGCACAATGACACAAAATGATTGTCACCATCTTCATCGCTTCTGTAAAATTAGGTAATACTTTGTGGTATTTCTGTGAATATATTCTTTAACAAAGCCCATTTGCAAGTTAAGAACACTACCCCATAAAACACACTATGTAACTGCGTATTTGAACTAATTCATTATTGATTTGTCAGAAGAGTCATCCAAGTATTTAGGCAACAGACACCAATGTTTTCTGCTTCTCTCACATAAATCTGCAATATTGTCGGTCAATACAGCAATCACAAAGTTTTCAGCTATCACAACGTTGAGATATGGCACAAAGATAATTGTCAGTAGAAATCTTCTGGGTTTCCTGTAGAGTAGTTGCTGTGATGTCTCTGTCCACCTGCTCACCTTGGAGTCGTTCTAGGAATGTTCAGCTGTTCACAGATGTTATCTGATTTGCTAAAGATGAATCTAAACATGGTTTCATGGTAATCTTGTTGTTTTTTTAATACACGGAGAACTTTGTTCACTAACTGATTAGCAGCAAAAATGTCCAGATTTGATTGCTATAGTACTTTGGACATGGACAGGAGAACATTGAAATGATTTCCATGACCATAATAAATTGAATGCTGCTCATGGCATAGAACAATGTTTGCACCTGAGTGCCGCCTTCTTATGTGCCATGATTTGTATTACCTGTTGGGCATCAGTAACACCTGGAAGTAGTTCCACACATACAACTGCACCATCATGCCGCTTCACCCACTGGGTTTCACAAATGAGCTTGAGTCTCAAGTGGACCACAGCGGGAGTTACCTTTTTGATTGTCTTGTCCAAAATATCTATTGCTGAGCAGATCGGGGGTGGGGAGTAAGTTTACGGCATTGTGCCAATAGTGCTGCAGATTATCAGAAGTGTTGCAGCACTTCTGATCAGCAAATTTAAGACATGATCACAGCAATGTGTGTACATAGCTAGTGGGTATTTCTCTCACCTTGCTTGAACACCACAGTAAATGCCATGCATCATACTTGCTGTTACCTAGGTTTATCTGAATCCAGAGCTATGGTAACTAATCTCTGTTTTCCAGGCAGTGTCAGGAAATAAATCAGTGGGGGACACAACGCCACCGTCTGATAAATGATTGGTACATGCAAGAGTATTTCCACTCAAAAATCCTTGCTTTTACTGAATACAAAGCACATATCAAAATATAGCAATAGTCTGGAACAGGGGTCGGCAACCTTTCAGAAGTGGTGTGCCGAGTCTTCATTTATTCACTCTAATGTAAGGTTTTGCGTGCCAGTAATACATTTTAATGTTTTTTAGAAGGTCTCTCTCAAAATGTCTATATATTATATAACTATTTTGTATGTAAAGTAAACAAAGTTTTCAAAATGTTTAAGAAGCTTCATTTAAAATTAAATTAAAATGCTGATCTTATGTCGCCGGCCCGCTCAGCCCGCTGCCAGCCTGGGGTTCCGTTCACCTAGGCTGGCAGCAGGCTGAGCGGGGCCTGCAGCCTGGACCCTGGCTCGCAAGGGGCCGGCAGCCAGAACCCCAGACTGGCAGCGGGCTGAGTGGGGCTGGTGGCTGGGACGCCAGACCGGCAGTGGGCTGAGCGGCTCAACCCGCTGCTGGTCTGGGGTTCTGTCCGCCGGCTCCTGCCAGCCAGGGTCCCGGCTGGTGGCCCCGCTCAACCTGCTGCTGGTCTGGGATCCCGGCCCTGCCCACACAGAGTGGGTACCTACCTTCTCCCTGGTTCTAGCCCAATCTCTTCCTTTCTCTCTGCACTGAGCTGAGGGTGGGAGTGCACTGAGCACAGGGCTGGGGGTGAAGGAGCAGGCTGGGGGTTGGGGTGTAGGGAGGAGCTAGAATGAGGGAGGGGGCTCAGGGTTGGGGCAGGAGGTTTGGGTGTGGAGTGCTTACCTGGGCAGCTCCCATTTGGTTCGAGGGCTGTAGTGGGAATGTGTGGGGGGTGCAGGAGCTCCCGTTTGGTGCTCAGGTGGGAATGTGGGGTGTGCAAGAGTCAGGGCATGGGGTGTGGGGGGGCTGGGTATGTGTGTGGGGTGCTGGAGTCAGGGCTGGGGGAGCGCAGGAGTCAGGGCAGGGGGCATGTGAGGAGGGTGCAGGAGTCAGGGCAGGGGGTGTGGGGACATGTGAGGAGGGTGCAGGAGTCAGGGTATGGGTTGTTGGGGGCTGGGTATGTGAGGGGGGTGCAGGAGTCAGGGCAGGAGGCTTGGGGGGGCTGGGTATGTGAGGAGGATGCAGGAGTCAGGGCATGGGGTGTGGCGGGGGCTGGCCATGTGAGGGGGGTGCAGGAGTCAGGGCAGAGGGCTGTGTTGGGGGGGGGTGCAGGGGTCAGGACAGAGGCTGGCAGCACCCCCACGACCCTAGCCCACCCACCCCTGGCCCAGAGCAGCTCACGGCAGGGGGCCGGAGAGGATATGCCCTGATTCCACCCCCCTGTCCCCAAGGCTCCGTCTCTGCCTCCTCCTCGGAGCAGCGAGCGCGCTGAGGCTCCGCTTCTCCACCTCCCTCACAAGGGCCATCAGCTGATGGGGGGGCAGGGAGGGAGAGAAGATGGGGCAGGAACCCAGCATGCTGCAGGAAGAGGTGGGGGAGGGAGGAGCTTGCCTGCCCTGCAGCAGCAGCCAGCAGGACCAAGCTTCTTCACCCTGCTCCCATGGGGGGGCGGGGCAGGGAAGAGTGGGCTGGGGCGGGCAGGATTTTTAATGGCACGCTGCTACCTGCCGAGGTCCCGGCCTGGGTTTGGCAGTGGTCTGAGCGGGGCCGGCAGCTGGGACCCGGCAGGCAGCAGCATGCCATTAAAAATCAGCTCGCGTGCTGTCCTTGGCACGTGTGCCATAGGTTTCCGACCCCTGGTCTAGAACACCCCAGAAAATAGGTACCCAAAGTCAGAAGTGGTACCAAGTGCCAGCAGAAGGGTTCTGGTGGCTAGCCTTCCTCCTAGCCGCTGGGGTGGTAGCGCTCAGACTCTAAGCTTGCAGAAATCCTCTCAAAAGAACTTCTCCCAGGCTTCTCCAAAGTACCCTCTCTAACTAATCTTTTTTATAAGTAACTCAAAACAAAGTATAACTCAAAGTAGCTTCTAATAGGCTGACCATTTCCCTAGCAACAGCAAAGAACTCATATCTACTTATCAGTAAAGCAACTCTAGCAAGAAACTTACAGACACAGGCACCCAAACCAAGGTCAGCTACCCACCCTCCCTTTTTGTTCTTATGCATCTGTAACACTGCAGCTGTGCAGTTGTTTTTGTCTGCCTAAGCAAGGCCAAATTCTTTCTCGCTCTATGGTGTCGTCGCTCCCAGTTTATGGTGACTAAGTGCACAAGATGAGTTATGCTCTGAGTTATATCAAGTCCAGTTCTCTCATAACCTGTCCACAGAGAAATTCCAAACTGAGTCCAGGTTTTGCCAGCTCCTGAAGAATTACAGAAGCTAAACCACAGCTGGTTGTATCATCAACATAGATGTAGGTTAGAAAAACCTGAACTAGGATATCGTAGCAAACAGCACACAGAGATACTCAGCTGTTCCTTTTGGGATCTGGTGGTCGTTTCATCAACAAGCACTGCAAAGATCTCAGCTCTCAAAACTTTGGCAATAATTTGTTGTCGAATTTGATGGGCACATAGCAGCTATTATTTTATTTGGAATCTTCCAGCTCATGTATGACATATTTCTGGGGCACTACAGAAATACAGTACAAATTAATAATAATCGGTTTATCAAATTATGAATTCCAGTTTGTTTTGTGAACCCCATTTATGATTGTAAATTTCATGTGGATTAGAGCATCCATTTGGTAGCAAAGACTTAAATGCTTGACACGTAAGAGACAACATCTGAGAAGCTGTGACAGAGTGATTATAGGTCATAAACATTCCCTATTGGAATAATAGGATTTCTATCAGCAGCATCATTGACTTTGAATATTTATCTATGCAAAAGCCAGACTGAAGCCTGGAATTTCCCCAGTGGAAGTACATGAGCAAGGTGAACAGAAAGTGCTCTAAAAAGCGGTTCTTTTCTAAGCAATGGAGGCCATTCCACTGCCAGAAGCAAGAAAGCCAGGCCAGAAGGCAGGAAGGACTGCCAATCCGAAGGAATGTGACCAAACCCAGGACTTGCAGAAGGGATGAGATCAGACTGGGAGGAACTGCATTCAGGAATGTTTCTTGTTTTCCATGGATCTGTAACTCTAGTGACATTAAGAGTAAAGGGAATTTCTTAACCACAAATACTTTGCTAAGCCTGTCTTCATTGCTTTATTGCCATGTTGTTTCTGAAGGGTGTAACTATTGTGACAGGGTCGGGCCAGGTGGCTACAGGAGAGTAATAGAAGGCAGATATATTAGCCCCAGGTTAAGTAGGTTCCTTTTCCCTGGGTAAGGTAACAGGGAAGATTCCAGAACAATCAGGAACCTTCTGGAGACAATTAAGACAGACAGGCTGATTAGAACACCTGCAGCCAATCAAGAAGCTGTTAGAATCAATTAAGGTAGGCTAATCAGGGCACCTGGGTTTAAAAAGGAGCTCACTTCAGTTTGTGGTGCGCATGTGAGGAGCAGGGAGCAAGAGGCACTAGGAGCTGAAAGTGAGAACGTGGACAGTTGGAGGGCTGAGGAGTACAAGCATTATCAGACACCAGGAGGAACGTCCTATGGGGAGAATAAAGAAGGTGTTGGGAGGAGGCCAAGGAAGTAGCCCAGGGAGTTGTAGCTGTCGCACAGCTGTTCCAGGAGGCACTCTAGACAGCTGCATTCCACAGGGGCCCTGGGCTGGAATCCGGAGTAGAGGACGGGCCCGGGTTCCCCCCAAACCTCCCAACTCCTGGTCAGACACAGGAGGAGTCGACCTGGACTGTGGGTTCATGAAAACGGCCAAGCTGAGGGCTGCCGTGAAGCTCCAAGGTGAGCAAATCCGCCAATAAGCGCAAGACCCACCAAGGCAGAGCAGGAACTTTGTCACACTATGAAACCAGAGCTCCCACAACCAGGTGGACTCTGGGGGGACTGTATTGAAGCAACTGATGGCTCGGAGGGCTATAATACTAATTCTGGGGTCCAGGTGGTTGGACTTCATAGTCCCACAGCTCCAAAAGTATGTCAGACACAGGATCTGCACCTGGGAGTGAGCTTGAGAAACTCAGAGCTAGGAACCATGACTATTCACTATCTAGACCCAGGGGGCTCCTTAGATGCACATGAAATTCAGTTGGTCAGATGCAATCACAACAAATTGGTGTCTATACGTAGAGCCAGGTTGTGACAGTTTCAACCATCCATAGGAACCTTGTGTTTTCTTGGGACCATGGTGTTCCAAATGATAAGACCCTGGCTCTTCTGTGTTTTCTGGTTATAGAAGAGTCTAATTATTAGGAGTTAAAATAGGATTTATAATGCAATCTCTTTGCAATCTTAACTATGGAGCTATCACCATACAATTTTATATTATTTAATATCCTACTACACCTCTACCCCAATATAACGCGGTCCTTGGGAGCCAAAAAATCTTACCACGTTATAGGTGAAACCGCGTTATATCGAACTTGCTTTGGCCTCGAGCATTTCCATTATTAATAGTCACTTCCTGCCCCCTGACTGACCCCTCAGAACCCCCTGACGCATCCAACCCTCCCGCTCCTTGTCCCCGACTACCCCCTCCAGAGATCCCCCCACCCGTATCTAAGCCCCCACCCCTTATCTAAGCCCCCCTGCTCCTTGTCCCCTGACCGCTACCTCCAGAGACCCCCCCCGTCCCTAATCACCCCCAGGACTCCACCCCCTACCCAACGCCCCTGCGCCCTGCCCCCTGACTGCCCCCTGAGACCCTCTGCCCCTTATCCAACACCCCGGCCTGGCACCCTGAACATGCCGCTCAGAGCAGCTTGTTGGAGCCAGACACGCTGACTCATTGATCCACCAGAGCGCGCAGCCCCGCCCCCCAGAACGCTGCTTTACCGCGTTCTATCCGAATTGGTGTTCTATCGGGTCGCGTTATAGCGGGGTAGAGGTGTATCTCACAAGTGTCTAAGAATTATCAGCCTTTGTGTCTTTCATAGAATTGATCAAACACGTAAGCCTAGACAACCAGGTAACCTCTGCAGGTTCAGCACATACTGTATGAATGTGTTTTGACCGGGAAGGAACAGTATTTACTTTAAGCAGGGTGCAGTTTGTGAAAACGTAGGCTCTAATCTAGGCGAGAACAGGAGACACATTCCAGGTCCAATATTCACTCTGTGGGTAATCCCATTCATTCCCTTCAGCGGGACTGCTCACAATGGGAAGCACTAGGCTGGGTAGCAAGTGTTTGCAGGACCAGTCTCATAGCTTTTAAAGCTATCGGACATGGTCTGACCCTGTCCTGCCTTGCCAAGCCCATTTTAGAAACTGGTATAGCTGAAACTCTATTTTAACATCATTTGGAGACTGTGTTTAAAGGTTAACACAGGTTGGACCACAGTCTGTTTTTTGTTTTGAATACCACTATCACGTATTGCCTGTATTTAACTGTGATGCTACAACATCTGGAAATTCACTGAACTGTTCTTTGTGATGTTATTCTGTTACATCTGTTCTGAATGGTCTCTAACCTGCTCTCATTGTAGTAAATGGCAAAATTCCCATTGGCTTAACACAATAGAGGATCAGGGCCAATGTGAGCATGTGAGTATAATTTTTATCCCCTGAGGTAGGAGAGCTTATGAATGTAGGGTCCCTTTTAAAAATCTTTTTGATTTTTTTAATTATATTGCATTCACAAACAGTAGCATAACCTAATTATAATTTTGGCATAGTGTCTACTCCCATTTGTTTTTATCATATAATTACAAAATACACAGCATAAAAACAATACAAATAAAAAATCATGACACACAATTAATAAAAGCAAGGCAACAATCTAATAAAAAGAGAAAACAACATAATAAAGTCCATATGTCATTGTAATAAAAATTAGGATTTTTCTTTAGCTACATTTAATAATAAATTACATTTAGAATATGTAGCACCTTATTTCCTTCAAGATTCGTAAGTACTATACAGACATGGGTTCACTCACCCACCACCACACTGTGGTAGCCCCTTCTGGGATGTATTGCAGCAGCCTTTTTGTAATAGAACACAATAGTGGAAGAGAGGAAGTAAAGAATAACTTCAGCTGAAACTCCTTGTGCACGTTCATGGACTATTTCAAAAGATCTTGGACTTTATAAAAGCTTATTGGACCAACTTCTAAAGATATTCCCTTACTTACCTGGTCTCTCTCACATCCTGTGACCCATAACGCTACAATACTGCAAACAAATTTTTGCTGACCCTTCAAGAATAGACGGTTACTTCTTCCCTTCCCCAGCATAGAACAGGACAGCCATACCTCTGCTAGTAATGCTATGAAAACAAAAAATGAGCAAGGCTACTTACATTATCACATTTACTGTGTTATTAAGCATTTTAACTACAATAAATGTGATGGGCATTTAGGAATTAAATTGCGGCATTTATAAAGTCATAGATTTGTCTCTCCTCTCCGTCCAGTCAGACTCTCCTGGGAACAGCCCTCATTTGGGACAATTGAGTAAGTAAGCCTTATTTGTGTGACAAATAGGCCCATTGGAATCAATGAGAATACTGTTGAGAGTAAGGTGAGCAGGATTTGGCCCCTGACCCTCTCCTTTTAGACTCCATAGATTTTTTTAAGTCCTGAAAAGGCTGTTAACACACAGGCCACAAAATTTAACCCAGTTAAAGGGTCTAGCCAGCAACTTGTGAGTGAAGTACAGCATATCTTTTAGAAAGACACCCAATTTTTTAATGGTGCTTGTAACGGGGTCGCCTGTTGCCAGATGCCACTCTGTGTTTCCATAGCACCTGCTCTCTCTGCTCCCTCTCTTCAAGACCTTTTAGTACTGTTGTATAGTCTTTTTCAGGGTTATCACTAGTCATTGCCTGAAACTGGGTCAGTAGCCGAAAGTAATTCAAAATAGTCCTCCGTGTCCCAAACACCAGGTCTGTCATAGCATCCCCCACATTGCATATCCATCTCCTATGCTTCTGCTGTTCATGGAGCCTTTATTCCATCCAGCTGAAGCCTAGTATTCTAGCTCTGGCTTCCTTCCCCCTTCAGCACTCTCCCCATTTTGAGAGGAAAGGTGGCATATATACTACTCTCTTTCCGAGAGCTCCTTCCGATTGGCCGAGAGAGAGTAGTCTCTACCCTACGCTACAGGCTCCTGATGCTGGATCATTTAAAGTGACAGTGTTCTGGGATCTTCCCATCCCATAGCTAACACCTGGGGCCACCTCCCCCCTAGCATGTGTTCATAGCCTCTGGAATGGGGTCCTCAGCCCCCACCCTTAGTCTTAAAGGGCCAGTGTACCTGGCAAAAGTGCTACTTGTAAATACTAGAAAATAATTACAATATAAAGAGATTAATTAGAACTTTACCATAAGTTTTGAAGTCAAGAGTAAAGGACATTTACTGATTGAAAACCACTCCATTGAATTCAGTTCCTATTCTCCTTTCTATCACATTTCCTGCAGAAAGCTTGATAAACGATGGAAACGATGACTAAGACAGAGCGCCGGTTTTAAGATCTATTATACTCCCAGGCACCAGTTCAAAAATAAATTGTGTGCTGAGAAAAATGTAGAGTATGTTTCAATTTCAAAACAAAGGTGGGGGTGGGGGAATTCTGGGCTTGAACTGAAAAGGAATAGCAGAGAGGGATGATAGAAGAGGGTAGTTCATAGAAAACTAAAAGGACACAGACTTTGTTGCAGGGATATAATTTGACCTGCTTTCTTTATTCCTAACTCTCCCCAAAGTATATCTTTTTGAAGTCTATGTAACTATATTTATTATAAGAAAAGGGAGGTTAGAAAATGCTATGTATGAGCAGTATGGCTGAATTAATATTTGAGGAACTTTTCATTTCCTGATGGTTTGTGTTCTTATTTTAACAGGGCAGACTCAATGTGGCATTAACATAGTTATTTTGTGTTTTTTCTACTTTGTGAGACTGAGCTAATGACGTTTCACTGAGGATGGGGAGGAGGAGAATCAGAGTTTGAAGTTTACCCTGTAAGTGTGTCAAGTGAACGGCATAGTAGGAAATTTCAGTATGAGCATCTCTCTCTCTTTTGGTCACTGTCACCCAGGCCCTTATTATTCCAATCCCAACCCTAATCCCTTGTAGTTTGTATGAATCGAATATGAATGACCTCTCTGATGTACCATATAGGCCGTTTCTGAGCTCTGCGGCATCCAATGGAAGACAACGGGTGACACTTTCAAAAGCTCTTAGGATTAAGTTTAATTTTCAAAAGTGATTTAGGCACTAAGCCTCCTATGAGAATTAGGATCCTAAGTGCCTATGTCATTATGAAAAATGGGATTTAGGCTCCTGAGTCACCTGGACGATCTTGAATATGTTACCCTAGTTCATTAAATTAGTCAATATTTAAAGACATAAACTTGAAATGAAGTTACAACCTATACTCTTAAAACAGTAAGAATAGAACAATAAGTGGATCATACATCCATATCAGGATGATTAGGAAGAAAGTAGATCTACTGCATCCAGAGTATATTATGGAGTTGTGCTGGTTATGGTTGTTATCAGGCTTTGCCCAGTGGGACGTTAACCCCTTTCTGTGCATGAAGTGGTTGATTCTTTTAATTTATATAGTACCACTGGTATGTATAGCATTTTACAGACATAGCAGAAGATGGGGCTCCTTGTTCCAAAGATCTGTGGGCCCAGTTCTATGAGTTGCTGACCAGTGTCTCCTCTCAGGGGAAGACAACTGTAAACAATAGGAAGGGAATACAGCTGTTGGGACAGTGACATTGTTTGCCAAGTAAAACAGATTGTGACATATAAGATGATGTGACTTTATTCATATTCTACTTGTTTGTTATGATGTTCTTGCTGTTTTACCTTTTTTTAAAAAAAAAATAGTCCAATGCTCCAGCACTAGTAGATAGTGATGGAAAGCTAGCTGAAATAAACGTGCTTTGAACAGTGTTTTAAGCCTACCCCAGCCAAGAGTAAAATACTGTGAAATGATGCATGGGGAAATGAGACAGGATTTTCAGCAATGCTGACTCTGTAATATGCTCTTCCTAAGGTGGTGAATAGGGTAGGGCACTGGCCTGGGGTGTGGGAGGCCCAGCTTCACATCCTTGCTCTGCCTAGTTCAAAGCAGGGTTTTTTATCCCAGATCACTCCAGATCGGGCAGAGCAGGGACTTAAGTCTGGATCTCCTAGGTGAGTGGTCTATCCACCACGTTATAGTCTCTCTCTCTTGAATAGAATTTCTACTCTGGACCTTACAAATTTTTCCAATGAAGCATCATCAAAATCGGCGTGTTTCGGTGAAATGTTTTGATTTAGATGAAATGGCTTTTTTTTTAATGGAAAAATGTTCTGCTGGAAAATATCTCACCAGCTCTAGTGGTGATGTTGTGTGCAGGAGATATAATGGGATACAGCTACCAGAATTATTATTTTAAAAACTTGATATAGCAGACTGGAGAAATAGTAACATTCTGCCTGTGCTGTGCAGATTACTGGTTTGCTGCTCGAATGACAAAATTATGCACTGAGTTTACTGTAAGGAAAAGAATCAGTATCTGCATAAGGATGTTGTGCTAAGAGACAAATATTCACTTCAAAACCGTGTAGAGAAAAAATAACCCGTGCCAGTTGAGCTCAGAGATAAGCCGTAATACAGCATGCACGTTGTCACATGTTGAGAAACTTGCTCTAAAATACATGTACATTGTGGAACTGCTTCATTTAAACCTTGGTGGGGCTGGCAGGACTCCGAACAAACATCACCACATTCTCTTCCCGTCACAAACACTCAGTAATGTATTTGATGTTCTTTTATTTTGTCAAATACGTTGTTGAGGTACAAACATTTATTCTTGTTTAATATTTGAGTTACCTCTGGGCTCGTGAAAGGTGGACGTGCTGGATTTAGCAAGGGACAACTAGCTTCCCCATACAGCTCAGTCCAGACCTGCAATGGTCTGTAGCTATTGGAGGCACTCTTGAATAACTGTACCACTATATTACATTAAGATGATATGGACAAATGGGTGAGACTGTCAAACTCACTTTTACTTGTTAGATGATCTTAGAGGGTTAGATCCCAGCTCTTCAGAGGTGTTAGGCTAGTGTGTTGCTTCACGGTACCACTCAGTTCACTGAGTATTAAGAATGAGTAGTAGTAGCGTTTCTTTTATTTGGCCTAAGTGAAACCTGACACCTGCAGTTTTCTTCTCCTTGTCCCTCTTTTATAAATGTCTTGCATCAAACGTTTCCAGGTAGCGTTGTTGAAATCTGTTTATGCCACTTCTGATGTCTTTGCCTTTGGATTGTCAGTTTTGCATCACTTGTGGTTGTAAAATTGCCCAGGAGCAGTATAAAACAAAGAACCAAATACACTGCAGTTTTTGGAGCGGTGTAACACTGAATTAAACAAGTTGGATCTTTAATTGCTGTTGGTAGGCCGATTGTTCTGTTTTTAACATGATCACTTACTGGTAGTGGTGAAGCTTTGTTTCAAACTCACAGCTTTCAGCCTAATTAATAATGCAGTATGTCAACAGCCATGGCAAGAGAACATAATTTTGTTTTCTGGCCCCTTTATCCCCCTTTGACTAGAGACGAGCTCTAGCTTTGATGCCAGGTACCGTTTGGGAGCTGATCTTCACAGACTTAAGGTCTTATTCAGCTCTAGATTTTTGGTTTAGCCCATCTCTACTTTTATCTTTGATTTCATATATTTGTTACATGTTAAACATGTAAATATTATTCTATTAGACTCCAACTGAAAAGATGGCTCGTTGTTTTCCTATTAACATAATGAGTTTTGGAACTTGAGCTGCAGCATAGCTAACAAATAATGAGCAAAAAGATGTTTGTTTCTGCATACAAGATAGCTGCCTATAGAATTGCAGCACACTTATTGTATCAGCCATTTTTATGGGTCTGAGTTAGAGTATTTTTGTATATTTTTGATATTACAATGCAACAGCGTTCCTTGCAGAGAGTTTCTCCTTTACTGTGGGAAAATTCCTCCGACACTCAGGCAATGACAGCTTCTCATAAAAGGAAGTTTTTGTGATGTTCTCGTTCTATTCAGGATATAGTAATACAAATAATAATAACAGCATAGCTCTATCTTATTCCATTAGCCACCTTCCATGTGCACACACTTTTCTCTAGTCCATTTACTGCAATGTAGTCTGTGACTTTATGGTAGCCTGTGTTTTGATTACTAGTGTCCTTGATTGCTGAGGCTCCTGCTTCTCAAATTGCAGTTCCAGTTATGCTTTCACAGTCAAATGAAGACTTAGAAGGCACTTGTATTGCAAATGCTAGAAAAGCCCTAACACCTGCTAAGAGGCAATGGCCCACCTATGGCAGAACCATGATATATCATTTGGGCCACAGCCACACCACAGTCCACCAATATTTGGGTCTTTCGCTATCAGCATGGATCCTGAAACAATATTGGTACTGAGGTGATGCAACTGGCAATGCTCTCCTGTCACAAATTGTGGAATCAATTTGTCATAATCAAGAAAATTTTATTATAAACAACACATACAACTATAAATGCAGACAAAAAGTCTTCCACACAGCTTGAGTTCGAGCATTATTTCCCAGGTTTACAGGGACCACACCTAGCTCTACAGCACAGAGATATCTACTGGGTGAATATGATATTACAAGTAAACCAACAGTTATTGTGACAACTGCAAGCAAAAATGCCAGCAAGTATGCAGCACGTGCCCACTCAGAGTGGCATTTTGTGTGTCAGCAAGTGGCATTATCAGTGAACGTTAATGTTGCCTTTCAACAGATGTTACGATCCATACTCTTACTCTTATTTTTATGTTAGTTTAAAACAAATTGCAAATATCTCTTTATTTTTGGTATTTTTAAGACATCGCCTTGTTAACTAATTTAAATGAACATTAACCCAAGCCTACAAATGGAAATGCAACATGATGAGGAATATAGTTAGTTTGCTAGTCAAATACAAATCCATGTATGCCTCCCAAATCACTTCTCTGATACAGAGTCAAGGTATGGTTGTGTAGTTAGGTCATAACTGGACTCATATGGAAATTAGTTGGAGTTAGACTGGGAATCTGAACAGTGAATTATAATTAAAAATCAGGGAAAGTTCTTGTGTTCACAACTGGACACCTATGGTCACTTTGCTTATTGACGTACTCAGCTCTCCTATTTGGGGCCTTTCCTATTATAAGTAGAGCTGTCAATTAATTGCAGTTAACTCATGCAATTAACTCAAAAAAGTAATCCAGTTTAAAAAATTAATCATGATTAATTGCACTGTTAAACAATAGAATACCAATTGAAATTTATTTAAATATTTTGGATGTTTCTTCTACATTTTCATATATATTGTATTCTGTGTTGTAATTGAAATCAAAGTGTATATTATTTTTTATTACAAATTTGTGCTGTAAAGATGCTAACAAAAGAAATAGTATTTTTCAATTCCCCTCATACAAGTAATGTAGTGCAATCTCTTTGTTGTGAAAGAGCAATTTACAAATGTAGATTTTTTTTTTGTTACATAACTGTACTCAAAAACAAAACAATGTAAAACTTCAGAGCCCTACAAGTCCACTCAGTCCTACTTCTTGTTCAGCCAATCGCTAAGACAAACACATTTATATTTACATTTACAGGAGAAAATGCTGCCCTCTTCTTATTTACAGTGTCACCAGAAAATGAGAAGAGGCATTTGCATGGCACTTTTCTAGCTGGCATTACAAGGTATTTACATACCAGATATGCTAAACATTTGTATGCCCCTTCATGTTTCGGCCACCATTCCAGAAGACATGCTTCCATGTTGGTGACACTTGTTAAAAAAATAATGCGTTAATTAAATTTGTGACTGAACTGCTTGGGGGAGAATTGTATGTCCCCTGCTCTGTTTTACCTGCATTCTGTCATATATTTCATGTTATAGCAGTCTCGGATGATGACCCAGCACATGTTGATCATTTTAAGAACACTTTCACAGCAGATTTGACGAAATGCAAAGACGGTACCAATGTGAGATTTCTAAAGATAGCTACAGCACTCGACCCAAGGTTTAGGAATCTGAAGTGCCTTCCAAAATCTGAGAGGGATGAGGTGAGGAGCATGCTTTCAGAAGTTTTAAAAGAGCAACACTCTGATGCAGAAACTACAGAACCCGAACCACCAAAAAAGAAAATCAACCTTCTGCTGGTGGCATCTGACTCAGATGATGAAAATGAACATGTCAGTCCACACTGCTTTGGATTATCATTGAGCAGAACCCATCATCAGCATGGACACATGTCCCCTGGAATGGTGGTTGAAGCATGAAGGCACATCTGAATCTTTAGTGCATCTGAAACATAAAAATTTTGCAACACTGACTACAACAGTGCCATGAGAATGCCTGTTCTCACTGTCAGGTGACACTGTGAACAAGAATCAGGCAGCATTATCTCCTGCAAATGTAAACAAACTTGTTTGTCTGAGCAATTGGCTGAACAAGAAGTAGGACTGGGTAGACCTACAGGCTCTAAAGCTTTACATTGTTTTATTTTTGACTGCAGTTATTTTTTGTACATAATTCTACATTTGTAAGTTCAACTTTCATGATAAAGAGATTGCACTACAGTACTTGAATTAGGTGAACTGAAAAATACTATTTGTTTTTTTACAGTGCAAATACTTGTAATCAAAAATAAACTTAGCACTGTACACTTTGTATTCTGTGTTGTAATTGAAATCAATATATTTGAAAATGTAGAAGACATCCAAAAATATTTAAATAAATGGTATTCTATTATTGTTTAACAGTGCGATTAATAGTGATTAATTTTTTTAGTTGCTTGACAGGCCTAGTTATAAATAATCAGTTTTGAACAGGTCTTTCCCCTCTGAGTTCAGCCAAAGTACATAAAGTAGCATAAAGAAGATTACAAGAAGGCAGGAGTCCATTTGTACTATGTAGAGACAAAATTAGTTAGGAGCGTGTGCGTTACCATGCTGGATCAGATGTGACTCGCCTAATGCTCTGTCTCCACTAGGGATCAGTACCAGATGTGTCAGAGGAAGGTGCAATAATAATCCCTGTGATTACTTCAAGAAGATTTGGAAAAAAAATATTTTGAAGGTTCTCTCAGAGAGTTAAACCATTTTGTGACAATACATTTACTTTCCATGTTGTTTTACTGTCATTTCCATTAGTTTAATATGGGATTGAAAATCTGTTGAACCAGAAGAACAGGCATGTTAATCTTTTCTTCGGAGGTTGGCTATACAGAAATCAAGCGACGCAGATATCCAGCATGGCTTTCCTACCTACCTTTCAATGGTGGTGATGCATAGTGGGTGCAGGTCCAAATCAGAGGTAGAAATGGTGAATGACCCCTGATGCTTGGGCTTTGTTTTGGACCAAGCCCGTGGCCGAATCATATTCAGCCATGGTCAAATAGTATCAAATGCTGCTCAGTTATAGCCAGACGGCTAAAGTAAGTAAATAGGGTCATTTGGCTTCAAGGTGATATTAAACAGTGTCTTTAACTAACTGGGGACTGAAACTTATTACGGAGCGCCATCAGAAAGACACAGAAAGGGATGCTGTTTATAGGGCAGAAGTATAATAGCCCCATAATCTGATTGTGATGACTCTCCAGATGCACATGACCTGCTATAAATGGATACCTGTTCTGCTAGTTGATGAGATAGCTTTAAGCAAACAAATAATTTGTATCAGAGGGGCTGCAAATCCCTATGGCCTGCTGTGATTAAAGGGATATATGTCTGCCCTGCTTAAATTCATGTTAAGCAAGAAAGGGGTGACTTCAAAGAGTGGGGGAGGGCTTCTCTGTTGTGAAAGAGTTTTGCTGAGTTGTCGTGGTTTGTGTATCGCTGTCTCTGATCAGAGCATGAACTCTTTTGGCATCTATACAAATAGATCGTAAACAGCATGGGCTATCCCTTAAACAGTGTAAGCAATCAATACTAAGATTGCTCTGTGTTTTGGGAGAATGGTGTCTTTGCCTTTTTTCCCCTTTCTCTAGCTTGGTTTCCTGGTCTCATTTATTTTTTCTCCTTTTCTATTCTTAACTACATGCTGTCTTGTAGGCTTGACTTTAAAACAACAAGCAAGGTGTCTGCAGTGCACGTAAACAGAAAGACTATACTTTTTGAGAATAACATACCAGGAACTTTTTTATGAACTAAAGAACATTACAAAGGATTGCAAAGGCCTGGCATTGTTCCTGAAGGAAGGATGAGCATGAGAAGACCCAAATTGCTAACTAGACTTGTGGCTCCTAGCACATGTGAAAGCTGCTGACTAGCTTGATGGCCATGAAAAAGAGGAGAGGAGGAAAAAAAGATCCACAACCAAAGATGGAATTTATCTAAGTGTTCCTCCTTTTATTCTTTTCTTTTGTCTTCTTTCTTCATATGTTTATCTGTTCCTTTGACCCAGAATTAATTGTAATACAGTAGGACCTCAGAGTTAAGGAACCTCGAGAATGGAGGTTGTTCATAACTCTGAACAAAGTGTTATGGGATGCTCCTCAGGGTGGACTGCTCGGAGTGGAGGGCTCACAGCTGCACTGGCAAACTTCAGCGTCTTCACCTCCTACCTGTAAGTGGCTGCCCGACGAGTGGGAGTGTGCACAGGCAGCTGGTTCTAGCCCCCTGGCTGCAAGGGTGATGAGTGAGGATCCTGCGGTGTCAGTGGGCACACGGTGCAGGCTGTGGTCCTTTAAAACTGACCTGCTCCTGCAGAGTGCAGCATGCAGGCAGGAGCTTGGGCTCCAGCAGCTCATGGTCCAGGCCAGGTTCCAGCAGGAGCTCAGGAAGTTTCTTTCCTGGGGGCGCAGGGAGTGGGAACTGCGCACCTGGCTTACAAGCTGCAGACCCCAGCACTGCTCCTGCTCTGCCTGCTCAGGGGCTCCCAGTTGTGCCTGTGAAACTCGGCATCTTCACCTCCTACCTGTAAGTGTCTACCTCCCCTGCAGGGGGTTAGGGGGGGTAGGGAGGGGGGTGGACAGACAGGCAGCCCAGATGTGCCTATCTTTAAGATGCAATACAGGCACTGGACAGTATTTGCTGCTGCTTTTTTGTCTCCGCTGCTGCCTGATTACTTACTTCGGTTGACCGGCCAGTCCGTAACTCTGGTGTTTGTATCTTTGAGGTTCTACTGAAGTGGTAAACAATCTAAATGAAAGAGAGTTTCTCTAATTAAATTGTGAAGTGACTACACGTTTTCAGTCTCTCTCATTGGGAAAAGAATTAAAGTTCAACATCAAAATAAACTGTGTTTAGAGTACACTAAAAGCCAGTGACTATATGATCCAATTTTTTATCTAGTAAAATACCACCAATTAGCTGGAAGTCCTCAGAACTCAAACGAAGAGGTGTTTAGTGGGCCTGAGGAGAGAAAGCTACTGAAAACAAAGCCAAAACATGCACTTTCTCAGTTTCTTTCACCGCTTTTAGATGCCAGGAACTCCTGAGAGTTGTCTAGAGTACTTCCGAAATAAAATTGGGTCGAGTCTTATTAAGTATATCTTTATCTTTTCCCTTGTCAGTACGCTTTCTCCTAGCATTACTAATCCTCCTAGGTTTCCGTGCTATCCCCTAAGGGGCAGATTTTCAAAAGCACCTAATGGATTGAGGATCACAGATCCTATTGAAAGTCAATGAGACTTATGCTCTTAGATCTCTTAGGTGCTTTTGGGAAATCTCCCCCTTATTTCATATTTATTCATATTGGTCTTGTAAATAATGAAAATAAATGTCATGACACTAATCTTCTTTAACTGAAACAAATATTAAGGCACATCAGACTTGTTGAGTCTCTTGGAGATAGGTTACCATAGAGAATCCATTACAAATGGTACTGTGTTGCTCACATTCGCTGGAAAGAAACAAGGCTTTGATTCTGCAATGCTGATGGATCCCCACACTGGTGTTAGCAGACCATATGGACAAAAGGGTCTCCTGTACTGATCAGATTGCAGAATTGGGGCCCAGAAAAGTGCCAGGGTTTGGGTCACAGTACCAAAGCCCCAGGCGAACCCCTTCTTTCCTGAGAAAAGCTAGGAAGATTGCACACTTGTGGTGTCCAGTTAAGATTTCAGGCTGTCTCCTGTAGTCTGACACGGAATGGATTGAGGCATCTGAAAACAAAGGCTCTCGCAGTACAGAAATGTTTGTTCTCTGAAATACTTTAAAATATATTTAAAAAGCCCTAAGCACCTCACTATACATATTTTAGCAGCATGCCCTCTTAGATTAAGAAAACTGTTTCCATTTCCCCCCATATATATGATGAAATCATTGCTATTTGTACTAATAGGTATGATACTCCTTTTATATTTACTTAGACTGAGAATTAATTTGAATTTAATCTCTCTCAACAAAAAAATGTTTTCTGACCATACACAGTTTGTTCATGGATCAGACAATGTGATTAATGTGGGTTTATTATTATTATTATTTATTTTAATTCTTTTTCTGTATCGGATAGACTATTCTAAGTCAGTGTTTCTCCATTACTGGTCTGTGGACTGGCACCGCTCCCCGAGATCTCCCTGACAGAGTTTAGGAAGGCAGCAAGTTGGTCCCTGGTATCCAGCAGGTTGAAAAAAGCTGTTCTAAGTCACTTTGCTAACTTATGTTTTTATATTTTTAAATTTATACTTTTTAGAGCTTTGTGGGGTAGGGGCTGTCTTTGTGTTGTCAATCTGTAGAGTGCTTAGTAGGGTTGGGTCCTGTCAAGGTTCCTTCCCCACTCTGAACTCTAGGGTACAGATGTGGGGACCTGCATGAAAACCTCCTAAGCTTACTTTTACCAGCTTAGGTTAAAACTTCCCCAAGGTACAAACTATTTTACCCTTTGCCCTTGGACTTCCACTGCCACCACCAAACATTTATCTGGGTTTATTTTTATTAGGAAAGCATCATTTGGAAACGTCTTTCCCCCCAAAATCCTCCCAACCCTTGCACCCCACTTCCTGGGGACGGTTTGGTAAAAATCCTCACCAATTTGCATAGGTGACCACAGACCCAAACCCTTGGATCTTAAGAACAATGAAAAAGCATTCAGTTTTCTTACAAGACGACTTTTAATAGAAGTAAAAAAGAATCACCTCTGTAAAATCAGGATGGCAAATACCTTACAGGGTAATTAGATTCAAAACATAGAGAATCCCTCTAGGCAAAACCTTAAGTTACAAAAAAGACACACAGACAGGAATATTCATTCTATTCAGCACAGCTATTTTCTCAGCCATTTAAAGAAATCATAATCTAACACATACCTAGCTAGATTACTTACTAAGTTCTAAGACTCCATTCCTGTTCTGTCCCCGGCAAAAGCATCACACAGACAGATACAGACCCTTTGTTTTTCTCCCTCCTCCCAGTTTTTGAAAGTATCTTGCCTCCTCATTGGTCATTTTGGTCAGGTGCCAGCGAGGTTACCTTTAGCTTCTTAAGCCTTTACAGGTGAAAGGATTTTTCCTCTGGCCAGGAGGGATTTTAAAGGTGATTACCCTTCCCTTTATATTTATGACAGGTCCTAATCTCTGTTTGGGGTCCTTATGTACTATCACAATAGATGTAATAATAATTTGTTCTTTTAAATGTAATATCACAGTTGGTTGTGTTTTAGTGGCTGTCTTTATGTGTCTGATACTGCAAAGGTATTGGGCACCCCATGTTCATGCACAGATCTGAGACTTCTGTACACAAACCTTGTAAATTCAATTCCTCAGCTCATAATGATCTTGTGGGAGTATCCCTAGTTTTGTAATACAAAGAAATGTTTAAAAAATGAACTATTAAATTCAGGTATTTCCCTCAGTATAGGAAACTGAGAACAAAGCTTTAGAATCAGAGCATATTTTAAATGGATCACGGATAACAGTATGTGCAGGTACATCCACAGCAGCATGCTTAATTAAATGACCACTGTGACAGGTATTGCAACCCTTTGCATTATCTTTGGGGTCCACTCTTTTAAACGAATGATTTATATATGATTAAGTTCTACTCCATGGGGGAGGGTTACCACATCTCCTCCAGGAACTAAAAACAGCGGATGGTGATTAAGGACATCAGCCAGGCTGTTAACCCTGCCCCCGTCAACTCCCCACCACCTCTTGGGGAGGCTCACATATTCTTGTTTGTTGGTCTCTGGAGAATCCAACAAACAAAGAAAAGACTCTTGGATAAATAGCCTGAGTTTAAATGGTCTCAGGGCCTTCTTTCTTATTCAGCAAATGGACAGGACCTTCTGTTTGGGGAGTGGGGGCAATCCTTGTGGAAGGATAAGAAGGACTTGACCTACTAGGGCTCCATAAGGCTGATGGGTGACCTCTGGTAAGCTGTTAGCTTTTATGGGTTTTTATATTTTTTCTTTTGTAATGCTTGTACCTTAAGAATAACTGTGCTTGCTTAGAAGCAGTTGTCTTGTAACTTATAACTGCAGGCAATACACTGGTCATAGCCTTTGGAGAGAAAGCAAAGTGCATGCACTGGTCTGTTTAGGTAATCTGACTTGCTGGTGATATCACAGTGTAAATCCAGGGAGTTGTGCAGCCTAATATTCCTGGTCAGGAGGGAGTGAGATGTGGGTCTTGGCCCACGAATGGTGACACCTGTGGATGCCCTCAAGGGATTACAGGAGGTGTGAATACAGGTGCAGTTACCCTGCAATTGTGACATATATGGTGGTAGTAGTGGGATCTATATCAATCTGAATTGCCGTAAGTGCTAAGAGCTATGAAAGTAAGTAAGTACTGTCAGACGAGAAAAGCACAGGAAAAAGTGTCAGCCCTTTTGAGGAAGGAATAGTGAAAAGAGAGACAAGAAAAATGAGTTATGAACAGCTGAAGGAAGGTCATGATCACTTTCACCCAAATTACCTTCCACAGTCAGATTTGCAACCAATTCCTCCTTGTTAGTTAGAATCAAGTCTCAAAATGGCTGGCCCCTGAGTTACTTCCTCCACTGTTGGAAACAAAATGTTGTCCCCAATATCCATTCAGAATTCTGCTGTAGAGATCAGTTTCCTGGTCTGTGGCTTTGACCATTTCACCCCCTCCCGTTTTTTTTTTAAATCATCCATTGGCTGCCCCTTCTTTACTGTATCAACCATAAGCTCCTTGAATTCACTTTCAAGGTCTTTCGTGGCCTATCACCACCCGACCTATCTCTCTCATTCGTGATCGTAACATCAAATCTAGCCTTCAGTTGGCCAATACTGCCAGCCTCCATTGTTAAATTTTTAAACAAGCACCTTCATGCTTTTTCCTGTGCTGCACCTCAGACTTGGAAGGAGCACTCTGTAAACATCCACAAAGCTACCTCGCTATCCTCCTTCCAATCCCTCCTTGTTTTGTGTTCATAGAGCACCTAGTACCTTAGGATCCTGGCCGTGACTGAGTAGCGTGACCAGATGTCCCGATTTTATAGGGACAGTCCTGATTTTTGAGTCTTTTTCTTATATAGGCTCCTATTACCCCCCCCACCCCATCCCGATTTTTTACACTTGCTGTCTGGTCACCCTATGACTAACTACAGTAACACAAATAAATAATAGTAATAATTAATGAGCAGTGCAAGGCAGAGTGAAAGGTTATCCCAAGGGTTGTTCTCTGCTTTCCTTGGAATCCTTGAATCTATGGGGTCAGTTTCTGAACCACTCTACAAAGCTGCAAAGCCCTCCCCTTTTGAGATGAGCATGTCAGGGGAATCTTGCAGAATTTATGGAATAGTTTTCCTTTCCCCCAGTTTCTCCTTTGGAAAAGGAGCATTGGGCTCAAAAGGAACTGATTCCCTGGTGAAAAGAGCTAGATCACAATTTCCTGCTTGCACTGTTTTGAGAGAAAAATAATTAAACAAAGGAAAAACTTTGCAAAACACTAACATTTTGCTATCCAACTTGTTTATTAAAAGCATGAGTGGGGAAATTGTGTTACATGCAGATTTAAACAAAGTAAAATAAAAAAGAGTACCGGTGTATTATCCTTCTGTAGTGATAACTGGAGAAATAGATAATATCTGCTGATTCTTCTTTAAGGATGGGCTGTGAAAGCAGAGCATTTCCCTTTCTCTGCATAAGGTGTGTGTGACAAAGAGAGCTCTTTAGATCTTAAGGATCTGTATCCCCTCCCATATTTAACATAGGTTCTTGGAGAAATTTATTGAAATTAATGAATATTGTATTCAAACCAAGTGTTTGAACAGCACCTAGCACTTTGTGGGCACTACCAGAAGCAAATGATAGTGCTAAGAATTGCAAAAGCTTTCATTTGAGACTCCAAGACCTCATTGCAAATACTAATTTAGCCTTACAGCACCTTTGTAAGGCAGGAAAGGAGTACTTGTGGCACCTTAGAGACTACCAAATTTATTAGAGCATAAGCTTTTGTGAGGTACAGCTCACTTCATCGGATGCATACAGTGGAAAATACAGTGGGGAGATTTTATATACACAGAGAACATGAAACAATGGGTGTTACCATACACACTGTAACAAGAGTGATCAGGAAAGGTGAGGTATTACCAGCAGGAGAGCGGAGGGCGGGGGGGGGGGGAGGGGCACCTTTTGTAGTGATAATCAAGGTGAGCCATTACCAGCACTTTACAAGAACAGTAGGAGGGGAAATAAACAAGGGGAAATAGTTTTACTTTGTGTAATGACCCATCCACTCCCAGTCTTTATTCAAGCCTAAATTAATTGTATCTAGTTTGCAAATTAATTCCAATTCAGCAGTCTCTCGTTGGAGTCTGTTTTTGAAGTTTTTTTGTTGAAGAATTGCAACTTTTAGGTCTGTAATCTAGTGACCAAAGAGACTGAAGTGTTCTCCACCTGGTTTTTGAATGTTATAATTCTTGATGTCTGATTTGTGTTTATTTATTCTTTTACGTAGAGACTGTCCAGTTTGACCAATGTACATGGCAGAGGGGCATTGCTGGCACATGATGGCATATATCACATTGGTAGATATGCAGGTGAACGAGCCTCTGATAGTGTGGCTGATGTGATTAGGCCCTATGATGGTGTCCCCTGAACAGATATGTGGACACAGTTGGCAACGGGCTTTGTTGCAAGGATAGGTTCCTGGGTTAGTGTTTTTGGTGTGTGGTGTGTGGTTGCTGGTGAGTATTTTCTTCAGGTTGGGGGGCTGTCTGTAAGCAAGAACTGGCCTGTCTCCCAAGATCTGTGAGAGTGATGGGTCGTCCTTCAGGATAGGTTGTAGATCCTTGATGATGCGTTGGAGAGGTTTTAGTTTGGGGCTGAAGGTGATGGCTAGTGGCGTTCTGTTATTTTCTTTGTTGGGCCTGTCCTGTAGTAGGTGACTTCTGGGTACTCTTCTGGCTCTGTCAATCTGTTTCTTCACTTCAGCAGGTGGGTATTGTAGTTGTAAGAACGCTTGATAGAGATCTTGTAGATGTTTGCCTCTGTCTGAGGGGTTGGAGCAAATGCGGTTGTATCGTAGAGCTTGGCTGTAGACAATGCATCATGTGGTGTGGTCTGGATGAAAGCTGGAGGCATGTAGGTAAGTATAGCGGTCAGTAGGTTTCCGGTATAGGGTGGTGTTTATGTGACCATCACTTATTATCACCGTAGTGTCCAGGAAGTGGATCTCTTGTGTGGACTGGTCCAGGCTGAGTTTGATGGTGGGATGGAAATTGTTGAAATCATGGTAGAATTCCTCAAGGGCTTCTTTTCCATGGGTCCAGATGATGAAGATGTCATCAATGTAGTGCAAGTAGAGTAGGGGCATTAGGGGATGAGAGCTGAGGAAGCATTGTTTTAAGTCAGCCATAAAAATGTTGGCATACTGTGGGGCCATGCGGGTACCCATAGCAGTGCTGCTGATTTGAAGGTATACATTGTCCCCAAATGTGAAATAGTTATGGGTGAGGACAAAGTCACAAAGTTCAGCCACCAGGTTTGAATACGGGGATACTGTTCCTGACAGCTTGTTGTCCATCTTTGTTTGGAATGTTGGTGTAGAGGGCTTCTACATCCATAGTGGCCAGGATGGTGTTTTCAGGAAGATCACCAATGGATTGTAGTTTCCTCAGGAAGTCAGTGGTGTCTCGAAGATAGCTGGGAGTGCTGGTAGCGTAGGGCCTGAGGAGGGAGTCTACATAGCCAGACAATCCTGCTGTCAGGGCGCCAATGCCTGAGATGATGCGGCGCCCAGGATTTCCAGGTTTATGGATCTTGAGTAGCAGATAGGAAACCCCTGGTCAGGGTTCCAGGGGTGTGTCTGTGCGGATTTGTTCTTGTGCTTTTTCAGGGAGTTTCTTGAGCAGATGGTGTAGTTTCTTTTGGTAACCCTCAGTGGGATCAGAGGGTAATGGCTTGTAGAAAGTGGTGTTGGAGAGCTGCCTAGCAGCCTCTTGTTCATACTCCGACCTATTCATGATGACGACAGCACCTCCTTTGTCAGCCTTTTTGATTATGATGTCAGAGTTGTTTCTGAGTAGCAGCCGTGTTAGTCTGTATCCGCAAAAAGAAAAGGAGTACTTGTGGCACCTTAGAGACTAATAAATTTATTAGAGCATAAGCTTTCGTGAGCTCACTTCATCGGATGCATACAGGTAAATATTGTAACAGGAACTTTAAATAATGTACCCAGAATGAGTAAATGGCAAAACTGGAAATAGAAACCTGGAGTTCTTAATCCCAGTAACCTGCTTAATCTGGCTACTAGATTACATTCCTATAAAAGCGATAAATGGTGAACACAACTCATAATGGCAAAGAGTCCTTTGGCACCTTATAGACTAAGACATATTGGAGCATACGCTTTCGTGGGTGAATACCCACTTCGTTGGATGCATAGTGGGTATTCACCCGCGAAAGCTTATGCTCCAATACGTCTGTTAGTCTATAAGGTGCCACAGGACTCTTTGCCATTCTTTGCTGCTTTTACAGATCCAGACAAACAGGGCTACCCCTCTGGCAGTTGACAACTCATAATGTTTTTTGAAAGAGTCAACCCATTAAGTGTTTTATATGTAAGTACCTGTTAAAGGGTTTCAGAAGTGGTCTTTAGCAGTCTGTCACATACTAATCAGACAGTTCACTCAGAGTTACTAGTCACCAAGTCAGTCTAAGTCTGACCTAATAGTATTGTATGAGATACTATCATTGATACCATATGGGGCTGTTGGTGTTTCAACCATAGTATATACATCAATGGAATAAGGCCTCAAAGGGGTGTTGCAAGTGCTCAAATGAGGTAATTGGAAGGCTCTGATACATTATTAAGGTTTTGCGTCTTCATCCGATATAATAGTGTGGAACAATCAACCTTGGTCATGGGTGCAAAAATATTTGTTAAAAGCCGTTACATGTCAACATTACAAAATATTTTGCTCACGTTAAGAGAAAGGAATAGATCTGAATTTAGAGGAATCAGGAGATCTGAATTCTGTGCCTCATTCTGGCGTGACAAATACTTCCTCTGTGAACTTGGCCCAGTCACTTAGCCAAAATTTTCACACTTGGGTGCCTAAAGTGAGGCACTTAAATCCATATTTAGGCCAGTCTACACCCAGTTTTGTATAAACTGGCTGTGAATTAATTTAGGCTGGAAATTCGGAGAAGTCTTCTAACTACCAGAGGAGTGAGGTTCTGGAACAGCCTTTCAGTAGGAGTTATGGGGGTGAACAACCTGATTGGCTTTAAGATGGAGCTTGGTAAATTTATGAATGGGGATTATATAAGGTGGTTGTCTGCAACAGTAGGAGACTGGACTCAGGAGGTCCCTTCCCATCCTATATTCCTATGTTTCAGTTAGGCCTGTGATCATTTTATTAAATTAGCTATGCTGGCATTACTCCACCCTAGTGTGAATGTAGTTATATGCTATAAAAGTGTCTTATACCACTTGGTATTATTCCCATATGGGAAGGGAATATAAGCACTTTTATACATGACATGACTGCGTCCACATGAGGGGTGTTGTACTGCTTTAACTATACTGGCTTGGTTAAAATGGTGCCACTGTGCAAGTGGGCAAGGAATGGAAGGAGCCTTGGCTCCGCCTCCCTCAATGTGCCGGCCAGTTTAGCTGCGCTGGCATGGCTGGGACCATATGCTGCGTGAGATAGGACTGAGCAGGGTACGTTTCCCCCTGGAGCAGGGGGAAATTGGGAGGCAACTTGTGACTCTCTAAATCATAAATTGCTTCCCAGCCTGTTCCTGGAGCAGCACAGCCCAATACACTGGGCTTGTGGCAAAGCAAAAATTGGCACCATCATATTTTTAAGCATGTTGAGTTTCTCTGATGGAAGGCTCTGTGTGTGCCCAATATTATTATTGTTCCTCTGTTTCCCATCGTCTACACCCTACTGTTCACAGTGATATTTTATATGTTACAAATAGAATGAGAATACTTAGGCTTTGGGAATGATTAGTAACATTTAATTTGCAGACACTCAGAAATGATTTTTTTCATCTTTTTAAAGTGCTTTATGTAACGGGTGCCTTTGTATTTCCTTTACTCTTCCTCACTGGCAACACTTTGCAATCTTTGCTGGGTTTGCAGCTGCATGGGCTTGCTCAAGGAGAGCCATTAAAAATGTTCTCCCCTTTGCCCTCTCCGGATAGCCATTCTTCACCCTCATGCCTCCTAGACTCAAACCCATCAACTTACTGCTTCACTGCTCTCCCTAGCGCAGGCACTTTAGCTTGGCTTCGGAGAATTCTATAGCAAGCCTTTTGTCTGCACTGAGATTAACAACAGTCAGTTTCGGTCTTTGTTTATGTTTGTTTTTACACTATCATTTTTTCCTAAATTGCTGAGTTGTTCCAGAAAGGAGTAATTCTAAATATTGGGAAGGGTTTGAAGTCCTAAATCTGGACACTTTAAATAAATAAAGTGAAGTTGAAGGGGAAGAAAAAAAATTGCTCCTTTTGTTGCTATCTTGGGTTTTGCAGCACAAGAGCAGCATAATTTTTGGTTTTCATTTTTATGTGTGTGACTTCTTTGTTGTGGTTAGATCAGTGCTGCAGCATACCCTGACAGTAACATCTAATAAAATTACTGAACACTTGATTACCAATCTTAAAGCAAAATGATATGTGAAGTTTAGGTTAATTCCCGAGTTTAATCCTTCTGCTATGGAAAAGACAATTTTGAGAGTTCATTTCTGATGGAAATACATTTTTTCATTCTTTCGTAAGTACCATGCAATATATCTGGTAGGATGTTTGTCCCAGGAATCTTCGTTCTGTATGATGTGCTTGCAAGAAAACACTTTGGATTTGCAAAGTAAAGGCAATCATTGTAAATTCAACACAGATATTTTAATTTATCGTGTTAAATCATGGAGTAGTTTTTTTTTTCATGAGGGAGGGAAATATATGTCTGGTTCTTTGTCTTCTGCATTTTGTGACAAAGGCAGCATTCCCATTTGAATTGCTCTGCTCTATTCAAGCCCCCTCTGAGCCTCTGGTTAACAGCAGTCAGTCTTTGCAGTGTCCTGACGTCATCCAGTGTATGCATAAGCTATGCTATTGTCTTACTGAGACCAGGGGCTGTGGATTGCAGTATCTGGTGTCTGCTACCTATTTCTGCCTCACTGCATGACAGAAGGGACACTGACCTTCCCTTACCTCTTGGATTTAAAACAGCAACTCCTGATTTTTGCTTCCTGAAGAAGACCTTCGCTTTGGTTGCAAGGAAAAGCTGTCTGCAGTGTGAAGCTTAGGAGAAGAGAATCTGGCAGCTTGACTTGGACTGCATTGTCTGGCTTCATGACCCCTGCTGTGTAGCAGTCTCATCCTTCTCTCACACGCTCCCTCTATCTTTCACTTTTTTCCCTTTTCCCTTCTTTAAATAACAGCATCTGGGGCCAGCCATGTTTGGCACTGAATCTTCATGTAAGTAAATGCATCCCACTTACATCCTTTTCTATTTAGAACAGAGCTTGTTGTATCAACATTGCATCCACAGTAGTTGCATTCCCTTTGCTGTAGGTTGTTAGCAAAAAGCTGAGGTTCTAGTCTGTTTACAAAGGGGCTAAAGATGCTGGGGGAAAGCATCTGCCAGTTCTATCTGTGTGTGCATCCTTGAGGCCAGTAGCGAGTCAGTTTAGGGCTGTCAGTGTTACTGAATCCAGGCCGTTGGAAGATGCAGAGAAAAATGCAGTTTCACTTGAACGTGTTAATTGATAAGATCCCATTCTTCAATGATCTATTGTAGCAAAACCAGTAATGAATGTGTTACTCAGAGGATAATCGGCATGTTTGAGGGAGTGAGAGGATGCTACAGGATTAGATCAGAAAGAGCTGAGAATAACGATTTAACCTGGGAAAAAGCTGGTGGTGGAATTGTTCTCTGTATTTTCTTTTCTTTTTTGGGGGGAGGGTGGGGGGCGGGTGTTTTGAAAAAGGAGTCTTTTTCTTAAATTCTTTTGAAATACGAGAAACCAAAATTGAATGGGCAGTTTGGGAGGAGGGCAAGAATTCTGAATAATGGGTGATTTGTTTGTTTGTTTCTAACTGGAAACTTGGAACTGTGTCTTGTGCGTAAAAGTAAAAGCAATGGAGACACATGTCAATGAAAACAAGCTAGATGTGTTTCAATGTAAAGGACAATCGGTAACCTAGCAAAACGGATGGAAGATTGCTACTATTATTGGTGACAGACAGTGCAGTTACATAAAGACCTCTGGGTATCCAGCGATTGTCTTCTGGCTAATAAAAAATGCTTCATGGTATACTACATATTTAATATTAATCTACATACTGTGTATCAAAAGCACATCTAATTTAGTAGATAATAACCCGAGTTCATTTTGAGTTTCATTTATTCTTAATATACAGTGCCGTGCATTTCCCCAGTGTGGTTAGCATAGAACCCTGTTTGCAGCTGGCCATTCATCAGGAACGGTAACATGCTGGGCTACCTGGTGATCATGCAGTCTTAGCCCTAAAGAACTTCATTCTTTCCGAGGGTTAATTGGTCCTGTTGATTCACTGTGGCAGCTTCCCACCTCCTCTGACAATCCCTGATCAAGGTCAGGAAAGAAAAAAAACAACAGAATTTGCTCTTTGATTTCTTACGTTTTTCAAGTAATTTTTCTTGTATTATTGACTTTAATTTCTGTTGCTGTTAGGATGACCAGATGTCCCCATTTTATAGGGACAATCCTGCTATTTGGTGCTTTGTCTTATATAGGCACCTATTACACCTCAACCCGGTCCCAGTTTTTGACACTTGCTATCTAGTGTTGCTGTATGCCTATTTGGAGATCCCAATCACAGGTATAGAAACAAAATGCCTAATATTTCAGTTGAGTATAATCACAACACATCAGGAATTCAGAGGCACAATTTTTGTGTGTGCAGATATACACATTAACATACATTACAGAAAAAAATCCATGGTGTTTTGGTATTTTCTTTCAGAGAATGTGTGCCACATAGTTGCAAATTCAGTAGTAAATCCTATTATTCATTCTGAGGGGCCTCTCTTGTTTTATAAAGTATATAATAAATGACTAGCTTATTACCTGTTCCACAGGACTTTTTGATAAAGTCACCCATGTGCTATCTGGTTTGCTCTGACAGCAGCTGTGGTTGCTTTTGTTTCCATGGTGCCCAGATTATTGAATGTGAAAAAGGGTGACTTGAGCTAGTATAACAATCACCACTTGCTTGGCAGAACGGCCGGTCAGGGCTGACGTATATTACTTGTCTAAAATTAAAAATTGGTTGTTGCCGTGAAGGCTGCAGAGCTGAACATGGGTTGTGCATTGCCCCACCCCTGCTTGCATAGGTGCCCCAAAGCGCACTCACCAGCTGGTGATTTACAGAATTAAAGCCAATCGAGTCAGGCATTGCGGGGGTCTTTCATCCATCTCTTCTTTCTGAGGCATCATCTTCCTTTGTTTAAATCTCTTTCTTTTCCCCTGTGTTTCTGTCTTTGGCCTTCTCTACATCAGGGCACAAGGACCTTTAACAAAGGGGAAGCTCTGAGACATCATTGTTATGGTTGGAATGGGAAAGGACCTACTGTCACGTAGTCTGAGCCCCTGCATCATGGTGGGAGGATAGTTCAGATTACTCCTAAAGCGTCCTCAGTGGTTGATTGTGCAGTGTAGCCTTGTATAATGGGCTTGGTCGTGTTGTTACAAAGAATAGTATAATCCTAGAACAATTTAAAAAAAAAAATAAAAGTACCGAAGACCAATTTTTTAAAAGTCTAATTTAACCAAATATCCTATTAGGCCTCTTTTGCCTTTTATTTTAATTTTTCTTCCCGAATTGTAAAGTCAGTGAGTGACAGCAGTCTAGCTATCAGACTATAGAATTTTCTATCTTGATAGAACAATATTGTTTGGTTCATTATACTTGCATCATGTTAAAAAAAAAAATCCAGCAGCACCACAACCTTGAGAACAATACAGAAGCAAGCCCTGCCAGCTGTCCAAAAAGCATTACATTGACAGTAAGATTTTTATCACAGTTGTATAGATGGTAATAGAGTTAAGAATTATAGCTTTCATATTTCATCTTGATAACATGATTCTCTCTCTCTCTCTCTTTTTTTAATACTGAGGGTTTTATTTTAACAAATATGTATATAAGAAGCAAACTCTGTGCTTTAGAACCCTCATTCTGCCCACATTCAATATGATTGTCCTTTAGCTTTAAAAGTCAAATGTAGTGACCTATTCGGTGATTTCTGACAGCAGTCAGCAGCTCAATAAAAGACGATATGAGCATAATTGGAGAGACGCAGGCATGTTCTTATCTGCTCATGGAGGAAGGAAAAAAAAGACAAACATAAGTCTATGCTCATTATGTTGCTTGTAAAGATGGGAAACAACCATGTAATAACTATTATTATTAGTTATATAAGAGTACAGTGTTAAGCAAAAATCACACGACCGGCCCACGCAAACAGTTAAAAAATATTTTAATGTGAGCATCATATTCTCCTTGCAGTTGTTCTCGCTATTTCGCATTAGTTGCCTCAAATGCTTTGTGTTTATCTGTTTTCAGCCATATGGCACCATGTTATTATATACAGCAGGGGTGCAAACTCCCATCCTGTGACCCTATCCAGCCCACTGTATGGATTTATCTGGTGGTTGTTGTTTGTTTGTTTAGTATTGCTGTGACTGTTTCAGATTCTGCAGAATGCAAAATGTTCTTTGATACTGGTGTTAGTCCTATTGCTACGAACAGAATCTTTTTATACATGAAGTGAAGTGGTGCTGTTATAGACAGAACTATCTCTGAAAATTTGTGAACAGCCCCCATGCATATCAATCAACCCTGAAACCTAAGTGACTTATTAAGAGACAGCTTTTTCAATAACAGAGCTATGCAACAATGTGTCTGATTTGCAGATGCAGAAGCTACACTTGTGCATGCAAATAAAATAGTTACACCGTTGAAAATAGACAAATAAGGAAAGGACAGAAATAGCAGTGACCCTAACTTGCCCTATATCATTTTTCCCCACTGCAGGATACTGAATGTAACAGTAACTTTACTGAGTAAAACATTAGCTCCCACTCTTACCCCTGTGATCTGCACATGGATGGTCTCCTCTGCACATGGTTCATTACCATGCCTAAGCAGAAGGAGTGGGGCCAGCTGGCTTTGCAGCAGCAGTCCCCACATTTCCCCTGAGAGGAGCTGTTTGTTTGGTGAGAGCGAGCAGGCAGCCCCCATGGCTTGCAGTGTAATACCTCCCCCTCATCCCCTTTGGAGGCGTGAAGGGGGGGCTCATCTTGAGTGCAGCTGCAGCCAGGGGAGGCCCTGACAACATGGCTAAGTTGAATCTGTGCTGTAAGGGAAAAGAGAGGGATAATATGGAATGATGAGACCCTAGGACCAGCATAGAGGCACTGGAATACCTAGGATCTGCACCATGTGTAAGCCAGACACTCTAGGCAGAACAGTTCAGGAGTAAAATTCATAAAGAGAATCTTAAACTACCTCCTGCTTCAGCCCTCTTCTCATGTGGGAGACCCTTAGTTATATTTCACAGGGGCCACATTCTAGACCCAGTCTTCCCATTCTCATCAGTGGGAGATTCACTGTGGATAGAGGGTAATATAGGTCACTAACTTTGTAACCCCAGCCCGTAGACCATAATCAAATGTGAACTTTGGAACTCTTCACAAAATGTATTTTACTTCCCTGGTCTTTGGCTAATATAATGTACACTATCTGGAGCTGTAATGCAAGGGAGCTCATTCAAATTTACAAAGACAATATTTGGACATCAAGTTTACTGTACAATAAAACAAGCTGTATTGTGAAACTGAAGGGAAATGGAGACAAAGGAGACCCACTTTCCTTTCACATACAGTTAAATACCATCCATTAAATTTGCCATACAGGTGGCTAAACTAGTGTCTTGCTTTAAATTGTGAATCTTCCAGAATGTATATAAATCTGAGAAATGTGTCTGTGGTCACAAAACTGTTGGTACGTGGTGACTTTTAACTGAGCACTTTCAATATTCCTCACTCAAGTATTCATTCATTCATTCATTCATTGATTCATTCAGTGTTTCATTTTATGAATCAAAAGACTCCACACTTGGCTGTGGAAGAATGAGACCATATTTTCAGTACTGGTGCTGCTTGATGGTGGTAGTGATATTATAACGTATTGGTCATGCTACACTGAGTGTTTTGTAGAAGGGGAAAGTTATAATGGAAAGTTATCGTTCCAGATTGAACCATTGAGGGCAAAGTTCATCTTGGCTCCCCATCTAGCAGCTCCACTCTGGAAAAGTAAGAGAGAGGGGTAGAGACAGGAAAGCTGACCTGGGAAATGAAGGCATGAGACACATAGACTAGGTGTGTGAGAGTATGACTGGTCCTTCCAGCATGACTTGGGGATTTCTCCCTTTCTTGGGTAAATTCAGCTATTAAGATACCCAGTGTTACCTCTGGAGTTCGGAGTTGTTAGACAAAATTGGAGAACCAGGTGAAAGGGATTATCTCAACTACAGCAGCTTCAGACATCATTAAGAATGGTTTATGACAGGATCCTAAGGGCTTGTCTACATGGAGCAGTAATGTGGACTACTGGGTTGTGATTTCTAAAACCTGCTAACATGTTCTCTATTCATTGATCCAAATAGACCCTGCTGGTGTGCACTATAGCTTCCCTCGTGCACTTCAACATATGCTGTGTGAAACAGTACTACATTAAAGTGCACTACAGAACATTACAAAGAGATTACTCATTATGGTATGTACTATGCGGAGACTGAGATTGTGGAAGTTATAGTAAGGTCCGTAAACCCAACACTAAAATCGCATAGTTATTTAGCCGGAAAATACATTCTTAGCTTTATTCCCCTGTAGCAGATTTTGAGGACCCATTAAGCAGAAAAGAATGTCCCTGATTTTTGTTTATATCAGCATGTTAGCAGAGTGGTTCAGAGGCCCAGAGAAACCTCTTTGGACGTATTACTGTGCCTGACTTGAGATAGGTAGATGTATAGAAGATCCTAAAGGTAGTCAGGCATCTTGCTTGAGTGCATGACCCTTCTTTATTTTAATGAGATGGAACATCAGCAAAAGATGGGATGCTCAGGCAGAGCCCATTCAGGAAAATGAGTGCTGTCCAGCAGAGTCAGGCAGGCAGCCCGAGCAATCCTGAGCCAGCCACACCACAGAAAGGGGAAGCAGGCAAGGAAGAGAAAACACGGCTTTGGAGACTAGAAGACAGGAAAAGTGCCATTCCGGAGCCAGCCACTCCAGTGGCCTCAGATCTATGTACGTACTTATCTGGCCCACTTCACAATGATATCTGAGTGCCTCCGATTAATGACTGCTGATTCTTGCAGTACCCCTCTGGGGCAGTATTAGCCCTGTTTTATGGGCAGGGAACTGAGGCATAGAATAACTTGCCCAAGGTCGCAGGGAAGTCTGTGGCTGAGCTGGGAACTGAATCCCGCTCTCCTGGCTCCCAGGGTAGTACCCTGTTCGCTAACTAGACCATCCTTCCTATCTCATAGGTAGAGATAGCCCAGTCACAGGGGTTGCTGTGAGGCGGTTGAAGGGATAAAGCATATTACCCTCCGTCAACTGTGACCACTTGTTGAACTTCTGGGAATGGAAAAAAATCTTGACTTGCAGGAAGTGAATGGGATCAAGATTCCTCTTTTTTCCCCCTTCTTTTTTTAAAGCGAAGGCCTGAAGTGCAACTCAGTTTGCCCAATCATAGTACATGATTTGTGTCAGCAGATAGCATTCCTTGTAAGGAAATAGCTACTGGAGTGGCCTGTGATTTGTTTAAATGTCATAAAAGAAGTTATGAACTTAGAGAATGAAAGAGGACCATTTCCCGTCCATCTTCATATGTTCAAAGTGCAGGAGTAGTACTTAGGCGCAGAATCAAACAGTCGTAAACTCTGGTCTGTTTAATCTGCAGAAGCAGAAAAGGGCGATAGATCTTTTAGCCTGAGAACAGGCAGGAGGATATTATAGTCCCTCTGAGCTGCATGACCCAGATAGAATGTGCAGTACATACAAGGCCTGCGTCACCCTGTCTGAGCCAGGAGTGGAAGCACAGGGGATTTGTGTAATTTCAGAACAATTAATAGTAGCTCTGTATCCAGCTAATAATATAGCCACAGAACCTTCCAAACCCTCTGCTTTTTCTGAGCTGGGATACCCTACTTGACCCTGGAGCAGCAAGGGACATTTTCACAAAATGCTGTGAGAAGAGCATACAGCACTTGTGAATCAAACAAAGGGAATATATGAGGATGGACATAAAATGAGCAGAAATCCATCCAGTTTACTGGAACTACTGTTATAACATCATTTCCTAGACCCCAATCTGGGAAGATCAAAAGCTATAATAGAAATCCTTTCCTGATAGAAAGGATAAAACCATTGTGCTCCCAGTGATTTGTAGACCAAAAAAGCATAGGACATTGAGACTCTATATTGATTTATAGAGAGTTAATTTATAAAACTATAGAGAGAGACATTTTCTACCCAGAATCCAATTTAGGTCAGTGGAAAATGAATGGCTTTACTGTACTTGATCAAGGTAAAGTTTATCCCTAGGAGTTTGAGGTGAAGATGCTCATAAGCATTTGTAACACCACAGGAAAGATGAGTGGACTTTTGCATTCCCTTTGAGTTGATAAATGCTCTCTATCTGCCTTCCAGTATTGCATGGACAAGTATTTGGTGATTTCCAAGATGATCTATGAATCCCATTTTTAGAGGTCATTCTGGTGTACAGCAAGGATATTGAGCAATATATGAGAAATTAAAGGAAAGTGCTTCTCAGATTGCAAGAATGTGGAATAAAATTAAAACCTGGTAAGTGTGACCCCTTTGAGAGAGAAGTCTAGTAGCTGGGAAGATTACTGTCACATGAAGGGTACTGAGGTGATTCTCAAGGCATGGCTGCAGTTCAGTTTGAAGCAGAAGAAACCAGAAGCAATGCAAGAGATACAAAGCCTGTGAGTTTCCTGAGATAACGTTGGGGACTCTTCTCATATTGTGCAGCCCTTATACCACCTTTGCAAAGGACCTAATGCCTCTGGGTCATGATGTTAGGCAGAAAAGAACTACCACTTGCTTTCATGGGAGTAAGAATTCTTCGCTTTGAAATATGTTGTTACTGGCCAATTCAGGGACTACGTGTAGCTGGCCAAGTGTGGAGCACAAGCAATTACAATAACCCATTGTATGTTATGACTACTGCAAATGTAAATGCTGCAGGGTATCAGTGAAAATAGTGGTTTACAAAGCTCCCATACAGCACCTATCCTTCCACAAGGAAACTCAATTGAACAGTTTAGCAGAACACTGTTAGCAATCTCATGAACATTGACTGGAGAACAAAAGTCAATCTGGAAGGGCTATCTACATCAAAGAGTGCGTTCTTATACCTGCACCAAGTTTGACAGCACTGGTTATTCTCCATTTTCCCTGCTGTAGGGGTCCTCTTCAGTGTGACCCATAGATAACGTTTTTTAACTAATTACAGACTACATGGCTAATAATTATATGAGCTATCCATATGGATGGAGGGAACAACTGAATAGAGCCTATGAAAATCCGCAAGAAGGAAAGCTGGAAAGTCAGTGAGATGGATAAAACTCAAGCACAAAGGCAAAAAAGGGAAGATTTTTGGAAGCAAGGAATTCAGTGGGATGTCAGATGAATAAAATAAGTTGGATAACAGATGCAGCCTTTAGTACGCTATCCTGAAAATCAATTACAGCTACCACTCCCTAGCAGAACTGCCAGGGGCTGCTCCAGTCCATGGGGATATATAGCTTCATTGCTCAGGAGACTGAATTACATATACAGGAGCAGCTATCAGTGGTTATGCATTGGAGAGAGCAGTGCCAGAAGAAATGGGCATTCAGAGGTCTTTACCTAGTACCTGATTGGGAGTTCTGTTCCTGGTTGTGGATTGCCTGCCTGGGCTCCTGGGTTATACTAGTTGAACCTGATTGCCAGTGCATTTGTCTTTTATACGGAGACTACTAGTCACAGCATGCAGTACTTTATCTGGATCCAAGAAGATTTCATGTTGATCAAGATGGTACATTGCATGCTTGATGATAACTGCAGTCTCTGTGGGTCCCAATTCTAGTAGAGATGCAAGTGGCTGCAGGTTACCTTTGGTCACCCCTATTTACAAGGGCTTACAATGAATTGAGCTGCTGGTGTTTAGTTATTTGTTAGCTCCAATTAATTATTTCCTTTGTAAAATTCAGTGCACAAAGATGGGAAGAAAACTAGGTTAAATTTAGGTTCTACCATCTTTATGGGTATCCCATTAAACACAATCTTCCAAATAAATCTGACTTTTTTATAATCCAGAATGTCAAATCAGTCACCTCAATGTTTGAGAAAGTCAGTGCTGCTAGCCACAGAGATTCAAATGCAAATTTCTACATTCTTACTCTACCTGGGTGAAAACAACATATTCTTTTATCCACTTCTAGGTCGCTGGTTCAAACCATTCCAGGTTAAAGTTGTGACTGTGTCTTCACTAGGAAGAAACTCCCTAGGATTTACATCCACCAACTAACCTGCGTTAAAACTGCAACAGATTTATCTTCACTAGGATTGTAACAGAGTTTACTTAACATGGGTTAAAAATACACCATTTTCCCAAGTGAAAGTGAAGCCTGAAAATCACTGCTTTGTGATACACTATTGTATGACTGATGTGAAATTTAGGTCTTAGATGCTTTCCTACAAATATCCACTTGACAAAACCATCATCTCTGGCAATCCTTGTTATCAGCCTATGTAGACAGACCAAGGATTTGAATGCATGTGAGAATGAACTACCCACTTATCTCTAGTAGTGGTCTTTTCAGAATGGGTTGAGGCATGTTATCGGCAACATGAGGAGGCAGATATTGCTACCCCTGCAGTACCTGTTCTGTAGTTAAAGTTCAGTCAATGCTGTCAATCTTTCATGAGCTGGAACATAATTTTTAAAAGTAAGTTTTTATTGGTGACCGGTTGATCAATAATCCTGACAGTGTCAATGATTGGACTAATCTTTGCTCACTGACTGAAATTTGCAACTAATCCCATTTCTGCTTCGGAAGTCAAAGAAGTAACTTCCTAATGGGAAGAGAAAAAAATCTCATGCCTTTAGGCCTTGTCTACAGTATGGTGGGGGAGATCGATCTAAGTTACGCAACTTCAGCTATGTGAATAATGCAGCTGAAGTCGACGTACTTAGATCTACTTACAGTGGGGTCCACACTACACTATGTCGATGGGAGACGCTCTCCCGTTGACTCCCCTTATGCATCTCATTCAGGTGGAGTACAGGAGTTGATAGGAATGCCACCTCAGTCGATTTAGCGGGTCTTCACTAGACCTGCTAAATCAACTGCCGATACATCGGTCGCCACACGTTGATCACCCGGTAAGTGTAGACAAGTCCTTAGACTCAGACCAAAGTGTTGGGCCATGCTTCTTGTGCTGCATCATATGAGAGCCCTTAGAAGTGATTTGATCTGTTGAAAGAGGAGAATGAAAAGGTAACAGCAGATTTTATCAATGAATATATTTCAAAGTGAAAACTAATCTGTACAAAATTGTGATTGACAATCATCCCAACCCTTTTTATTTATATCAGTCCAGACTGATAACTGTTTGGGATCTGAATAACCCAACTTGTTTGTTTAATTCTTTTGTGTTAGCAGTTTTTTTAAAAAAGGGAGTGGAGCATAGCCACTAGCACAAGTAGAATAAGCTTTCTCTTTTCTTTAAAAGCCTGTTTTTTCTAAGCCTTTGCATATCAGCCAAGTTAAATGGTGTTGGGCTGAAGTCTGGTAATGTTTTCAACTTTTATGCAAATTATTTCACACAAATTACTACAAAATGCTATACCTATGGTACAGATCAGTGCAGACAGATTTAGATGTGACTGATGTAGTACAGTGAAATCTGTCCTAAGAGCACAACAAGGTTCAACAAAAATTGATTGGTTAACAGACAGTCTTCTCATAAGAGTGGAGCAGAATTGTACTCCGTGCATGTGGTGATTTTTTGGGCTGGTCTCTGAAGACAGGAGGTTGACTAAGAAGGTTGGTCTCTTCTATAGGTTTCAGTGTCCTTCCCATTGCCTTAAACACTGTCTGAGTTCACTGTGGGCTTGTCTGCATGCAGAGCTGCACTGGTTAACAGAAGGTGTGACTTTAAACCAGTATAGTTAAACCAGCGCCAGAAACTGTATGGACACTTTAAACCAGATTTAGCTTAAATTGACTATGAAAAGGTTTAAACTCAACCCTAATAAGCCACTCAAACTGAAATAAGAGTGGCCACAAAGGGGGTTGCCCTAGTTTAACTACAGCACTGGTCCAAAATAGACTCCAACTGACTTCAATGGGCTTTGGATCAGGCCCTGATTCACTTACATTGACAATGGGCCTGGAGATGAACCTGCCTTCCATTAGCCAAATCCACCTTGGGCAAGACCAAACCCTAAGTAAAGAGTTCTTGTAGAAACACTTTCTTTCTTTAAACCTAAATTAAATCAGTTGAACAGGGCTCCTATTTCTCTAGCCCCTGAATTCCACTCAGTGAATTCCAAACAGCGTTTTTCTAGAGGGAGCAGCAAGCAGAAGCCTCTGTACAAGGCTGGAAAATGTGGAGGAAAATAGAGCAACTTCTTTTTTTGTTCATATGTTTTACTCACAGAGTGACTGACGAAAGGAAGAACACCTTTCAGCACCATGGTACCTACAAGGAAAATGGAGATTGCCTTACTGTTTCTTGGAGCAAATAGGAACATGTACTAAAAAACACTGAGAGTGAGACAAACTGGATTATAGATGTTTTTTGTAAATTGCTTATGGATATCTTCAGTGGCTATTGCACAAGTAATGGAAGAGTTTGGGAGGTGTTCTGAGTGAGCTTTATGTTGAGTTTTCTATTCTCTGGTCCATATAAAAATAACAGCACAGATTTACTATTTGCTTATTTCTGAAAAATCTTTGAGATGTGAGTGCCTCTTTCACTGATACAACACCAGTTCCCTAACTCCTGTTGTCGCGTCCTACATTCAGAACAAAACAGCTTGTGTTGCTACTCTCTTTTTTTATTCCTTCACATGCAAGGCCATGTTTATATCTCTGTCTGCTACCTTTGATAAAAACATGTGGTTTGAAGTTCTACCAAAGATGAGCTACATTTTCTAAGCACAACAAACTAATTTAAATAATTAACTTTAATTTTTTTGGTCTTGTGGCTTGAAGTCAGGCCTTTGATGTTACTTGCGCAGAGTTAAGCTTATTTATTTAGAGCACATGGTAGAAAAGATTTCCAAGATTGACCTGAGTTAATTTGAATTGCTCCAGCAATGAATGTGGGCTTTCTTCTCTCATGGAATGACGCTAGTAACTTTTCTATTGGTCCACATAACAGGTACAGCTGGCTGTGTTTACATTATGCCCCCAGATGATTGTTGTTGTTATTACTTCTTTGTACTGACGTGGCACCTAGGAGCTCCAGTCATGGACCAGGACCCCATTGTGCTAGGCGCTGTACAAACACAGAACAGATGGTCCCTGCCCCAAAGACCTTGCAATCTATGTACTGTGTTGTGTATAATTATCAAACTAGAGCTGGTTTGGAAACTTTTACACTTTTGATGAAAATGGGGAAAAATCACAGAAAAACCCAACAACTTTCTGACAAGCTCTAAATCCAAACCAAACCAAAAAAATACCAGTGACCGGCAGGCAACTGAGCTGTGGAGACTTAAGCAGGCATTTAGGAGAGCAAGCTCCCACTGGAGAAGGAGCAGCAGAGTGAGGGAGCTGCATTCTTTGGGACTCCTCTGCAGGCCTTAGCAGGGGCAGTTAGAATTTGGAAGACCTGGCCTCAGTGCTGCTGAATAGGCTGTAAAGCTGCAGGCATATGCAAGAGGGGGGTGAGAGGAGGAGTATAAGAGGGGCAGGCACGAGCATGGTTGATGGTGGTGTTCTTGACCCTCTCTTGGTGCAAAGACCGCTATAAACATTTTATAAATTTAAAGAAAAAACAGTGCCGGAGATACTACTGAAAGGGTGCTAACATTAGTCAGTTTTTGAAAGAAAATTCAAGTTGGCACTGCCCTTTTCACAAATGTATAGATCTATATGGAAGAGTATTTGCCACAGTAAATGTTGCCAAATAGCCTTAGATGATTTGCATGAGCAAGTGGGGGCGAGCCCCTTGAAAGCGAGTGGCTCTGTAAAGCTGCCTGGCAATCCAGTGCACAGTGTCTGCAGAGCAGGCTTGCTTGTCTGCAGAGCAGGCAGGGATTCTCTTTGCACTTCCGGGTCAGAACAAGGGGTGCTACTAGGGTGGAGCGAAGGAAACAAAAGAGTGAGGTAGCCACATAGCCAACGGTGGGGGGAGAGGGGTTGTGACCATGACACGAACACTACCTATCCATATTATCTTCTCACAGCTTTGGTGGGGCTGGTCTCCTCCGTCCCTCATTTTATGGTCGCTGATTTCCCTGTTTTACACAACTGCTGTCCCTATCCTGACTATCCTCTTTATTCAACTAAAAGCACCAATTTAAGAGCCTCGCCTTTGCCTTTTCACCCAGATGGTATCCTCTATGCAACTGGGAACAATCTGTGCTAAAAATGAATGGGCACAAGCCCAAGACTGTAGACTCACTCACAAGATGATCCTCCTTCTGTGTTACTTCAAACTAAATTCATATTCGGGCGTACTTTGCATTAGAATGAGCATACCCGAAAGGAATTGCAGAATAAGGAAGAAAAGAAAAGGCCTGTGATGTTTTGTTTTAGCCTGGCTTGCTCTTAATCCTGGTAGCCATTCAGCCTGGATGGTAGCAGTAAGCCTGAGTACCAGCTGTGCCTTGCCATGTGCTGCTGTGCTATTTCCAACTCCTGTGAAAATGAGGCATTTCCATTTAATTTGCATTTTTCTCTTTTTATCGAACAAACAAATGAGCACAGAAAATGCATTTATGTCCCCATTAGTGATGCCTCCCCTCCATTCAGCTACATATACGGTATGACCCCTTTCAATACATTACTTTCTTTACATTTTCTAACATCGTGTTCTTAAAAGAAAATGTCTAGACATCCTGTCATCAATGGAATATGCCTGGTTATTGATTAGCTCTCCCGCAGTTTTCAGCTGTGCTTTTGGCATTTGTGTTCTGAATGCAGATTCTTGGTCACAACCCCATTCGTCAATCCAGGGTAGTGGATATACTGAACACTAAGAGAGCTCTACTGGAAAGTGTCCTTGGCACAAAAAATCCTTGTATATTTAAACATGTATTAGGAGTTTATCAAAAGATCCCAGTATTTTGGTTTGCCTTTGTTGTTTGCCCACCACTTTACATTTAAGGGACTCGTGTATTTTGCCCTCTGAAACATTTGATACCCATCCCTTACTATGATATGGTCAGCTACTGAAGGTTTCCTGCCTAATCTTTTATTCTCGTCCCCCTTCTCCCTTTGATGCCACCAAAGACCTGGTGGCCTGACTGCCTCCATTGAGAATATCAGCCCCTACTTTTGAATACATGCGGCCTCCCTCTACCCATCTTCACATCCTTCAGCAGGGAATGCATCCAGATAGCCAATAACTTGGCCAGTCCCACATGAAGCACTCAGAATGAGATGAAACAGAAATCTGTGGTTTGAGATGGGTCTACCAAAACATCAGATAAATGCCAAATGAGCTAGGATGAACAGAAGGAGAATCAGCCCTTCTGTGACTGCTATGCTCCTCACAGTTGAATCTGATGGTGTCGTCCTTTCTCCTTCCACCTCACATACCTTCTGAAGCAGTTCCTAGTAGCTTCAATCATGCCCTTGAGAACTTCCTGCCAAGTTTGATTTCTTAACATTACAGGACAACAGAGAACTCCCAAAATATTGCTCTCCCCTATTGAGAGAGGCTGGCATAGAAAGCAGATACTTCCCCCGCCCTCAGTGGTCTGATACCCTGATATATACATTCCTTCCTCTTACTCTGCTAGCCAGATCTGCAAGAAAAATCAAGACAGATCAGCCCAGTGATCTTGGCAGCATCACAGCAGTTTGGTTTCCCCATCTTTGAGAGATTTCAGCCTGCAGACCATGGATGCACCGTGTGTGTGGAGGATCTCCTCATTCAGTAACTGATTAGGGACCAAAGACAGAAAATCAACACTTTCATCCCGGAGACTGTACAAAAGAACATTCTATAAAACATAGCTAGCTGCTCGCAGAAGCTGGGACACCTTCCACTTACTTCATACTGGAAGAGGTTCTACACCTAGAGTGTGAAGAACCTTGTCCCAAGAATGTAACTTGCCAGATACAGAGCTAAAGAAACTTTCAGTTATGAACTACTTAGACTTTCCTGTTCAGTAGCTTTTGCAAGGTCTTACATCTTAACTCCAAGTGGCAGAATTTGATGTGCTCAAGATATCTAGGGGAGAAGGTCACCAAGCATCTAATTATTTCCAGATTCTTAAGATCAGTTTCCAGGCTCAGATCATGTTCCAAATTCTAATTGTAACATTATATTTTTATTCTGGACTTTTTTGCATCATACTTTTCTAGCTGTAAGAATTTTGGTGCTCTATTTTCTGTTACAACAAAGGTTGCGTGCCAGATAAGTCACCTTGGTATGAAGAGTGAGGCTAATTAAGTGAAATAACTATGAAGGAGCCAATTTTCCAGTTTATGGTGGACAAAGTTGTTTTAGGGATAGCAACCAAACCTATGGCAAAGACCAATTTGGTTACCTATTTGACTTGGAAAAACATCTTTATCCTTGTGATTGAAGTGTGGGCACCCCATGGAATGCAACTTCATTTTCTAGATGGCAGGTGGGCTTGCAAGTATTTCCTGAGTCAAACTGAACCCACTCAGAAATTAGATGCCTTATTTGTCCTTGTCTAGAGCCACTGGCAAGGAACTAGAGCCATGAAAATAAGTGTATCTCATTGGATATGGTGACTATATCAGAAGCTTAGAGAAAAGTGAATAAAACTCTTTCTGCTGTGACTAAAGCCCACTGTATGGGTTGCATGGCAGAACTCTGGGCAGAGGGAAGTTTCATCTTATGATGCGATCTGCAGAGCAATCATTTGGATAGTGCTATCTTCTGTACATGACCAGATAGAGATGTACTTGTCAACTGATGTGGCCTTTGGTGATCTGGTCTTGCAGGCTCCATTGGTCACTCATATTTATATCTTTAACCCAGTCATTTCTAATCTAGTACCATTCGCTAATTCCCGATCGTGCCCCTGCACTGGTTAGTGAGGCTGCATATATTGGATATTATAGTTTCTTACTTGAAAATTAGTCTTCTTATAGCATCTCCCCGGTCTGGAGGATTTCATCCCTCGTTAACATAGCTCTCTGGTTTTGATAGATAGGTAGGTAGGTATGTAAGTACATTTGCTTTGGAATAATTTTTTGGATTATTTTGCCAGGCATCTGCCCTAAGAGTTTTTGGCTCCATTACAAGTTTTCAGCAAGGCTTGCCTCTATTTTCAGTAGGTGGTTAGGATTTCTCAGTAGGGCTTCCAGATTACTGGTGTGTGCGCTAGCAGAAGATCACTTCAATAGGTAAGAAATAGAATTGCCATCTTTATTATCATTTCATTACTAGAAGCTCTTTAGCCTAAATACGTTTCTGTCCAATGCAATGTTTCTTCCAATTCCAGTAACAAGTTCTTTCTGCTTAAAACTGGGGTGGGCAAACTACGGCCCGCAGGCTGGATCTGGCCCGCAGGATTGCCACCCCCGTGGTGCTGCGGGGCTAAGGCAGGCTCCCTGTCTGCCCTGGCCCTGTGCCACTCCCAGAAGCGGCCAGCACCACACCCCTGTAGTCTCTGGGGGAGGGAAGGGGGCAGAGGGCTCCGCACGCTGCCCTCGCCTGCAGGTGCACCGCCCCCTGCAGCTTTCATTGGCCAGGAATGGGTAACCACGGCCAATGGGAGCTTAGGGGGAGGTACCCTCAGGCGAGGGCAGCGTGCGGAGCCCTCTGCCCCCTTCCCCCAGGGGCCTCAGGGATGTGGTGCCAGCTGCTTCTGGGAGTGGCGCAGGGCCAGGGCAGGCAGGGAGCATGCCTTAGCCCCACTGCGTGCTGCTTAGCCCCACTGCCTGCTGCTCAAGGTAAGTGGCACTGGGCCGGAGCCTGCACCCCGAACCCCTCCTGCACCCTGCACCCCAACCCCCTGCCTTGAGTCCCCTGCTGCAACCCACACCCCCCGGCACCTCAACCCTCTGCCCTGAGCCCCCAATCCCTGCCCTGAGCCCTCTGCCTCACCATGCACTCCTTCCCACACCCTAACCCCCTGCCCCAGCCCTACATTCGTGGCCGTGAATGCAATTTCCCCACCCAGATGTGGCCCTCGGGTCAAAAAGTTTGCCCACCCCGGCTTAGAACAAGATTTAAAAGCTGTTTAGGAGCAACTACCTATCTTGAGCTATAGCAGCATTGGCAGAATATAGCTGCTCTGCCTGCAGTTGCTATGGGGAGCCAAAGCCATGGGAAGATTTTATGCTGCAGTTATTTATATAACTATTTGTATCCTGTGTTTGTGATGATAGTGACTGTATCATTCAGAAATAAGATCCCATGCACATTTTGATTTAAAAATAAAATGATAAAATATCTTACCTTTTATCTGAAATCCTTTATACATTATCCTATCACAAAACATTTCAGAGAGGGTCAACTGTAAACTAAAAAGAAAAGAAAGTTTTTATGGTGTGATATAAAGAGAAGAACTGAGTGAAGTGTACAGATATGGGTAAATTTAAATGGAAAGAGGGGGTCCTGCCTTAAATAGTTTTTCAAACAAATATGTGTTAGATTTAAGTCCACCAAATTTTGGTACCTGAGCAATCAGTACACATTTTTATTTGTGTGTCATACTTTGATTACAGTTATCCTTTCATATTCAAGGACAAATTCCCTTCTTTGTCATTGATTTGGTTCTATTATTTCAAGAGAAAAGCACGAATATGTGTTTTTGTTTTGCTTTTAATTGCATGAATTTCAGTCTTTAAATTTATACTTTTCATTTTTTAAACGTATTAAACCTAAATTTAACAAACATGTATATTTTACATTCTTTGACAACAATTTTCCTGGATATTAAATGATTTGAAAACAATCTAACTCATTAAACAGCCTGTGTGCAGTGTCTTGGTCCAAATTATAGTTCTAAATGACATCATACATTTTATATATTAGCATTAGGCATTGGCCTGAAATATAATATATTGTAACTCACCTCTTCCTTGTCAGGCAGCTGAGCTAAGGAAAAGAAATATCTCCTGAATGAAATTAGTCAGTTACTTCCTGGAAAGCTGTTAATGAGGCAAAAAATGTCTCTTGTGCTGTCTGATAATTATTCACTTTTCCATTGGATTATTAATGCCGAGACTAATGGGCTAAATTTATCCCTGGCATAATTTCACTGATTTCAGTGGAGTTATTTCAGGGATGAATTTGTCCCCATTTGTGTTTTTCCTCAAACCCAATTTACTGTTATGCTGCCATACTCCTTTCAGCTGAACATTGCTGTTGGAATCTATACAGCAAGTTAACTTGGAGTATGGCCCTGACAATTTGAAGTAACGAAGCTTTATCCTTCAAGGTGATATGTAACCTTGACCCCCACCTACATCTTTGTTCAGGCATGGACCATTTTGACCTTGGCATGATTTCAGTTTGTCTTCTGTATTTGTTTTTCACCCCTGAAGAAAAGAACAATACTTTTTATCTTCATAGGAATCAAAGCATATTCATACAGTTGCCATTATAGTCAAGTTCCTCTGAAGGCGGGTGCCTATAATTCTGTTTAATGTAGATGTTCTTCTGTATATTTGATATGGAATTGATTGGCATTGCTCATTGTAATTTCTGCTAGTTTCACTGCAGAACTTTTTACAATACTAGAATTGGCACTTTACTATAAAAAAGAAGATAATGGACCAGATCCCATTCGCTCAAAGAGCTTCACCTTTCTGCATAGGAGGAAATGTGGCTACATCTTTCCTTGTACTGCCACTACTTACACTTTACTCACTCAACATAACTATCCTTTTTACTGTTTTACTGTCTCTTATAGATTTGCAGAATATGATTAATATGTTGAACAGTAGGACATATTGGAATGCAGTGAGCCAAATTTTGAGCTCAGTTCCGCAGATGTAAATCCAAAGCTTCAGAGGAACTAACCTAGATTGATATTTGGTTTAGATTACTAGATTATAAAATTAGAAAGGGCCACTGTGATCAACTAGTCTGACTTCCTGTATAGCACAGACCAGAAGACGTCCCCGAATTAATTTGTATTTGACCTAAAGCATCTATTTAAGAAAAACATCCAATCTTGATTTAACAAATGCCAAGTTATGGAGAATCTACCACCACCCTTAGGAAACTATTCCAAAGCTTAATTATCCTCACTGTTAAAAATGTGTGCCTTATTTCCAGTGTAACCAAGAATGGAATCTGGTCTCTTGTATTTTTTTTTAAATCGTTACTACAGATATTATGGAGATTAAAAGGATCTAATAGCGAATGTTACATATACTCACTGAAAGATGCAGGGGGAGTGGAATTTTTCATGGCTTTGAGCCCACTTGCCATCATAAGATGGTTCCATTTATGTAATCTGATGGCTTTTAAATAAAAGTCCATTCTTCTCAAGTGACAATTCTATTTTTCCAGCCTGGGTCAGAAGGTACTATTTATAGGTTTGGGGGCCCTATGTAGTGTGTTGTAGGGGTGGGAGAGAAGAGTTTCTGCTAGATCAAGGAAACTATATAACAAAGGAATCTGAATGTGTTACTACCAATGGGAGATTCTGAATACTTATATGGGAGTAGAAGGCTTCTGTGCTGAGCGCTCACCAGTAACTGAGTGTCTGAATGTTGCCATGGCTATAGCAGCAACAGATGTAGTCATGGACATTATTGCCAAGACGCTTAAAAGGAGAAAGGGAAGGGGATGAGCTTGGAAAAACAGTGTCATATAGTAAAGGTCATATGAAGAACACCCGAGAATGCAGTCTTTCCTCTTACAAAAGACAAAGAATTGTACTGGTTATGCTGATTTTCCAGTATAATTATAAACAACTAGAAATGCGATAGCTATATTTATAGCTAAATGCCATGCTATAGCAACACAAAAATCACAGAAAAAAACTAACTCAACAAAAGTCACAAAACCAACCATAGAGGAAAGAAAACAGTAGTGTTGTTTAATATTCTGTTGTTTTACAGCCAAGCAGCCAGCCAAGCTAACACTTAACAAATTTTTGTACCTAGGGAGAAGAAGTGTTTACCTTTTCCCTATCCCCACTTGTATACAGCAGTCATAGGAATGTCTAAGTCAGTTTGCTTAGGGTACATTGTGTCCTACAAGCAGAGAGTCAGTGCTGATTAGCAAAAGGTGTTAATGAGTGGAACAGTTGACAGACACTTCTTGTCAGAGTCCAGATTTATCATCTCTGTGACACGTGATCTCTACTGTTCCATGGAGCAAAAATCCTGCAGTTAGTCAAGAACCTGAAATTCCAGAGTATTTTATGCTGCTGGAGAGTTACCAGACTAATTCACCATTGTTAGCTAAGCTATCCCCTTACGATCACCTTTTTTAAATGCACTTCTTTTGAACTGTGCTTTGTTTAATTTTTGCAGCCTGGAGAATAAAAACTAGAAAATGTGTCAGCATCATATTAAAAGCCATGGCTATGGCTACAGATGGAGATGGTGCTTGGCAAACAGTTGGAAAGTCATCTTAACAACCATCAGGAATACACATTTTAAAGTGTCTTTTTAGTGAAAGTAGACATTGAAGACATTCATCCAAGGGAGCTTCCAACTCACTTTGGTGAGCGCAGGTTCCAGCTTGGAAATAAAATTGGATGTGACATTATGCATACCAGGCCTGATATGATTTGGATATAGGCCTCAGTAGATATAACATTCAACTGTTACTTCTGATAGTCATCATACAGTACTGTACATTTAATTCTGGAAAGTTTAGGATAAGCTATGAGATTTAATAAAAAGGATGAGGGTGAAATCCTTGCCCCATTGAAGTCCATGAGAGTTTTGTCTTTGACTTAATGGAGCCAAGATTTCACCCTAGGTCTCCTAGCGTGTTATATTTGTTAAGATGTCTATACTTAATTATCTATTAAGGGGGTTTTGTGAGATGATGGCTGTATAACGATTTAGTAGCTTTTTTGTTTCATGCAGCATACAATGATTGGATTTTGTTTTTTGATACTTCACTTGTTGGGTGCTCAACCTGAAACCTTAAAGGGGCTGGCTAGTCCGATGGTGGGTCCACTCCTCATCACTTTCTGAAAATCAGGCCCTTTTAAGGTGTCTTAGTTTGAGTTCCCAAAATCACTAGTCACTTTTGAAAATCTTGGCCTACATTTTTCACTTACTGAACTTAGAAGAAATATTTTCTCATCAAAATTTGCTATTGAACTTGCCCTGTTAATAATTTTATTTAGCAAACTATATTTTTATATCCAATTTATATTGTTCCAGATTGCAGCAAAGTTATAAACGCAGGCAGCTTTAGTAAATATTGACTTCGCATTTCCCTATTCCCTTTGGAAACAAATGACAGAAGTAGTACAGTAAGTGCTAAAATTAATACATCTCAAATACTTGCAATTGATCTTGTATAATATTTCATAATCTTGACTGCTGTAGTTGCTGGTACTTTTTACCTGGACTTAGTAATAATGGATGGAGTTGGAGTTATTTGTAGGCAGTATCATTATTTTTAACTTAAAAGTGACCTGTTAGAAAAGAACATTGAGTTTGTGCCTTGTTTTTTGTCCGTTTCAATTAACCATCCCATAGACGTCCCAAAAGTACAGCATGAAAGCCAGAAAAGGGCAGTGGAAAAAATCCTGTTTAAAAACAAACAAAAAAACTTTTTCAGGCCTTTGTTAAGCATCATAAATAAGCAAAAAGAGCGTAAACCCAAGGCATAGGTTTGATTGCAGTACAACACCACTATATCTTGAACAGGAGAGAGGAGGGAGGACAGTCACCATGGGGTCAACCCAGCATTCTAACAGAAGATAAGGACACATTGCAAGGAGATGGACACCTAGAAGGCAAACTGAATTAGAAATAGAGCCCTGTGTGCAGCCGGTGACACTAATGAAACACAGAGTTCCATTAGGCCTGGTGGAGCCAGTGAGGAAGGAACTGGCAGGTCTGTGAAGAAAAAGCATCATTACGCTATTCCAGCTATCACAGAATAGATCAGCAGCCCAGTAGTGGTGAGAAAACCAGGTAAACTGAGGAGCTGCATTGATCCAAAACCACTTAATAGAGTATTGACAAGAAGTTGCTACCCATGAGCAGTGATTGAGGACGTGCTGCCTGATTTATGCAGGGTAGATGTGTTCACTGTGGTGTCAAGAATGGTTTCTGGCATACTGAGCTACATGAACCATCCAGCCACCTGCCAACCATTGCCACACCTTTAGGCAGGTAGTGCTGCTTACAGTGGGGCAAGTAGAATTTATTTCTTACCGGTATGCTGCACATAGGCGACTCATGGGAGGGACACAAAAGGGAGAGGAACACTAGCTAAAGGGGGTCATGTGACCCCCATGTGACTCTGCCAGGCCCCCTGCCTGGGCCCCCCGCACTCTCCCTATCCCCTCCCCATCCCACATTACTTCGGGAGTGGGGGCTCTGTCCTCCCACTGCGCCAGATACAGATTTCTGAACCGCAGGGCTCTCCGGAACCGCAGTGACAAAAGGAGCAGAACGTGGGGCTGCCCGGCGGCCCCATGCTGGCAGCTCCGCCATCCCCGGCTGTACTGTCCCCAGCCCCGCCCCCAGCCCCATCCTCTGGCGGGGCAGTACAGAACCCAGACAGGAGACTCAGCTATGTGGAAGGGCTGGGGATGGGGCTTGGGACGGTACAGCCACACTGGAGGGCGGCCCCATGTTCTGCTCCTGTGTCTTTCCAGTATTGTGTACTGGCAATAAATATCCTAATGGTACAGTGTACCAGACCATACTGCCCTACTTGCACCACTGGCTGCATATGAATGACTATGGGCATAAGCCCAGCCCCAGACGTGTTCCAGTGTAAACTGAACCAGGCACTAGAGGGATTCCCAGATAGGAAGATTGTATCTGATGCGGTTCTTGTCGTAAGAGAGATGACAAGAAAGAGGCAACGCAGGACCCTGACATCAAGGTGTGACCACTCCAAACAGGGACCAGGAGGAATGGCATATGAGGCTGAACACAGACAAGCTGAAGTGAGGAAAACTGAAGGATTCTGGCCAGATCCCAAGAAATTGAGGAAATTGAGGAAATGCCCACACCAAAGCATGTGAAGGGAGTGCTGCAATTTGTAAGGATTGCCAGCTATCTTTCCAGATTCTGCCCACACCTATCAAAAGCCTGTGGAACCTTGAGACAGTTCATATACCATGATGCAGTGTGGGAATAGTCAGGGACCAAGAGCAGGTAGTTAGAAGAGTAAAGAAAATCGTAAGCAAGGCACCATTCGTGCGGAGAAGCAAGTGCTACAGTGTGATGCTGCAGAAGGAGGCCTAGGAGCAGTACTGATGCAAATCCAGCAGCCCATAGCATTTGCTAATAGAGCCCTGGCACACCCAGAAAGGGGTATGCTCAGATACAAAAGGAGCTCCTGTTTGTGCTCTTTGGGATGCAATAATTGCATCCATTCACCTTTGGGCACCAAGTGGATGTGCAGTCTGATCACAAACTGTTAGAAAACATCATGAAGAAGCCACTGCTGAGTGCACCTGAGTAATTACAACATATGTTAGAGAGAGTCCAGCACTGAGCAGGAGATTTCAGAGTAGCAGTCGTGTTAGTCTGTATCCGCAAAAAGAGCAGGAGTACTTGTGGCACCTCTAATCCTTAGAGATTAAGGAATTTATTAGAGCATAAGCTTTCGTGGGGTACAGCCCACTTCATCAGATGCATAGAATGGAACTGCTGAGCTTGAATTAATATGCGAACTAGATACCATTAACTTGGGTTTGAATAGAGACTGGGAGTGGCTGGGTCATTACACATATTGAATCTATTTCCCTAAGTTAAGTATCCTCACACCTTCTTGTCAACTGTGTAAATGGGCCATCTTGATTATCACTACAAAAGTTTTTTTCTCCTGCTGATAATAGCTCATCTTAATTAATTAGCCTCTTACAGTTTGTATTGCAACTTCCACCTTCTCTGTATGTGTATATATATATATATATATATATCTTCTTACTATATGTTCCATTCTATGCATCCGATCAAGTGGGCTGTAGCCCACAAAAGCTTATGCTCTAATACATTTGTTAGTCTCTAAGGTGCCACAAGTACTCCTGTTCTCTGAGCAGGAGATTGTCTGTCAACATGCTACAATACCTTCATGTTTCTGATAGGCAGCTCCAGGCAATCCAGCAAAGCACAAAACAGGATGGGTGCTACAGCAGTAAAATGATTTGTTCTCTAGGGTTGGCCAGATCGCAAGGAACAAGTGCAACAGGAAGTTACCCCCTACAGCCAGGTGAGGGATGAACTGTGTGTGCAAAACAGGATTTTGATTAAAGGGCATCGAGCATAATCCCAGCAGATTTAAGAGCTGATATGATGATACAGATACACATGTTTCATCTGTGCATGCCTGAGATGAACCAGGTAGTGTATGTATTGGGCAACGCCCAACCGAGAGCACATATGGAACCGTAGGAAGTGTGTAAAAGGTATAGTGATCAACAACAGCATGAGACTTAGCCTCCTGAAGTCCCAAGCTTGGAAAAAGTTGCAATAGATCTGTACTCTTTTAATGACAGGAGCTTGATGGTCACAGTAGATTACTACTTCAGTTTCTGGGAGGTAGACTATCTGGAGAACTCTAAGGCAAGAAGTGTGATCTACTAAGGGCATGGCTACACTTGCATTTAAAGCAGAAAAAGTCCCTTTTTTGCGCAAAAAACTTGGGAGCGTCTACACTTGCCAATGACTTTTTGCAGTGAAACTTAGAAGTTTCACCGCAAAAAGAAAACCACCTCCATGAGAGGTGTACAGCTCTTACTGGTGATGTTTTTGCGGTGATGTGCAAGTGAAGACACGTTCTTCCTGTTTACAGAGCTTTTAGCCTCCGCAGGATATCCCACAGTGCCTAGGTGACCACTCTGGCCAGCAGCTCTGCTGCTTTGACACCAGGTAAACAGACATCCACCCGTTCCCCTGTAAAGCTCCGGGAACTTTGAAACGCCCCTTCCTGTTTTCTTGGCAAGTGCTCACTTATCTGTCCAGGGAGCAAACGATCCCCTGCCTGGAGCCATGCTCAGCTACTGGAGCTGATTAGCGTTTGGGGAGAGGAGGCTGTGCAGGGACCCAAGATACCCCGCAACCACCTCCCCCACATCTTCCCACAAGACCTATTGTCAAAATGCAGAGACCTGCACTGTGGGATAGCTGCCCTCAGTGCGCTGCTCTCATCCGCGATGGAAGTGCTGCAAATGTAAACACTCTCTGATGCCTGTGGAAGTAAGTGTGTACACAAACCAGCGCTTTTCTTTCACCAGTTCACTATCACCGTTGAAATTGACAGCACAAAAATTCTGCAAGTGTAGACGTAGCCAAAGTGATGGTGCTTTTTGTAAGGTAAGGCATACCTGACGTGCTGAGCTCAGACAACGGGCCACAGTACGTGGCAGCACAATTCAAACATTTCAGTGCCAAATGAGAATTTCAGCACAAGACGTGTTCCTTGGGAGCCCACAAAGCATTGGGAAGGCAGAAGCAGCAGTAAAAACAGGCAAGTGACTGATGGCAAAGACAAAACAGACAGCAAGGGATCACTACCTGGCATTGTTGGACCATTGTAATTCACTTTTGCAGGGACTGGATAGCTCAGTACAGGGACTGATGGGCTAGAGAACTAGGACTCTGCTTCCCATGAAGAGTAGTCTGCTGCAGCCCAGTGGAGGAACAATGGACTGTATGCAGAAGCATTTAAGAGACCACAAAGGTAGACATGCAGCTCACTACAACAAAGGAGTCAAGATAGAAAAAAGGAGCCAAGTTTGTGGATGATACCAAGCTGGGAGGGGTTGCAAGTGCTTTGGAGGATAGGATTATAATTCAAAATGATCTGGACAAACTGGAGAAATGGTCTGAAGTAAATAGGATGAAATTCAATAAGGATAAATGCAAAGTACTCCATTTAGGAAGGAACAATCAGTTGCATACATACAAAATGGGAAATGACTGCCTAGGAAGGAGTACTGCGGAAAAGGATCTGGGCGTCATAGTGGATCACAATCTGAATATGAGTCAACAGTGTAACACGGTTGCAAAAAAACTGAACATCCTTCTGGGATGTGTTAGCAGGAGCGTTGTAAGCAAGACATGAGAAGTAAATTCTTCTGCTGTACTCTGTGCTGATTAGGCCTCAACTGGAATATTGTGTCCATTTCTGGGCACCACATTTCAGGAAAGATGTGGACAAATTGGAGAAAGTCCAAAGAAGAGCAACAAAAATGATTAAAGGTCTAGAAAACATGACCTATGAGGGAAGATTGAAAAAAGTTGGGTTTGTTTAGTTTGGAGAAGAGACGACTGAGGGGGGACATGATAACAATTTTCAAGAACGTAAAAGGTTGTTACAAGGAGGAGGGAGAAAAATTGTTAACCTCTGAGGATAGGACAAGAAGCAATGGGCCTAAATTGCAGTAATGGAGGTTTAGGTTGGACATTAGGAAAAACTTTCTAACTGTCAGGGTGGCTAAGCACTGGAATAAATTGCCTAGGGAGGTTGTGGAATCTCCATCATTGGAGATTTTTAAGAGCAAGTTAGACAAACACCTGTCAGGGAGGGTCTAGATAATGCTTAGTCCTGCCATGAGTGCAGGGGGCTGGATTAAATGACCTCTCGAGGTCCCTTCCAGTCCTATGATTCTCTAAGCACGGAGCTCTCACTTTTAATAAGGTGCCTTGGAAAAAACTATGCAGTGAGTGGCCAATTGCCTATAGTTGCAGTGTGATAAATAATGGTTTGGAAAAGGCAGCAAAATACACAGATAATTAATTAGTTCAGCAAATGATTTTTTTTAAGATGACATAAGAACATAAGAATGGCCATACTGGGTCAGACCAAAGGTCCATCTACCCAGTATCCTGTCTATCGACAGTGGCCAATGTCAGGTGCCCCAGAGGGAGTGAACCTAACAGGTAATGATCAGTGATCTCTCTCCTGCCATCCATCTCCACCCTCTGACAAACAGAGGTGAGGGACACCATTCCTTACCCATCCTGGCTAATAGCCATTAATGGACTTAACTTCCATGAATATATCCAGTTCTCTTTTAAACCCTGTTATAGTCCTAGCCTTCACAACCTCCTCAGGCAAGGAGTTCCACAGGTTGACTGTGCGCTGAGTGAAGAAGAACTTCCTTTTATTTGTTTTTAACCTGCTGCCCATTAAATTTAATGACAATTTAATCAGTAAAATATACTGCTGGAGCAGTGCTTTAAAATCAAAGAGAATTAAACAAGATGATCTAGAATGTGATGTAAACAATGGAATCAGTTCTGAAACAGGTTTGACTGTCAGTTCTCTGTGTATTGGTGCTAGAGGATTATTATTGTCATGCAGCAGTTCTTGGATGATGTTGTCTTTTGTGTTTATGTGTATACTAAAGCGCTAATCGTAATTGCTGTGAGGGAGAAAAAGATAGAATCCAACGACTGTGTATTCGGCTGGAACTGTTTAATTACCCTGATGCATACCTTACTATTAAATGATTAAAATACCAGAAATGAGATCGGTGAAATGGCTTTACCTAGTATGAGGATTATCTTGTAAATATTATACAATCATAGTCAAGGAAATTGGGCTAACAGCAGACTTGGAATCAGCAGACATGGGGTGAAATCCTGGCCCCTTTAAAATCAATGGCAAAACTCCCCTTGACGTCAGTGGGGCTAAGATTTCACCCCGGGTTTCTACTCCTAGATCAGCCACCGATTCAGTGTTTGCAAGTCCTTTTCCATGTCTCAGTTTCCTCCTCTAAACTGGGGATGTTGGTGCATACACACATTTGTAAAGTGCTAGGAGAAGCATTCTACATGCCAAGCAGTATTATTATTCATATAGGAAAGTCAGCAGCACATTGAGAGAACAAAGTTTAATTGGAAAAAGTGCCTTTGGGAGAAGTCGTGATCAGAACTATTACTACCTGGTCTACTCATACGACCCAGACTATGCCCAGTCTATGCAGGCACTATCGTCTGCTTTGCTTTTTGAATCTCATTCCTTTGTATTAGGTAAGGTGCCACCAATCACATGAACCAGTAGAAGTATTGGGGGTAGAGAGGTAAGAGTTAAAAACAGATTTAAAATGGACTTCAAATGAGAAAAGAAAGCTGTAATCAAGGAATTAATGAGAGGTTTTGGTTGGCAAGCATTAATGAGTTCCATCCATTCCCATGTGTTGTTTCTATTTCTGTCTTGTGATAAAAATACAAGCTATCCATGTGCTTCAGTCCCAGTGAACAAACAATGCATTCTGTTTTGCATCAATATTTCATGCAGTATGATGAAGTGAAAGAAAAAAACCTGTACACATCAGGCATATCTAGTGATTCCCACGAGTTTGCCAGACTCACTTGCAAGGCATATATTGCTTTCCCTGCCTTTCCTGGTAAAGTGCCTTTTATAAATTACCAATAGTTATTGGACTTGTAACACTGAAACCACTGTCATTAGGCAGTGTCCTGGCTGCTGCTGTGAATCCAACATTTCAAGTTTCCAGCCAAACTCAAAACTTTTGTTTTGATATGTAAAGTTAGAAAATAAAATAATCTAAACCTCAGACCTGGAAGTCAGGAGTTCAGGCTTCTACTCCTTAAGCTCTCTGTGTCTTTATTTCAAAATGGACATAATAGTACGGGATCTCAAGTTGGTAAGAGGTTTAACTAATATTTGTAAAGTGCTTTGAGAGCTTAAGATGGAAGGTGTTTTAGAAGTGCAAAGTATGGCGTGGTATTGATAACATTTAGTCAAAATGTGCTCCTGTGATATGTGTTTTACAACCCAGTTTCAATATACAAATGGATTCTGCTAAATGACTAGCAATGCAGTAGTGATTTTCACATTGTGGCCCCTGTTACTCCCAAACAGCTGCAAAGCCCTTCCTAGTTTCTAATTGTCCACAATATTAAACCGTGTGAGTCCCAAGCCAAGATGAATGAATAGGGGTTGGGTAGGGAGCGAGGTGCATGAAAATTCCTCACTTGTAGAAGAGGCCTGGAGAATGGAAACTTTGGAGAACTACTGGGCTATCATATTTTTTTTTTTTAGGCATCTAAGGTCTGATCCTGCAAGGTACTGAGCACCCCCTGCCACTGATGTCAAGGGGAGCGGAGGGTGTTCAGCACCTCAGAAAAGCAGAGTCTTAGAGCCCAATTCTGATCCCATTCTGAGCCCATGGTTTGACACCGATTTCAAAGGGAACAAAATTGGACCCTTAAAGGGATACTGTTCATTTGAAATCTAGTCAACTTAGGAAATAGTGAAAAGTAGTACTACCCCTGCCCATGAGTGCCCCTTCTAGCTTTTGATGTCTTACAATTAGGCTTTATCTCCCCTGTTGCTGTGTGAAAGACCCAGACAAACAGGGGAAACTGATCTGCAGACTATACAGGAGGAAACATTGAAACTGGCTATAGACTGTGAATTGAAGATGCGCAAAGGAAACAGACGAAAAAGCTAATGAAAAATAAAGTCTTCAGTCTTCTTCATGTATAGTTATCATAGGGGTTACTTGCACAAAATAGTACAGCAAGTAAAAGCTCTTCAAACAGAGGTGTAATTTTTAAGATGACAATGCCCATTAACTCTGAAAAGTACAAAAACAATGAGGACTCCTCGTTGTTTTTTCTGATACAGACTAACACGGCTACCACTCTGAAACCTGGAAAAGTACAATAAGTCATTGTGCATTCACTGATGCTGCTCTTCAGAGAAGTTTAACTTATTTAAATAAACACCAAAATATAGTCTTGATCATGAAAACAGTTTCTCACGTGTATAAAGTAACCAGTATTTGTAAGTGCTTGTAAGACGGGCCGATATATTTTTCTTGTAGTAGCTCTCAACACTCTGTTGTTGGTTTGAATTAAAACAAGCAAACAACATAAAACAGGAACCCCGAGCTTAAACTAACATTGTTCAGTGCTGGGCACAGGGATTTAGCTGCTCAGCTGTTGTTACCGTTAATTGGAAGTGTATAGCTAAATCCCTGTGCTGAAAATCTGCTCCCCAGGGTCTCTTTTAACATTCATCATCCAGGAAACTGTCACCATGACTGCCCTCCACTGCATCCCCAAGAGTATTGTGTTAAAGAAGGCAGGGGAGTGGGAGGGACTGACAGTGATAAGGGATGAATGTCATTTAAAAAAAAATGCTTTAATTATCAATCTTTTGGGGTTAGAAAATGGATTAGTGTAAACCCTGTTGTGTTTCATTCATTGAGTCATATGCGACAAAAATTAACTTACATAACGCAACGTGTAGTAGTTCTCTTATCACCATGTTGTTTACAAAATGAACTGTTTCAGTGCAGTTGTATGTTCTGAGGGCTGGATTCTGATGTCTGGAGTCTTATACCTTACTCCACAGGTAATCTCTCTGAAGTGAACGAGACTACATGGGGACTAAGGTCCTATACAACGTACGTCAGGGTAGCAGAATTGAACCTCCAGTCCCTTTTTTCCCCTGCCTCTCAGTCCTGCTTTGTAATGAAAAAACAAGTTCTGGTTACTCCCAGATTCTATCTAGCGCAGCTGAGAAGCCGAATCGCATGTGGCTGGGCTGTAGAAATGTTCTTGTTACAATTTGATGAAACCAGTTACCCTTGGAAAGGTAATGCACATTTGAAAACTCTACGACAGGACTAAACAAAGAAGGAATACGTCTCTAAACACAATGTATCTGGAAATTAAGTGAAGGCAAATAAAAAGATGGTCTTCAATGCTACTAAAGTTTTTTCAATCACATGATTTTTCAGTTCCTACTAACCTTTAACATGTCTCCAGAGCTCATTGACATGAGACCATAAAATTCTGCCATTTTTAAAAAATACTACCTTGCTTGCAGCACTGCCTAGGCTGTGTCATTCTTGGGTTAATTGGCTGTTACTGGTAACTGCTGCAGGGAGTGACTATGCTTTCTAGCAGAAAGTCAATGCCAGCTGTGTCATTTTTAATTATTGTTTCTTAATTCTACTTCTCAGTGATCCCTATTATTTATTTTTAAAGACAGGGTTTGCAATGTGTAGTGACTCTGAATGATGGGCTGGAACAGCTGCTCTTACCTTCCACGTTGCTGTTCAGTAACCAGTTAAGCAGCCCTGAGTGTGAAGCCAGCCAAGGCTTTCAGAAATCAATTACACATTTTTGCACTAGAGCAATTATTTCCCTGCATGATTAAATGGTGGCAGTTTTTCTTTCTCCTTAAAACAAAGAAAACAGCTCCCTCCCCCAAATAAAATAAAATCTAACCATTCATCTCACCTTGCCTTTTGTGAGGAATCAAAGGAAACTTCATGTTAGGAACAGCTTTGAAAAATATTCCATTGAGAAACAATGAATTATTCTGCATCTGTATCATGGTTTGTCTTTTTTCTCTGTAGATAAGGCTATTTACGTGAAATCAAGATCAGTGTTCATTAAGAGTTCACCTAATTTTGCAGAGCCTCTATTTGAAGTCATGGTATCAAGTCATAGGCGGGTACATGGAGTTGTCCCTACCTGTGCTAGCTGTCCATTTAGCCCATAGTTTTCTATATGATTATGTCACATATAGAGAAAGGACTGTTATGCCGTGTAAGGCGTCAGGGCAGATGATGAATTGTTATGAAACAGAGGATCTTTTCTTCTATGTTTTTGGTTCTAAAATACATACAGAAATTTTGCATTATAGTCCTATATTTTTCTGTGGCAGTGCTCATTGCATTTAGGTAGAATAGGAGAATATCTTCACTCTGTTCTGTTTTTTAAATTACACTGATAAGTGAATCTAAATAGAAGCAGATGACAACCAGAATGAATAATTTAGAATGCAGGGCAGAGTTGTGGAAGGAACTTTAATGGAGGAAAGCACGTGGGTTTACGTCACAGAGACGCAGGCGAGAAAAGCCATAAAAACCGTGAAGTATTGGAGAAAGAGAAAACGGTTACGGTATGTACAAGGATTTTGTGCTTGGAAAATAAAACTGATTCATATAATTTACACATTACAGATTTGTCATAAGGAGAAGTAGGTAAGAATTTGTGGGTTTTAGTAGACAAATGGCCTAGTGTGTACAAGATGATCCAGTTTTCAACAAACAGGCTATTGCAGAACATCTAAATCAATCCATTTGGGGGAAAAGCCTGGAGCGCCTTCTTTGCCATGCTCACTCAGCTGTTTGGTATTAAGAATTGGATACAGTAGCAAGGAAAATAGATTTATCTATTCAGAGAGGAAGAGGAAGAGAATCAGGGGTTGACGCTAAACGAAAACTAGAAAGTAATGACTGTGAGACAAGAGTCCCAGGGGGTTGGTTTTATTGATTCAAGTTCCTTTGTAGGGATCTGGAGGAAGTCACTTGATGCATAACAAGAAAATTGCACAATAAAAGAATCATGTCACTTTAATTTCCAACCAAATGAACCGGTGCATTTGCTTTTTGGTGAGTCCCAAACACATATAACATTGAGGATTTATCTAGCCCCTTTAGTGAGGAGGCCTCTCCTTACCGTCTCTGCTGCTGGTCCTTGCTGCACCATAAACTCGATCTTCTACATAGAGTGCTTCCGCCGACGTGCACGGGCTGAAATTGTGGAAAAGCAGCATCACTTGCCCCATAACCTCAGCCGTGCAGAACACAATGCCATCCACAGCCTCAGAAACAACTCTGACATCATAATCAAAAAGGCTGACAAAAGAGATGCTGTTGTCATCATGAATAGGTCGGAATATGAACAAGAGGCTGCTAGGCAGCTCTCCAACACCACTTTCTACAAGCCATTACCCTCTGATCCCACTGAGGGTTACCAAAAGAAACTACACCATCTGCTCAAGAAACTCCCTGAAAAAGCACAAGAGCAAATCCGCACAGACACACCCCTAGACCCCCGACCAGGGGTATTCTATCTGCTACCCAAGATCCATAGACCTGGAAATCCTGGACGCCCCATCATCACAGGCATTGGCACCCTGACAGCAGGATTGTCTGGCTATGTAGACTCTGTCCTCAGGCCCTACGCTACCAGCACTCCTAGCTATCTTCGAGACACCACTTCTCGTTAGTGTGTATGGTAACACCCATTGCTTCATGCTCTCTGGGTATATAAATCCCCCTACTGTATTTTCCACTGCATGCATCTGATGAAGTGAGCTGTAGCTCACGAAAACTTATGCTTAAATAAATTTGTTAGTCTCTAAGGTGCCACAAGTACTCCTTTTCTTTTTGAAGCAAGTGTGACTTTCTCTCCACTGCCCCAAATCCATGCAGTCAGACTGCTGTTGCTTGGAAGGATGCTGTCTTTAAATTATTCACGGTATTTCTGTGCTGTATGTGTATCTGCAGTTTAGCCTCAGCGTCATTCATTTACTCTCTACCTTCCCCTGCAACACACATTGTGGGGACACTATTTGCTATTTTCAGTGTTCCAAAAAAAATTGCTAAATTTTCATTGTGAGAGACCCTGCCACCCCAACATATGCAGAAGTGTTTGGCTTTACCTCTCTGCTCAGTGGTATCAGAGTTTCAGCTTTGGTAACGTTAGCACCGAATATAGTAGGTAGACAATTTTTTCTTTCCTAATTCATATTCTGTCACCGTAAATAAGAATCCTAGAATTGATTTTTGTTTGTGTTTCTGTTTTTCCTCTGTAGCATAATTTCCTCTCTCTAAAACGTAAAATGAAAAAACATATATAATTTTTAAAAATCAATAAATAATTTAGAATCTTGAAGAACAAGATAATTGCAAAACTGCTGTTAGACTTCTGGCTGGGGTTTGCAGTGCAGACTATTCAAGACTATTGAATTAACCTGGGAAAACTCCCAGGTGAAAAAACCTGCTTGAGGGAAGAGCTAATGACTCCCTGTTGTTTAGATAATAATTCTTAGTGCACTTCCAGTAGCAACAAGACTGAAATAGTTTGTACAGATGATGATTTCTCAGCAGACTAAAAACAACCTTTTGGAGAAGGAAGTCTACAAAACCCTTGCAGTAGTCTCTGATTGAAGAGATTCATTTTCCTGGCATAGACACTTTGCTAAAGCTGTCAAAGTAGAAAAGGGAAGAATGTATTTAATTAGTTTAGAAAGTAAGGCCCTGATCATGCAAAGATTTATGCAAGCAAAAATTACCAGGGAGAAAAATGAATCATGGGTAATCTTTGGAAGGAATTAATGCAATATTTTTTCTCTTATCAGTGTGTGTTTGCAGGAGTAAGCAAATCTTTCCGCATTACATGTCAGCTAAATATACAGTATTTTGAATACAGCTATAAAACAGTAATTGTCTCTTGATTCTGTTTCAAGCCTGCAAAGCATCTCATCAGACTGCCTTTGGCTCCTGCTGTCGACACTGGCATTCTCTCTGCTGTAGCTCTCTTGTGAGCCTTAGCCCATATACAGAACTCACACTCTTCCCCTGGGCTCTTTCAGGTTAAGTTCCTTCCAGGTGCATAACTTTAGCAAGCTGAGAAGATCTTTAGCAGTATCTTCTCCCTGCTGATGATACCGCTCCTGTTGAATGCTCACACTGGGATCCTCCTGCTCAATTGCAATTCTCTGCCAGGTTGGAGGGGGGGAGTCACATGCAATCTGAGTAGCTCTTTTGCCGTCTCCATTTCTCCTTGATAGGGCATATCCTTTTTGGAGCTCAGACTAATGAGTGCCTCCTTCCCAAATCTAGTTTCAGCTTTAAAAAAAAATTAAACAACAATGAGTAATAAGTTAGTGTGATAGGGTGTATTGGCCCTTGGAAAGAGACCCAGACCCTGTATAGTTTGTTACAGGTAGATTTTACTGTTCTTTCTCTTCAGGGCAATTTAGGTGTGAAAAATGGTGTTAGCAGATTTCAAAGCAGGTTTCCACCTGAACCACCTTCACATGTCCTCTAGTTCCTCTTTCCTCCTCCTAACTTAACGCAGACCAGCAAGCTTTGTACACAGAGCACCATAGAATAGGCTATCCTGCTCCTTGGGCACATTGATAGTAATTGTCTATTTAGAAGTGCTGATTGAAATATTAGTCTTTGAATACAATCAGCTGTTTTCTGTTTTACACTGTGTGAGATTCATCTCCTTGGGATTGGAAGAGGTAATACTTGGAAGATTTTCCCTCTCCAGGTTTTATGAAAATGCAATGAAGGTGCACAAACAAGCCCAAAGCTTCCTTTTTTTTTTTTTTTTTTTGCTGACTATATAATAATAGTTAGCACCTTTCCACAAGCCCCTTACAAGGAAGGTAAGTATCATTCTCATTTTGCAGACAAGGAAACTGAGTCACAGAATGGGCAAATGGACTTGCCCGAGATGACACAGTAGGTCAATGCTGAAGCTGGGAATGGAGGTCTCCCACCTCCCCTTCCAGAAGCCATGTCACCTCACTGGGAGCATATAGAAGTGTGGCTCTTTTTAATAGCATCTCTTAGGTGGAAAGTAAACTCTCCTTTTGTTGCTATTTCTGTGCTTTGAGTAATGAGCAGTAACATTTTGTTGGTCATTTAAATGCCAGAATATAGAGCACTTAGACACACTTAGCAAGTTTAAAAGTTTCTGAGCAGACTGGCAGTCTGAAAAGCATTCAGCCGTACTCTTAGGGTTTGCTTTCATATTGGCCTTTCAGAAGGGCCCATTAGGATGCAAGCCTCTGAACAGTTATTTTGGGGAAAGTGTGTGTGTGTGAGAGAGAGGTGGGGGTTCTCCGCTTTTAAAAATGGCTGAAGGGTTTTTCCCCCGGACTTCCCAGAAACACCTCTGCATGGAGACCAAATGTGGGAAGTTTTAGCTTCAAAGAGAATTTTTCAGAATGTTCTGAGTATGTAAATGCCAAGGGCAGGAGAAAAAGGGGGATTATAGTGGAAATCCCAGGTCAGTTGTTACTATAAGTGGTCACTGGCAGGGGCAGACTCAAACAGACTGATGGAGTCCGTCTGCAGTGCAACCAAAGAAGAGGTTCTCTGACCTGCTGTTTTTGTGGTACTACCTTCTATGGCCCATTTTCCGAATTGATGGGCATCTGCAGCTCCCATTAGCTTTGCTCGGTGTTGTGGGTGCTCAGTACTTACGAAAATCAGGCCCCTAGGGACTGGAAGTCAGTTCTCCTGGGTTTTATTGCGATCTCTGCCACTGACTCACTGTATGACTGGGCAAATTTTCAAAAGTGTGCACTCATTTTAGGCACCCAATTTGAGGCATCTTGGGCCTGATTTTTAAGATGCTCTGAGCTCCCACAGCTGCTCGAGTCAGGGCCCAGGGAGGCTGCACAGGAGTATGTGGGCAAGTTTTACTCCCGCTTACGTTTCCTGCTCGCCCATACAGCCCTTAGTGCTGGTAAGCTCTTTGCGACGCTAAATAGAAGATACTATAGAAGTGCAAATGCTTATTACTAATCAGACATTACGGCGGAATGCTGTCCTCTCTGCGCCATATGGTATTTACTGAATATTTCCAGCAACTAGTGCAAGAACGACAGGCATCAAGTTGCTAATCTCACAGAAACATTCTCAAAAAAATCAGTTTTTCGCACTGCAAGACCTGCGCTTCAGCTATAATCAATTATCTGCAGCCTGGTATTGAATGCCATGCAGAACATTTCCCCACTGCTTGATTTGTAACAGGTGGTATGTACAGAAATACTGGTTATAATTAGTCCTGTAACATTTATATTCATGGCACATGATGCTCACCTTACCTACTGCCAGTGCCGTGTTTGCTTAACTAATATGGAACTGCATGTTTCTTTTCTGTATCCAAGCTATTCAGTTGGAGAAGGAGAGAGAGAGAAAAGCTGAAAGAATAATTGGTGGATAATACTAAGTGCTTGGATTAGCACATTTGTGCAGCGTTTCTCAGAACATTGACATTTGATGCAGGCCAAGTGAGAATTCTGAGTGGTGCTGAGGCAGTCCTATCTAGGTGTTCTCTTGTTCTGTGGGTGTTTAGCTGCTTTCTGTTCCTCCTTGCATTCAAAATGTCAGCTGCCTCTGAAGACGTTCAATAATTTTTAAAAAAGAAAAGGAAAATTGAACAGGATAGTCGGTATTGCACTCAACCCTCTCCTGAATTTAACCACGATTTATTTTTAGAACAAAAGCATCAAATATTCAGTAAGCAAAATACCGTATGTATTCAGCTGCCTTTTCCTCTGGAAGATTACTAAAGTCTAAATCTGAAAGCTAAATCAAAATCTTTATTGTTAATGTTTATTAGCAGCCCCCCCCCCATATAATTTAAATGATGCAATGAGGAAGTGTGCTTTATATATATTTTCCCCTCCCTCATGTGATAATATTGTTCCAATATTTAGGCAGGGCTTTTTTATCCCAATGCATTTTAAGGATGATGGCCCCGGTCCTGCAATAAGCTCCCATGTAGGCACAGGAATCCACTCACATAGAGCTCATTGCAAGATTGGGGCCTACATCAAAAGATCATTTCATCCATCCCTGAAATGCAGCCATCTCTGGTTGCAGTGAAATGCAATAACATTACTCTACAGTTTTAGGACAGAAGCAGAATATGCCTTATCCAGTTGAACTTGCTGGAGGAATGTAGGCAGGCAAAATGTAATGACCCAAGTTGGCACTTGCCCAGGGGACTCTGGTTAATAACCTTCTTACAGTGGGAAATGTAGGTTCTTTGAGCGTGTTGTCAGTGTGGAGCCCCCTGGAGATGCACATATGCCTCAAGTGCAAGGCCAGGTATTTTTTTACTAGCAATGCCTAGCAGGGCAACATATGTGCCCTGAGGCTCTTCTGTTACCTGCACAATTTAAGGCTATCACCCCCTACCTTCTCTTTTGGTAGTCAGGAAGTAAGGGACCCAACTTTACCCCTTCGTGGGCTCAGGGCTAACACCCCTTCCTGGTGGACGCAGGGCTCTATGGGTCTTTTCCCAGTGAAAGATCCTTACACAGGAATATCCTTAACCTCTATTTATTAAGAGTTATCAAAACAGAATACACACACTAAGCATACAATGCTCAGGACTCCCAAGTGCGCAGGCGACCTTCCTCCTACTGGCCAGGCAAGCTTCAGTTGCTGTACAGCATGGTCATGCAGAGTATTCTGGCAGCTTTGATCTTGAGCTGTGCGGGGTCCTGGAAGTGGGTTCTCTCTCATTTCTTCTTCAACCCCAATTTTTATAATGAAACTTGAGTCCTGTCTATTTGTATGTTAACCAGTCCTGTTTATTTAAGTATTATGAAACAATTCTTTAACAAGTCCTAACACATTGCGAAACAGTTCTTTAACCACTCAGACCCCCCACCACTTTAGTTGATTCAAATCTTGCAAAATTAGTTATGCAACAGACAGAAACAATTAAAGACTCAGACAGAGACCACAGGGATAAACAATAGAGAGGTAGGGACCATAAAAGCAAAACAATAGAGAAGTATAAATTTCACAATCACAACTGTTGATAAGTGGTTTCTTTCCAGACAGAGTGTTATCAAAGAAAGTTTTCTTTAAACATTTTAAGATCTGTTTCTTTATCTGGTGATGGTGGGTGATTAGGACAGAAGTGCCTTCTTAACAGACCAACATTACATTGTTTTGGTGCAATTTAGATGAAACCTGAGGATGTCTCTCTCTGCAACTTATCTCATGGCTGCTGTTTTTACTGCAGAAAAAGGCTCCAACCTTACACTTCATGCTGCCCTATGAGAGAGTAAAAGGCAGGGCAGCTGCAGCCCTCCCTCAATTCCCTCTTATTACCCATGGCAGCAAGACAAAACCGTGGGAATCTCCAACCACTAGTTCTTAGCTCAGGCTAATCTTCAAAATCTTCTGCAAATCATCAGAACCACTTCTGATTTCTTGCTTCAGTTGCCAGGAACTGATCACCAGGTGTCTGGACTAAACGTCACTGGCCAGACTCTCTGTACAGAGCTTCTATAATGGTGGACTCAAAACCTGCGGGCTTCAAGCCCTTTCCATCCTGTCATGGACTAAGCCCTCGGAAGGATGAGCATAGTAAGTGTCTCTTCTGTCTGAGGGAATCGCACATTCCAAGCAGATGATTGGTCTATTTATCCTTCTCCACAAGGACTTACTGATCATGAGAAACCAGGCTGAAACGTCCCCTTTTGGAACAGATGAAGGTCTCATGAAAAAAACGGGTTGTTCGGCTTCTTTTTTCTTTATACATTTGACAGCACTTTATGTGTGGTCAGTTTCATTGATCCCCTTGCACAATCCGTTAGTATCCCCCGTTGTTCCTGTGAGTCTTTCACACAACAGGTGAGAATTAAAGATTTTTTAAAAATGGGAATATGTGATTAATACAAAAATCACAAAAATTGGCTGGAGGACTTACGGGCAGGGATACCACTTTTCACTCATTTTTAAAATGAACTGGATTTTATGTTGGTGGGGTTTTCACTTAATGCAGCACCATAGTGCAGGTGTTTGTTGGAGGTCCCCACCCAACAACTACCTCACCCACCCCAAAACCCTATCCACCCCTAAACCCTAAATCTTTTTCAGAGTCACTGCTTCCCAGGATAGGGTCTACCATCCTGTAAGTGTGGCCTACACATTTTTTCCCAGATGTACACCTTTACATTTAGCCATAGTAAAACACGTATTGTTTAAAGCAATTTGCAATGCTTTCACTTAGATATCCTGTACGTGTACCGCACTTATCCATATCTCTGTTACACAAAACAGGATTGTCCTCAGGACCTGAGTGCAAACTTCAGTGATATCTACAGAGCTACCATAGAAACCTCCCAATCATCAAAAGCGTTTGTTACCCTTGAAACCTCCAGATAACCTATGTTGTATTGTCACAGTCAAACTTAGTGCTAAACCTTCCCTGAAAATTCCCAGGAATGTAGGGAATGTGGTGATAGATTTCCTCATACTGTAGCACCTTTCCATTTGGTACAAATTACTATCTGAGTGACTAGTATCGTAAAGGGGGAGCGTTAATTAGAGCAATAATGAACCACACTTGATGAAAAAATAATTTTCCTACTTTCAATGCCACATTACCCAGAGCACCAATTATTGAAATTATTGAAAAAAAATATTACAATACTTTCCTGTTCTAGTGAGTTTTACAGGTAGCTTAACACAGAAAAGTGGTGTGATTGTTTCTCTTAATTTCTTCCACAAAACTCATTATATTGGAATTCAGTGTTCTTTCTCCATCTAATGCTGTATCATTGCACCTCTAGAGTGGCATCAAGAATTGTCCAACATTTGTCAGTGATAGAAAAATAGGTTTCTCTACAGCTTTACTACAAAGATGAACTTAAATAAACACTCCCTTCCCACCTCTTCCCCCCCCCCCCCCCGAAAATCAATTTTCTTTCACCCATCTTTCCCATAACAAACAGCAGACGTTATGTAAGCAGGAAGCACAGATATATTTTCAGTAATAGGATAATGACATTAGCGACTATGCATCCTGGGCAAGTCTCCATGAACTTGCTGCCTCTTATCATTCTAATGTTTCTCACAAGCATCTCACAATTGCTTAGATACCAAGGTGAACAGCATCTTTGCAATTCCTAAAATATAGAGGTTCGATACAGGAAGATTCTTGAGCGTATAGATTCCTTGTAGCATTCCCTGCTCTTGTTCAAACACATTCTGCTCAGCCAGTGTAAGGAGACACCTAATATTGCTTGGGCACAGCCTACCTTAGGTGCCATATTGATGTTGACAGTTGAGTGGATCAAGATTTTTCATTTAAGATTTTTTTTTTAATCAAAAAATGGCTTTTCAGTCAAAACAGACATTTTCTGATTTGGAATATCTGTTTTTGAGAAAAATTTTAGCTAAAAAAAAAAACCAACAACAATAACAAAATATTCTAGTTTTTTGGCAACTGGACCAGACAGGTGACACTTTTCAGTTAAACCAAAAATTTGTGTCTGACTAGCTGAAAGTTTTCAGTTTTTGGTTGCTGAAAACTAAACAATTTTCAGTGTGTGTTTTTATGATGAATACCTGAAACATTTTGTAGAAAAAATTCAACAACAATGAAAAATCTTTTGTTTTCTTCAACGTTTTTTTTGGAGGGGCGGAGAATGCCCTGACCAGCTCTAGTTCTCAGCCAGATAGTAGGTCACCACACAGTTTGGGGTGGGAGGAGTACATGAGGGGAGAAATCTCAGGCTCCTTCCCCCTTTCTCTAAACCATTTCACTAAGATTTTGAAACAGGAATACTCTGTGCCTGCCCCCTCATCCTCCCTGTCTCAGGGTTGGGATGGCCTTTTCTGGGAGTTAGACTTCACCGACCAGTGCCTAGTTAGTTGCTTCCCAGGTGATTGGTTTGAGGTGAGGGATCTGGTGATAGCTTCTTGGTCACCTGATCCTTGGATAAAAGGCCAAGAAGCAAGTCTGGTAGGAGAAAGGTCTTCTGTCTCTTCATATCTCTCTAAGGGGCAGTGAGAGGACTAGGTATATGCACATGATTATAGAAAGGGTCTACCACTTGACCCAGAGTTCAGAGGTCTTTCTACAACGCAGGAGTCTGTGAGACCTTTTTTGTCTTTTGTTGATGTTTCACGAACACCAGCAGTTGATCAATGTCTGAGTTATCACCCAGCAATGAGGGTTGCCTACTCTAATCTTAATTATCTAAGGCATTGAAGCTAATCCTCGTAGCAAACCTTTAATGAAAGGTGCTTTTTTAATTAATAATGAACATAATGATCCTTCCAGCTGCAAGTGCAAAATCAAATGGAATCAATACCCCACACTTAGCATGTCAGAAAAGGGCAAAACCTATTCTAACTGCAGGTTGAACTGTGCTGATCTGGTACTTAGAACAAAAGCCATTAATTGTCTTAAGTGACTCCATATAATGAAGTTTAGTAATTGGCTTTAATTTTAGTACAGCTTTAAAAGGCTAAACCTCATAAACCTATCTAAGGCCTCAGTCTAAGGTATAGTAAAGGTAATAGGCACATGAGATTTAACAAACACCATGTAGCCTATCTACATTTTTCCAAAACTTGTTGCAGTACTTAGTACAATTTCATCTAATTAGCCCACTGTGCAATGAAATAAACTGAGATAGTATTCCAGCTATAGCATAAGTGGGATTGCTTTGTGAGGGAGCAGGGAGTATTTAGCAAGTTGCAAATGTATCTGGCTCATGATGCGTGCTGTAGCTTTCCCTCCAGAGAGTTGGGTTTTCTCTTGCTGTACATACTGTGATGCTTTCTCTTACAAGAGAAATGAGCATGATGCATGTCTAAAAGGAAATAGAGAATGCAGATAAATTATAATATTCAGAAACCACACTACCAGCACAGTGCATCAAGGCTTCTCATTTTCGAGCACTGTGATATCAGAACTTACCCTACCTTTCTCGGACAGATGTGTACATGATTATAGAAGGGGACCACAACATGACTCAACAGTTAAGATGTCTTTCTGCAATACATGTTCTGGTCATGCATGCAAGCAGTTTCAGTCTGAGGAGTCTTGTAGTGCTGCAGAGTGAAGAAAGGAAATCCCCAGTCACAACCACACTGGAACACTTCTCCATGCAGTATTGCATTAAAGTACAACTAAGACGACAGAGAAGTCCTGGATATCTTAAAATGGTATAGATCTGAATAAGTGTTGACAGGGTCTTATATGAGTTTGCAAACAAAAAAATTAATTATAAAGGAGTTAAGGTTGAAAGTGTGTTGCAGTAGAGTCCAGCTAACAAGCAGAAACAATATTATACTTTACACAAATTCTCCACTTTAAAACCACCCCAACCATTAGACTGTCTGGAGAGGAACAGCTAATGGAATCAGTTCGGCATGGCCATATCACCCTTCATCGCTCATTCTCAGACCATCCAGCTTACACCACCTGCTCATTACTGTTATTGTTGTTTGTGTTACTAGCAGTCCCACCTGATATCAGAGCATTGTGCTAGACACATACAAAAACAGAGTAAGAGATAGCCCATGCCCTAAGGAGCTTACTATTGAAAGAGACAAAACAGATAAAGGGAGGGGAAAGATACAAAGGCACAGAAAGATGAAGTGACTTGCCCAAGGTCACACAGTAGGTCAGTGGCAGAGTTGGGAATGAAACCCAGGTTCAAAGTGCCGCCCAGCAGCTGTTATCTCCATCTAGGGTGATCAGATGTCCAGATTTTATAGGGACAGTCCCAATATTCAGGGCTTCGTCTTATATAGGTGCCTATTACCCCCCCCTACTCTCTGCCTTGATTTTTCACCCTTACTAGCTGGTCAATCTATCCCCATCTGCTCATTAATCCCCAGAAAATGACTTCTCTTGAGTTTGTTCTTGAAGATGAGAAAACCTCAAAATATGAGACGTCTGGATTTTTTAATGGGGGTGCAGTTTCAGTTGGTTGGTACAGGGTTTATTGCTGCCAGTACATTAGCCAATCTGAATGCTCAGACTGGCCCAGCCTTCCATTCAGTTTACAATTAGCAGTAGCTGTGCAATGAACTCAAGTCACCATTGTATTGTGAAGACCAGTGGTAATGTCCCTGCTTTTCTGCAGCATGGTGCCCATGCTACTCCAGATCTGCATCACAATAGCTGCTTTCATGCAGTATGAACTGATCTCTCTTTCCATATCTGTATACTCAAAATCCATAAACCACGGAACTCAAGATTCCTTTAAATACCCATTACCGTAAATAAAGGATTGAAAAATATTAAACTATTTTTAAAATGTTTTAAAAATACATGGAAGTATAGAAACCGTAACATGTTTGTTATTGCCAAGAGCCACATACTCTACTTGAGTTTTGGTATCCTGGGTTGGCCTTATGCATATTTGACACCAGAGAATAATTTGCTGGCTTCTTCACCTCCCCCAAAATAATGAAAGGGAAAAAATGTCAGTGGAGCAGTGAAAGGTGTCTGCTTCAAACCAGGATGTTTTCTTATTCAATTAGTCAGTATTCGTACAGGTCCAGAGTGCTTTGATGATGTAAAACTCTGTGTAGGTTGCCAGATATTATTCATGTGAAGCTAGAGACAGCTTTTATGCCACATTTTGCCTCATCGTTTTTCTCATCAGGGCCCTGATCCACAACCACTGAAGTCCACAGGAATCTTTTCCAGTAACTCCCGTGGCCCTTGGAACAGGCCTCAGATGTCTGAATCTGACTCTGATTCAGGCCTTTTGCTCTAGCATGATGGTAGGTGGCTGAACTAAGTAAGTGGGCATCTGGATTTTCCTGTGCACTGCACAGAGGTGCTAATTGTTTCTGGTAGAGCAAACGTGATCATTCACTCATTCCCAAGGCACTGATGTTTTCAAGTTTTGATTATTAATTTACACCAAGAGACCTTAGAGAAGGAAGCTACTTAGAATTTGCAAGAACTCAGTTACATTTGAAACGCACACTAGCTCTGTTCAACTTTTAGGTGTTTTTTTCTTCTTCTTTGGTAATTTCTTTAGAATATTTGCAGAAGTAAAAACTCTTAATAGCTTCCCAGGGAAAAGCCCTATTATGGGACTAGGGTTTTTCTTGATGCACCCCCTAATGGCTGGTTAACCTCAAATCTTCCTCCTTTATTTATATTTATGGGGAAGAGGGGCCATGATACTCATATGCACCAGCCAATCTGACCTGAGTACACTTGTCCCAAATGAGTTATGGCCCTCCTAAAGATTGTTAGGGGGAGGACAATTTGAAGGGGTAGACAGTAAATGGCTCACTTTAAACTCAAGAACTTGTGGCTTTCCTCACTCTGAGGCAGGAACTCTGAACATTGGTTTGTCTGAGTGGGGTCCTTGAACTTTCACCTACTCATGCCTTCATTCACCATTGTTCTACTCCCACCCTGTCTGTGAGCCCTATGGGTTATAACTTACTTTTGAGATTGCAGTTATGGAGGGACCAACAAGCTGCGTTAAGATTGAGATGCGGTTTAGACATACATTGGAGATTCAAACTCTGATATGTATGCAAAATACAATGTATCCTGAACAAACATTGCAGTTTGCTCTTTCAGGACAAAATAAATTTTCAGTGAATTTATGAGTAAAGCTGTTAATTAGCCTGAGTTAAAATTAATTTTAAAATGGGTCATTTAAGGTATCTAGCAGTCTGTGTTAGATCCTTTTCCCCCAAATGATTTTGAATAATAGAATATATTGCAGGCTGTAGTTATTCTATTATCTCCACAAACACACTAAAAATATTTCAGCCATCTACAAAAGCCTTTGGAAGCAATTGGGATTTAACAATAATTAAAGGGAATAGGCTCTTGAGGAAAATCAGGCAGTTGGCGCTGAATATAGAAAAGCTAAATCCCAGCTTCCATTAATGTTCAGGCAAAACTCCCATTGACTTCAAGGGGAGCACAGTCTGACCACATGTTTTCTCCTGTATTTAGTCTGATGGATATGGAAACATAGGTTTCACACTGGAAAACAATTTGCTTTAATAATAAAACATACAGGGGGATTAATACCTTGTGGCAGAATAATTGTCATGGGTTAGTAGTTGTATTACTCTTTCAACTGAAGAAAAAAGCAAAGTGACTGAAAATACGTAGGCCAGATAATCAGCTGATGTAAATCAGCATAGCTCCAATAAATCAGTGGAACTATGCCAGTTTGCATCAGCTGAGAATGTGGCCCACATATTCTGAAGAACCTGCAGGCTTGTAGCCCTTTTTGTTGCAGCAATGGTATTAGGGTATGTCTACACTGTCAGAGTTACAGCTCCGGCAGTTACAGCGCTGCTCAGAGAACGCTGAAGGGAAACCACTGTTGTGTGTTCACACTTTCAGCTGCCTTCACAATAGCATGTTCACACTTGCAGCGGTATTCAGAGCGGTGCACTCTGTGCAGCTATCCCACAGAGCATCTCTTCCTCTTCTGCCGCTAAGAGTTGTGGGAAGGCGGAGGGGATGGTGGGACATCCTGGGTCCTGTCCCAATGCCCAGTGATGCATTGCTTTGCATCTCAGCAACCCCTGTGCTTCCGTCGGCATTTGGAGCCATCTTTCAATGGTTTGTGTACTGCGTGCTATGCCTCTGGTCTGCAGGAATGGATCCCGCACTGTTGACCAATATGCTGCTTGCTCTCACTAACACGTTACGAGTGGCAGTGGAGTTATTCCTTAAACTACAAAGGCAAGAGGAGTTTGACATTGATCTTGCCACACGTAGTAGCTACGACACGAGATTGCTTATGTCATTCACAGAGGTGCTGACCACAGTGGAACGCCGCTTTTGGGCTCGGGAAACAAGCACTGAGTGGTGGGATCACATCATGATGCACGTCTGGGATGACGAGCAGTGCCTGCAGAACTTTCAGATGAGGAAAGTCACATTCATAGGACTGTGTGATGAGCTCGCCTCAGCTCTGCAGCGCAAGGACACGAGAATGAGAGCTGCCCTGTTGCTGGAGAAGCACGTGGAGATTGCACTGTGGAAGCTGGCGACTCCAGACTGCTACTGATCGGTCGCTAACCAGTTTGGAGTGGGAGAGTTGACCATTGGACTCGTGTTGACGGAAGTGTGCAGGGCCATTAATCGCATTCTGCTCCAAAAGACCATGACTCTGGGCAACATGCGTGATATTGTAGGTGGCTTTGCACAAATGGGCTTCCCTAACTGCGGAGGGGCAATATATGGCACGGATATTTCAATTCTGGCACCAGACCGCTTAGCCACCAAGCATATTTATTGGAAGGGGTATTTCTCAATGGTTCTCCAGGCGCTTGTGGATCACCGGGGGCGTTTCACGGACATTAACGCAGGCTGGTCCAGAAAGGTGCATGCCGCATGCATCTTTCGGAACACTGGCCTGTTCAGGAAGCTGCAAGCAGGGACTTTCTTCCCGGACCAGAAGATCACCGTAGGGGAAGTTGAAATACCCATTGTGATCCTGGAAGACCCTGCCTACCCCTTAATACCGTGGCTTCTGAAGGCATACACGGAGCATCTTAATAGCAGCAAGGAGCGGTTCAACAACAGGCTGAGCAAGTGCAGAATGACTGCTGAGTGTGCTTTTGGCCGTTTAAAGGCCCACTGGTGCTGCCTCTATGGGAGGCTGGACCTGGCCAATGACAATATTCCTATGCTTATAGCTGTGTGCTGTACGCTCCGTAATATTTGTGAAGGGAAGGGTGAAAGCTTCACTCAGGGCTGGACCACTGAGGCTCAGCATCTGGAGGCTGAATTTGAACAGCCAGAGACCAGGGCTATTAGAGGGGCACAGCACGGGACCATAAGGATCAGGGATGCCTTGAGGAAGCAATTTGAAGCTGAAAGCCACTAATATTTGTTGCTGTGCTCGGGAGTGCAGTGCTTGTAATGCTAGGAGGTGATTGTGATTGGGGCAGACGATGCACTATGAAGGTTGAAAAAAAATTGCCTGTTGCTTTGCAGGGCTCTCTTTGCTTTCAGTTAATGGAATAAAGATTGCTTTCGAACCAAAACAATTCTTTTATTAAAAAACAACAACCGGAGGGGAGAGAGAAACAAAAAAACACATCAAAACTGTGGGGGATGTGGGAAGGGAGGGTCCCAGGAGGAGGTGGGGTCCCAGGACGGTTAAAGATTTGTGTATGTCCAGGTATCATATGTAACCTGGTCCTTTGGAGTACATGCACTTCACCAGGGCTAAACTGCAGAGGGACGGGTGTTGAGAGCAGGGGGTACTGGGAGTCTGCAGGGCTGGACTGTGACGGGGGAGGAATAGAATGCAGCGGGTACAGACTGGAGCCAGGAGGTTGATAAGAGTGTGTTGGCGGTGTCTAGGGGGCACATGGGAAAGAGTTTTGTGACAGCAGTTGCAGGGGAGGGCAGACGCGGAGCTGCTTGGTTTGCAGTGCTCATAGCACCTGGAATGTGTCTGCTTGGCGCTCCATAACTTTTAAGAGCCGCTCCATGGTTTCATTCTGGCGCACTGTGTTTTCCTTTCAGTCCGTCTTCTCACTGTCCTCCCACTCCTTCAGTTCTTGTTTTTCGGCCATGGAGTACATCATGACATCATGCAGAAAGTCCTCTTTAGTTCTTCGTGGCTGCTTTCTAATTCTGCGCAGTCATTCAGCCAGTGATAACAAAGAGGGAGGCTGGGCTCCCAAGGTCATATGTGTGCAGCCAAAATGCAATGTTTTACAGAAGCAGTATTGTTTGCAACACAAAGACCACTGATTCAGTGATTTAAAACACAGCCACTATTCACATACCTGTCACTAACTGGCTGAACCCAGGCAAGCCACAAGACTCCCAAAATGGTGAGTAACCGCAGGGGAAGGGGAAATCAGTGTTCTAGGACCGTACTGTACACTGGGCACATGGCTGTTGGTGAGAGCCAGCACGGTGCGAGAGGGGCCTTATAATCATTACTGTCCCCACATTTTCCACAGGCTGTTCATTATGGAAGATACCTCGCTGCTGAGGGTGAGCAGGGAATCAAGGGATGGTCTTCTTGAAGACTGCAGCTCTTTCCCTGGTCCTTATGCTGCTTGCCTGTGTGCAGCAATGGTCCTTCCCACCCCCCCTCCCACCCCCCCAGTGATGGCAGAGTGGCACAGAAAAGTTACCCTTAATGGGGAAAGAAACAAAACAGCTCTGCCAAAGATCCTGCGGCAGCGGATTGCCCAGTATCTCCATGAGAGTTTCCTGTGAAGTGAGGGAGTCAATCAACACCCTGTTCCGTCACTCAGACTAGGCACGTGGTGGTAAGCGCATCATACAGACAGAAGCCTACTTTCTGCAACCCTCCTGCCCCCAACAACTCACATCAGAGATTCCCAAAATCAAAGCCACTTACCAGGGGCCTCCTCTCCTGTTTGCACTTCGCCAAGCTCCGACAGCTGTGACTGGCTAACCTCCTCCGGGGTATAGAAGAGCTCCTGGCTGCCTGCATCTCTGACCTCCGAGTCATGCTCTGCCCCTGGGTCTCCCTCTCCCTCCACATCCTCTTCCAAGATTTCCTCCTACTGGATCGGTTCACTCTCAACTGGCACCCAAGTATCCACAGTGGCCTTCTGTCCATAGGTATCATAATTCCTATGGCTGGAGCACAGCTGAGACTGCACAGCCTCCTCTCCCCAAATGCTGATGAGGTCCAGCAGCTCGGCATTGTGTCCCTTCTCTCTGTCCCCCTGTGCAGGGACTTGGGGCTACTTGCTCTGTATAAATGTGGATCCAATATCCCTTCTCTGAGATGCGCTGAGACCACTGCATGCGTCACCGAGCAAACAGGAAGGGGACTTTCAAAATTCCCAAGGCATTTCAGGGGTGGGGCTCACAGTTGCTCACCTGAGGGCAGGGCAGTAGAGTTCATACCGATGACCAGAGAGGCGAGAACTGGCGCTGTAGGACACCTCCCGGAGGCCAATCACAGCGCTGTAATCAACCACGGTGTCTACACAGGCACCGCAGCATTGTAGCCCCGGCGCAGAAATCTCTACACCTCTCGTCGGGGTGGTTTTTTTACAGCGCTGCAACTGCGCAGTTTCTGCGCACTAAGTAGCTTGGCAGCGTGTACCCCTCGGGAGTTACAGCGCAGAAAGCTGCTTTACTGCTCAGAAACTTGCCGGTGTAGACAGGGCCTAAGAGGAGGGAGCTGTTTTAGCAAGAAGCAGTTAAAGTTAACACAGTGGTATCCAGCAGTATGAGAGAGAGAACACGCAAAGAAGGAGAAACCAGGAGCATTGGCACAAAGATTGTATCACTAAAAATCCCCTCCACCGTAGAACGATTTCTGCTCACTTCTGATTATTAAAATATGAATCAGTATAGACTGTTTGTGATGAAGACAATGGCGAACTTTCCAAATGCCCTTTGGAGGAATTGGGAATATTCAAAAGGTGAAATTCTATACTCACTTGCACGAAGTTTGAGCAACTCTGCAGGACTTAGGGTAGATGTCCCTTCTCTCTGTCCCCCCTGTGCAGGGACTTGGGGCTATTTGCTCTGTATAAATATGGATCCAATATCCCTTCTCCCAGCTTCTGACAAGCACCATGCCAACAACAGTCCCCTTGACAGAGGGCCTATTTGGAGTCTGTGTCAAGGAGACTATAACTGTCTTGGGGTTCATTAAAAAACACACCAATGAATGAGAAAGGAATGAAACTTTAATAAAACAAACTGGACAGCATCTTTGGTGAACTGCTGCACACAGCTATGGGGTGTTCCCAGCCCCCTCCTCCAGAGCACATCTCCAAATTCCTATGTTCATAATACTGTTCCTTATGAGGGAGCATCTCTAAATCATAATTTTCTACAAACATCCATACAGAGCCCACTTCCCAAAGCACCACAGGTATGGTGCTTCCCCTGAGCAGGAGTTGCTCCTCTGCCCTACTCCATGGAGAGGCAATCCAGAGCTTAAGTAGACAGAGGAGTTTGCACAGTCCTTTACGTGGACAAATTTTCCTTGATATAACGTTCACTCAGTGTGGTTGATAATGATAAGACCTGAGTGACTGTGCTTAACTCATCTGCTCTCAAGACAGAAAATTCTCTGTTTGCAACAGTGCCCTCTCACAACTCAACAGAAAATGCTGCTTTAAGTGTTACGGACAGAATCAATATTCCGCCCAGACTCCAAATGGGCCCTATGTCAATGTCCCAGTTTCTAAAGCTCGAAGGCACCGTGGCTTTAGTATTTTGGTAAATCACTGAATCTCTGTCATTAAAACATTGGGAAATCAAAACCCACTTGGGTAATGTTCCTGATTTAATGACAAACTCTAACGTTCCATGCCCCGTTAGGTTACTCCTGTGCCCGGGAACTGAAGGGGAAGCACCTCAATAAAGTCTGCTGCAGTTCAACCACTGAAGTCATCATTGGCATTGTAGCAAAGTAATGACCGGCACACATGTACAGCAATATCCCAGCAGATGTTTTTTTGCAGGAATATATTCGCCTAAGAAGGGCAGTAGATTTAGTTGGCAGACTATAATTTTATCAGTGACACCATCAGGGTTCCACTTTGATTATGTCTCAAGCTTACATTTGCATGCCAGAATGAGGAATGTTTTCTTCAAAAGGAAGTGTGGATGGTTTGAACAGAGCAAAGCTTATTACAGTCTTTCCATTTCTCTTCCTTCTCAGCATAGCCTGGGGCTGGATTTAGCAGGCACTAATGTTTCATAGTTAGTTTGTATTTGAAAAGAAATCAGGTGTGATGGAAATCCTGAATATTGCATCTGTTCCTCAACTGGTGTAAATAAGGATAGCTCCATTTAAGACAGTGAAATCAGTGAAAGTAGGTGAATTTACACCAGCTAAGTTTTGGCTCACTATTGTTTCCAGTTTGTTTGAGGGATAAAACTAACACAGAACTAAAAAGGATGGGGTCTGGTTCTTGACTTCACTCTGCCAGTTTGATGCTAGTGTAAATTCAGTAGAATGAGAAATCACACATACACGCTCTTTAACAATTTCTAGTTTCTTCAGGAAAAATATGAGAAAAGATGCATGCAGAAACAACACAAAGCTTCTGCCTGGCAGAGTTTCAAGTTCTATGTGATTCTTTTCTGGTAGACAATTCTATTTCTTACTGAATATTGAAAATTAACCATGTGCCAGTGAGGATTAATATCATACCTTCATTATCTCCCCTCCATATTTCACTTTAAGTTTGTTTAGCTTCAGTAAGGGACATTCTTAAAGATACAGAAAAGAACTGAGTGAACCCACCGCCATTCCCCACGCCTTCAATCAGGGTTTTAAATGGCTGTTTTATAGTTAGATACAAGTCTGTTAGGTCTGTTCAGAAAACAAAACAATAAAGTGTACAGTGGTGGGCATGGCCTGGGCAATACCTCTGACCCCCCATCAAGTTTGACACTGTGTAGGTCATGGGCTGGATCACTTGGGGTGGTGCAGAGAGGTGCAGTGTCCTCCAGTGAGGACCACAACACCCTGGGATTGGAAGGATTTGTATGTAAAATCTGAAAGAAATTAATAGGGATCAAACCAACAGGATTCCATACAAGCTATTCCAGAGCCCTGTATAATTGAGTAGGGAATGATTTCATTGCTAGAGCTTTGGGTTGGTTTGCTGGTAACCATCCTATCCAATTCTAAAGCAGAGCTATAATTCTATATTAAATTCCGTAGGATGGTCCAAAAAAAAATAACCCACTATAGAAAATTGATTATTTTATCTCAAATTCTATAGGAATTCTCCATAAGAGACTGAGTGGGAGCAGCTGGTGATTCTACTGTTGGAGGGCTTCATAGAAGGCCAGTTAGCCTGTCAGAGCTGAATTAATTCTTCCATGGCTACACTGGCCATGACTCCTCCCCAACCAGCATGCCTGGTTTTGGGGGCTGGGCCCCTGGGGATTCCAGAATGAACTAGACTGGTAAAGCTAGTGGATTTTTTCCCCTAATCGGTCTGGCTGCCATCACTGTCGTATCTGAGCACCTCACAATCTTTAATATATTTGTCCCTCCCAGCACGCCTGTGAGGGAGGGAAGTGTTGTCACCCCCATTTTACAGATGAGGTGCTGAGGGACGGAGAGACTAAGGGCCAGATTTTTAAAGATGTTTAAATGCCTAAATATGCAGATAGGTGCTTAGTAGAATTTTCAGAAAATGGGAGTTAGCCACCTACATGCTTTTGAAAGTCCCATTTGGCACCTACCTGCATCTTTAGGTGCCTAACTACCTTGAAAAGTCTGTCCCATGTGGCTTATCCAAGGTCACAAGTCTGAAGTGGAGCAGGGAGTTGAACCCAGGTTCAGACTGATTCATGATTCCCCAGGATAGGTTGGGCCAATGAAAGGTACTGTATTGTCTGCCTTAACAACTCTGTTGGCATTTAGCTTTTCCAGAGCTTTAAAATGCAGTGGTGGCATTGTGCAGTGGGGAGTGGAAAAGGCCAAGTGAGTGTGTAAGTGATTTGTAACTCCTTGTGATGGATTCTGTTGTGAAAATGAACTCCTGTATGTAGAACATTGGGCTGCATCTTACGTGTGGGCAAACTAACAGAGACGTGCTTTATATGATTTTATTTTTAAGGTGAGCAAGTCATTTATTCAAAGTGGGGGTGGAGTTAGTGGGGAAGCCAAAAGGGAAAACCTGTCCTGCTGTTGTACTCATGATTTTCTCTCTTTCTCTTTCAGTGAGTATGTTTTTGAACACATTAACCCCCAAGTTCTATGTTGCCTTGACAGGCACTTCTTCATTAATTTCAGGTCTTATTTTGGTAAGTACTAGATACATTATTTTTATTTAACAAAGTTCTTGTTATCCACAGTGTGATCGACGCTGTCATGATTCTTAGGGGCAACATTTGGATCGGTCTTTTGTTCCTCTTTTATGTTTGTGCAGTCCAAGAAATTCTTAGTCTTTTTTTTTCCAAAACAAATGCTTCAGTGTCATTTCTTTTTAAGGAAAGAATAACTGCCAACGGCGCAGCACTTATGAGCAACCCTATAATAATTCAAAAATGAGTTTTAATGTCAAGGGTTGCCATAAACAAATATAACAAAAATAAAAGCCTCCCTTAGAGAGGGGAGAGAGATTCAGAGATTCTTGGTGTGTTCTTTTTAGACTGTTAAACCTGGTGATGGCTGTGGTAGAAGTATCTCAGTAGAAAAAGTGGGGGAATTGATACTGGTAATGAACCCAATTTCATTGTCGTGTTTCCAAGTGATAATTATTAAAACACAGAGAAACATATTTCTAAGTATATCTATATTAGGGCTGTCAAGCGATTAAAAAAATTAATCGCAATTAATTGCACTGTTAAACAATAATATAATACCAGTTATTTAAATATTTTTGGATATTTTCTACATTTTCAAATATATTGATTTCAATTACAACACAGAATACAAAATGTACACTGCTCACTTTATATTTATTTTTTATTACAAATATTTGCATGGTAAAAAACAAAAGAAATAGTATTTTTCAAAAAGAAAAGGAGTACTTGTAGCACCTTAGAGACTAACCAATTTATTTGAGCATAAGCTTTCGTGAGCTACAGCTCACTTCATCGGATGCATAAAAGTGGAAGAAAAGGAGTACTTGTGGCACCTTAGAGACTAACCAATTTATTTGAGCATAAGCTTTCGTGAGCTACAGCTCACTTCATCGGATGCATAAAAGTGGAACCACTTTTATGCATCCGATGAAGTGAGCTGTAGCTCACGAAAGCTTATGCTCAAATAAATTGGTTAGTCTCTAAGGTGCCACAAGTCCTCCTTTTCACGAATACAGACTAACACGGCTGCTACTCTGAAACCAGTATTTTTCAATTCACCTAATACAAGTACTGTAGTGCAATCTCTATCATGAAAGTTGAACTGACAAATGTAGAATTATGTTAAAAAAAACTGCATTCAAAAATAAAACAATGTAAAATATTAGAGCCTGCAAGTTCACTCAGTCCTACTTCTTGTTCAGCCAATCGCTTAGACAAACAAGTTTTTTTTACATTTACAGGAGATAATGCTGCATGCTTCTGGTTCACAATGTCACCCCAAAGTGAGAACAGGCATTCTCATGGCACTGTTGTAGCTGGCGTCGCAAGATATTTACATGCCAGATGCGCTAAAGATTCATATGTCCCTTCATTCTTCAACCACCATTCCAGGGGACACGCATCCGTGCTGATGATACATTCTGCTCAATAACAATCCAAAGCAGCTTTCTTTTTTGGTGGTTTGGGTTCTGTATTTCTGCATCAGAGTGTTGCTCTTTTCAGACTTCTGAGAGCATGGCCCACATCTCATGCCTCTCAGATTTTGGAAGGCACTTCAGATTCTTAAACGTTGGGTCGAGTGCTGTAGCTATCTTTAGAAATCTCACATTGGTACCTTCTTTGTGTTTTGTCAAATCTGCAGTGAAAGTGTTCTTAAAATGAACATGTGCTGAGTCATCATCCGAGACTGCTATAACATGAAATATATGGCAGAATGCGGGTAAAACAGAGCAGGGGATGTACAGTTCTCCCCCAAGGAGTTCAGTCACAAATTTAATTAATGCATTTTTTTTAATGAGCGTCACCAACATGGAAGCATGTCCTCTGGAATGGTGGCCGAAGCATGAAGGGGCATACAAATGTTTAGCATATCTGGCATGTAAATACCTTGCAATACGGGCAAATGCCTCTTCTCACTTTCTGGTGACACTGAGAACAAGAAGAGGGCAGCATTATCTCCTGTAAACGTAAACAAACTTGTTTGTCTTAGCGATTGGCTGAACAAGAAGTAGGACTGAGTGGACTTGTAGGCTCTGAAGTTTTACATTGTTTTGTTTTTGAGTGCAGTTATGTAACAAAAAAATTTCTACATTTGTAAGTTGCACTTTCACGACAAAGAGATTGCATTACAGTACTTGTATGAGGTGAATTGAAAAATACTATTTCTTTGTTTATAATTTTTACAGTGCAAATATTTATAATAAAAATACTATGCACTTTGATTTCAGTTACAACACAGAATACAATATATATGAAAATATAGAAAAATATCCATAATATTTAATACATTTCAATTGGTATTCTATTGTTTAACAGTGCGATTAAAACTGCTATTAATCACGATTAATTTTTTTGAGTTAATCAAAAATATGTGAATTAATGGCGATTAATTGACAGCACTAATATATATTGGATCTTGATAATGTCCTTTTAAAATATACAGGCTCTTTTAAACCTCTCAGACCCTGGTCCTGCAAACATATATGCTGGGGTCAACCTTAACACCAGCATAAGGCTACGTTTCCAAACCAGTGCATCTGTTCACAAGAACTCAACCTTATTGGCCACATTCATGGAACGAAAATGCGAAGAAGTGTTGAATCCTCAGGGTGTACAGTATCATAGTTATTATTATGCTGGTTTTCAACCTTGATACTGGGAGCTAGTTTGCTACTTAAACAAGCAAGGTTTGTCTTATACTTTTATTGCTGCTCAGTCATTGTCCAGTCCTTTGTTTAAAAATATATCACACATTTATTAACTTGCTGATTACCACAGATATGATCTCTCCATTTGTAGAGTGCTTACAGGAATGCTCTGCATTACAGCAATAACCTGAAACAGACATTATGACCCCATGCCCCTCCTCACCCCGTGTTGCTTGGTGATACAGTAAAATAACAGTGCAAAAATACTGTTATCTGAGCTGATATAATGCCATATAATCATAAGTCAGTTTGGATTCAAAGCTGAATTTTACAGTTTCAGTCCATCTATAGAAGAAATGTGATTCTACATGTGTACCCAGTACTTCCATCATCTCATCCTTTTTCTTCCCCAGACTGTCACAGCCTGGTACATGGGGAACCAGCAGATCTCACGTAAAACATCAGGTGTGCTGCAGCTGTTCAGAGAGCTGCCTTGCTTCAGTGTTTACAAGCCACTGAAGACAATTACTTAATGACTGCACCTTGGGCATTCTTCAGAACTGCTTGAGCTGAGCCCCAAAGCAGAGCACAGCTCCTCAGAGAAATCACTTCAGAATTTGAATGGAGAGGTTCAGAGGTCACATTCAGATCAGGTGTTAGCTAGTGCAGCTCCTTTGAAGAGAATACATTCAAGGGAAGGTGCTGTGCATTAAATTCAATACACTTGGAGGGTATATTATTAACCGCCACTAACCAGCAGGGCTAGGAAGGACGGGAGAAATATAGTGGCTCCACTGGCATAGCTCTATGCTTGGTGATGGGGAAAGGGGAGTGAAGGCAGTCAGAAGAAGTAGCAGGAGGGAGAGGCTGTCCCTTTGGAAAACTCTGATGGAACTTAATAGGAAGGAAACCAACAGAGTTCTATAGAAATTGCTTCTCAATCAATCCAACTTAGTAGAGTGGGATCTTATATGTAGGTTTGCCTAGCCATCCTGTAGAATTCTAGAGCAAGACTGTATTCAGTTCTATAGGATGGATGAAAAACTATAGAAGGGTTCTCATTTTTTTGTTACATTTTCTGTGACTTTTCTAAAATGGGTGACTCAAAGGAGACTTGCAAGAAGGAAGTGGGTCTCTACCTGGGGGATATCTGTCTGACTTGTGTGAAATGTAGGGGAGTGATGAATGGGAGGCAGCAAGAAGCATTCAGGTCCATGATTTGGGGATTTAAAAATGTAGCATTAGAAAGAACCAGAGGGATGGAGGTCTCTAAGTCAGGTAGTGCTGGAGCATAGGCAGCAATGAAAGGTGGTGGGTGGGAAGCCTATTTATCCATGACTCACCAAGAGATATTGTAACTAGTTACAGCAGAATCAGAGTTTCTGGCATGGGGGCAGAGCATTCCCATTGGCATTCCCACCCATGGAAACTGTGCAAGAGGAGATCAGACTGGGTGAGCTAAATGTTATATCTACTTTGAGAAAGACTCACTCCAATAACGAGATCTCTCTATATGTCCAGCCCACAATGAACAAGTTGGAGGAAATAGAGAAGAGGGAGGAGGAGAGGTATAAGAAAGATGGAGAGCAGAGGTGTACCCTTAATACTGCCTTTAATTGTCTGGTGATTAGGTACCACAGCTGTGCATGCATGAGAGACACCCGAGATAAGTAAATTGATTAAACAGGTAAAAGCCAGGGAGTCAACATTATAGACAAGCTCTGACTGGGATGAGCGGGACATGTGGTCAATGAACTGGGTGGTGGGAAGGGAATTCAGCAGAGGAAAGCTATGGTAAAAGTGATCTGTGGTCAATCACGACAGCTGTGGGAAGTTGTTGTGAGGTAGTACTGGGAGATCACTGGTCCATTTAGCCTGGTAACTTCACCTTTGCTCACTAATCTGCCATTTCTGACAATAGGCCCAGCAATATGGTAAACTATCTAACCTATCACCAAGCATAATATAGAATATTGCACAGTAGGTGCAATTCCAGAACACTTAGTATTAAAAATGAAAATCTTCAAATGCAGATTAAATGAAAATCTTTTCTAAAACAAATATTCTCTTATATCTAAATTACTGGGATTTTTGTCTCACTAGCTGTGCTTATATTCTTTGGAATTTTCCACCATATGGTCTGCTTTGGCAAATTTCGTCCCACTGTGAATTGGCTGTAATTACTAAACAGAAGGAGAAATCACAGCTATTGCAGAATTTTAGAAGAAGAGTGGCAAGTGATGGTATAGAAGACACTTCACTCATCTCGTGTTTGTGTCATTTCCAATGTATAACAATGACTCCTGGTGGTGATCAGCTTTGGAGAATAGAGTGTTATATGCTAATCTCAGGTTGCTCATCTGTAACGTGGTACTTTCCCCTGTCAGTTTGCCTCTCTTTTCCTCTTACTCCTTGGGTGGAATTCTGGCCCCCCTGAAGTCAAAGTGTGTTTTGGCAGTGACTTCAGTGGAGCCAGGATTTCACCACTTCTTTCCAATCTGCATAGCTCAGGAAAGTACAGAAGACGTCTTTATTTCTGTTACAACCAGCCTCGCCAACTCGCCAACCTCACCTTACATAATTTAAAATGAACAACTCGGGTGTTCCATCCCTGCTTCTCTCCCTTACAAGTCATTCACGGGATAAAATCAGGGCCTAAATAAAGCCCCTCACTGCACCACACATACAGGCATGTCAGGGAACTTTGTTTCAACCCAGCTGTCCCCAGCTTGGTTCTAATTTGTATTGTAGCAGACATCATTTAAGAAAGAGAAAATTTCTGAAAAGATACTTTGTTTTTCTGATTCAGTCTCAGGCTGCAGACTGGACTCCCATACATCCTGAGCAAAGCACTGGAACACCAAGATCTGCTGGTTCAATGAAGCAGACTTATGTATTTTCAAAGGTGCTGTGCACCTAACGTTCTCACTGATTTCAGTGGGAACTGGGGTTACTAGGCACCTTTGAAAATAAACCCACTAGCTGCTACAAATGGGGGAGTAATGTTTTGAAAAACACATAAATGCCTTAGGAACCTCAGTCCCATTTTCAAGTGACTTAGGCATTTAGGAACCTAAGTCTCATTGAAAGTCATTGGGGCCAGGATGGTATTTATGCAATGTATACAGTACTTAATTTGTGCCAGGGCTAAGCCCCGGCATCTCTACACTTGATAGTTCATAGCCCTGGTGTCTCTGGGCTTGCCATGTCAGTTATGAAAGTAAAAAAATTGCCTAGAATCCAGAATTCACAAAAATCAGGATGCATTTATGTTCTTAGCTGTCTGCAACCAACTGCCCAGCTTGACAAATGCTTGTGAACCGGGTTCTATGTGTTTGCACAGCCTCGTCTCCTCTCCTCTCCTCCACAGGTTCCTTTTCTCCCCTGTTCTTCCCTTTTGATTTCTTCAAGGGGAGCAGTTTCTGGGACTTGGAGTTGTCAGAAAGCACTGTGAAGTAACTCCTTTCAGCAGTCTCCATGTAATAATGTCCTCCCACCTAGGAAGTGCGACCTCGAGCTGGGTGAATAATGGATTTTTCAGTTCTCTGGCTTTGTGCGCTGTGGGATGTAGAAACACATATTCATTGATCTCCTGTTTTATGTAAATTGCCAGCCCGAATTTTGGGTGGTAATTGTTGGCTATGAGTTTATAGCCATTGATGTTGTGAGTAAGGACACTCACCTAGGATGTAGGAGACTGAAGTTCAAATCACTCTTCCAAGGACTTTAATTATTTGTACAAAGTGGAACAGCCCCAGTGAGGAGACCAAATATCCTGTAGCCCAGTGGCTTGGACACTTTCCTGCAGTATAGAAGATCCAACTTCAAATCCCTTTTCCACTTCAGGCAGAGGGAGGAACTGAATCTGGATTTCCTACATCTTAGGTGAGTGCCCCACCCACTGGGCTAATGCTGGTAAGTGAAGTGGGTGGGGCACCACCACCTCTTTTTCCTCTGTCCATTTTGTGACTATAGTCCTCCTTTCCAGTTCCAAACAAAATGTTTCATTTCAACATTGCCGAAAACTTTTGAGTTTTTTTTGATTCAGTGGAAACTACATGATGAACTTGATACAAATCCCCAAATAGTTTCGGTCGACCCAAATCTGCATTTTTTCGGGAATAAACTATTAGTCTGAAAAAATTCTCCCATCGCTCTGGTGCCAACTTTCCCATATTGTAGTGGGGTCCTCAAAGTTCTTTAGCTACTAGGCTTGGAATTATGGGACATCTCTATCACTCAATTCAGGAGAAGATGGTGGAAGATGATGACCTACCTGCAGTCCACCCTGTTAAGTGGGAAACCATGGCTAACATAATAAAACTGGTGACCAAACATGGACAATCGACCTCCTGGTCCAAAGAGCAACAAAATAAGCCTACCTTTTCAGGTCCAATATAAAAGGCAAATTGGACCTGGGGTAAAGATCTGCCAGTTGAACGGTGAAGGCCTCTTACTGTCCAAGTCTGACTACCTGGAGAAAATGCTGAAGACAGCTAACATCAATGTCCTCACCCTCCTGGAGACCCATGTTGCAAACAAAGCAAAAGCCTGTTGCTACAAAATCAATGGCTATCAACTCATAGCCAGCAATTACCATGAAAAATATGGGGTGGCAGTTTACATAAAGCAGGAGATCAATGAATATGTGGCTCTACCTCCACAAAGAAACAATTACGATATCCTTGCACATCAGCAGGCTAATTATCGTTCATGTATATAAACCATCTGGTGCACAGTGGCCTCAACCAGCTCTGCAAAATGCATAGGACCCTGCTGTATTTGTGAACAACTGTAATAGTCACCAATCATAATGGGCCTATGCAGCAAACAATATTGCAGGTGAAGAAGTGATACACTGGGTGCTGGCAAATTATATGCTTCTCCTTTTTGATACAAAACCATGCATCATTTTCCATTCTGTAAGATGGTGCAGAGGATACTGCCCTGACCTGACGTTCATCTGTAAAGATGATACATTCACCCCGATACTCCATTGTGGATCATCGTCAATGACTTCCCGAACAGCCAGAACAGACCAGTACTGACCCCAAATCCCAGTTCTCTATTCAAAATTGGCACCATGCTGGAACTTCACAACAGCAGACTGGGCCACTTTCAGTATGACTATAGACAGTACAATCTCCTGCATTTTCCCAATGTCAAACACTTTGACTATTTTATTGTGCTCCTTATTTCTGATGTAAAGAAGAAAATCCCCTGTGGACACAGGTCATTGAACGCTCCTTGCTGGACTGCAGAGAGCCAAGAGCTCCTCCACAAATATGATCAGTGTGGAGACCCAGAAACTGGAATCATTGGATGCACCAAGGCAGAAATGGTGACTTCAGTGTGTAGAAGGTCTAAACTTCACACACTCGAGCAGACACGCCTGAAATCTGCTTGAGACACTGGGGGGCTGAAAATCCCACACAGGCCACTAAGCTGCAGGTGAAACCAACGCCATTTCTGCTAAACTTTTGTGGACATCAAAACAACCAGTGGACAAACTGTATCTCAGATAAGTCCAGCATCAGCCTTGGCAGGTGATGTCCAAATGTGCTCCATTGTCCCAATGGACGTTGACGCAGTCATTGCAGCCACGAAATTGGGAAAAGCAGCAGAAAAAGATGGTATCTCTGCTGAGTTCCTACATAACCTCGGTCCACTCGCATGGAAATGGAGGATGCAGCTTTTCACCAACATTCTGGAGACAAGAGAAATCCCCCCCCGCATGGAGAGAGGTCAAGGTCATTGCATTCATAAAGCCTGGAGAACCTGAAGATCACTCCTCTAGTTATAGGCCAATTTCCCTTTTGAGCACCACCTGCAAGGTGATGGAGTGTGTGGTTCTGAACCGATTCAGGCCCACTGTGGATGCCAGCTTACTCAAGAAGCAAGCTGATTTTCGATCACACTTGCTGCAACCAGTCCTGGCCCACACTACAAACGTGGAGACTGGATTCCAAGGAAAACTCAAGACCCAGTACTGCTTTCATAGATCTGTCAGAGGCATGTGACAGAGCCTGGAAGGGATGGTCTGCTACTGAAACTGACCAAAGTGATTCCCTATGTGCAGAATCTCAGGTTGCTGTACACCATGCTTAGTGGCTGAAGGATGCATGTATACCTTGCAGGTTAAATCAACAAGCTGCTCACTCTGTATAATGGGCTACCAAAAGTCTCTGTACTTGCTCCAACATTCCACAAGGTATACGCGAGCGATATGCTTGAAAAAATAGCGCAGAAGTTTGCGTATGCTGATGATTTGGCACTCACAACTTAGGCCGGAAGCTTTAAAGAACCGTTACATCTGCCCTTAAGATCGTGGAGAGCTTCCAAAAGTGGTGGCTAAGACCAAATCTGAGCAAATTGGTTGTCTCTATTTTCCACCTTGACAGTAGAATCGCACAAAACACTCCAACTGTTGAGTTTTGTGGTGAAAGTTTGAATTATGACCCAAAGCCAACATATCTTGGTGTCGTTCTTGACTGCACACTGACCGTTTGTGGCCACCTCAAGAAAGTAGCCTGTAAAGTAAAGACTCGCATCAACATTACTCAAGAGTCAGCAGGAACAAGATGTCTTGGTGCTACAAACACCAGCCTTTCCCCTAGTATAATCAGTTGCAGAGTACTGTGCACCATATACACTTCTGGATATGCAGCTGAATCAAACCGTATGAATCATTGTGGGAACTTTAAAATCAACATCTCTACCGTGGCTTTCTGTATTAGCAAACATCAGAGTTCCATTGAAATATAGCCACAGCACGACAACTTAAATGCATTGAAGACTATCCAGAACTTCCCATCCGGCAGGTTATGGATAATATACTCCAACAATGCCAGAAATTGCAAAAATCATTGTGGACCACACGTGACCACTTCATGTCTCTGGATCTGGCCAGTAAATGGCAAAGTGTCTGGACCTCATCTATCATTCCAGACAAGCACCTTATTACAACAAGGCACCCTTCATGTTTCGACTTGCCACGTAGACTTTGGTCCACATTGAACTGCATCTGAACAAACCATGAAGATGTGACTACTTGATGCACAAGTGGAAAATCAGACTCCCCTTTGTGTGACTGTGTTGAGAACATCCAAACCATCAAACATATGATAACGCAGTATCCCGAATATGGATTCAAAGGTGAATTGGATGATATCCACAATGTCACAGAGGAGGCCTTGAAATGGCTTAAGGACCTACAACTCCATCAGTAGAACGTTGTTCTGCAGATGCCATACGCACACACGCACGAGAGAGAGTTCAGTAGAGTGTCATCTGGAGTGGGAGAACTAGAGGGGTGGTTGTTCATTTCCCCGTGAGGACACATGAGGGTTGGGGGAAGAAGCATTCCTTATCTGACAGATGGGATAGAGAGGGAGCAACTCAGTACCATGATGACCTGAAGGGTTATCTGTAGGAAATAATGTGGGGTCTGAGTAGAGGGGACTGTAGTTGGTAGTAGAGAGAGGCTTGGGAGAGAAGGTGTTGAGTGAATCTGAACCACCAAGTAGAACCTGAACCTCCAAGTGGCCCTGCAGAAATTGGTTTAGTGCCAGCCCTCGTGAACAGAACCTGCAGGTTGTCTGAGTTACATATGTGAACTTAGCCCTACAGTTTTTCAATAAATCTACTGATTAACTCATAGGGGAAAAATAAGGATTAATAATGGACTGATGTTTTGTACAGAGTTTTGTAAGCAGTTTCAGGTATTGGGAAGGACTATACTCAGAAATATGGAAACACTAAAAAAAGAAAGAAAAAAGGCCATTCATGCACAGTTTCCAACTTAATCAATATCAAGAAGTACTTCAGATTTTTCAAGAACCCTTTACTTGAATCATTTTCAGCCCTGTTACTATACAGAAGTTTGGCTGCTTAATTCAAATATTACTTCAAAACCCTCTGAGATTCTCTCATTACTAATGTGTGTGTTTATAATTTTTTCAATCAGAATGGATTTTTACATTTATCTGAAAGAGTCTTCATTTTCAGATCTGATATATATTGTTTCCTGCAACACACATGCCACTGCCATCAGAATATATTTTTTTATTTTCATTATTAAAATATTAGGATATATATAAAATTGTCCTGACAATGAAATCTATTAGTCGGTGAAATAATTTCCCAAGGGAAACCACTGGAGATTATAATACCAGGACCAATCCTGCATTGGCAGGGGATTCATTAGTGGTTCTGTAAATATGTGTGGGGACAGAGGTATTGATTAGATAGTAGGAAAGCCAGAGTCTTTTTATTTTCATCTCTTTCCTTTTATGGCTTCTGAGAAATTCTGAGTGGTAAATGAGAAATGTTAAGAATGGATAAATAAATGCTAAGAAATGTAAAGTAAAATCTAAATAGATGTGAGAGCATTAATGAAAATCATATGCATTAGACTCCATGGAGAACATGGGGAGACAAAATATGCACTGGTAATGTGATATCCCCTGCTTCTGTTCTAGATATTTGAGTGGTGGTATTTTCGCAAGTATGGGACATCATTCATTGAGCAGGTCTCCGTGAGTCACTTGCGCCCTCTGCTGGGTGGGGTGGACAATAACTCCCCCAACAACTCTAACACAAGCAATGGGGACTCTGATTCAAACCGACAGAGTGTTTCAGGTAAGAGAAATCCTGTCTGCTGCAAACAATTAACTGTGAACTTGACTCTTTTTCTCTCCTGTTTAACTGAAAGAAATTGGTGGCTTTTTACTATGCTTTCACTGCAGAAGAATGGTAAAATATCCCCTTTGCTCACACTGAACAAATTACTTGCCTGACATTCATTCAAAATCTTCACTTTAAATTTTAATTGGTCTGCCCTCATTGTGTTCAGAAATTAAGTCATAGATCACTCATATGTTAAAATGATGACTTTTACTGTTTATTAATGCTGTAAGCCTGCTCCCAGGAAAAGCAGAGTGAAAACCAGCTGTATATACACACATCTGTTTTATTTGTTTGGTGTGGTTTGGTATTTAAATTGGATTAAAATTTGGGTGAAATAATGTGAAAACAACTGCAGTTCACTTTGTATGGTGAAAAGCTGACACCTTAGTTTTTAAAATTCAAATGTCTTGAAGTCAGTTTGTAGGGAGAAAAGCAGAATTGATTGTTTATCTAAGGAATTTATCCAAGGAGAGTGAAACATCTGTGATTATTAGTGAATGAAATATTAGTGATTAAGGTCCTAATACTGCAAAGAATTACTCACATGTGTAGAGTTAGGCATGTACTTAAGTCTTTGCAGGATCAGGGCCTAAGAAGATGACGCCTGAAAGTCAAATTGTGTCCACGTCTAAATAGCACCACAGGTTAATTAGAGGAAGTAAGACATCCTTTGTACTCCAGAAATACACACACACACACCCCTTTCCTACATCTCCACTGAAGGCATGGAGGGGGAAGCCTGGTCTTTATACCTAGCGTGAAATGTTGGCCTCATTGAAGTCAATACTCCCATTGAAATCAATAGAGCCAGGATTTCACTTTCAGTGGGTGCAGATAGCTGGAGAACAGGTGAATGGAACAGCGAGTAACCATCTGCTGCTAGTGTGGACCAGCGGCAGACCAGAGCAGAATTGTACCTCCCTGAGGTACTGCAGAAGTGATGCAGCTATGTGCCACCCTTACATAGGGCAGGTTGTAAAACACAATCTTACCCTCAACCATGACCATGTAAGGCTAACTGTAAAATTGTCTTGTTTTCCAATAAGAGAAATTGACTAATTGCTCAGAGGTAATTATGTTTTCCTAAATACTGATTGCTCGGATTGTATTAGCATAAACCAAAGACAGACATTTCCCCTATACTTCAGAAGTTTCTTAGAAATGACACACATTCTTTTTACATTATTGTTGCAAAAGGCAAAGCAATTCCCATTTCTTTTACAGAAATGCTTGTTTAATGAGTCCATTATCAAGAGAATCACAGAAAGATCTCAAGAATACTTATCTGCTTTTGCATTATATTATTTTTAACTTAATGTGAATAGTTCATAAGTACTGTTTGCTTTTCATTTTAGTAAGAAGTGGCAGCACTGTGGTTTGCAATAGCTTAGAGGCTGGTTCTCTTCCTGGCTGTGGCATAGATTTGCTATGTGACCTTGGGCAAGTCATAGGCAGCTAGATTTTTGAAAGAAGCCTCTGTTTTTTGATGCCTAATGTGAGACACCTTGGGCCTGGTTTTCTGAGGTGCTAAGCACCTGCAGCTCCCATTAACTTTAATGAGAGTGCTGGGTGCTGCAAATCAAATCCATGGTGTCTCAGTACCCAAAAATTGAGGTCCTCAAATTCAGTGATTGCTTCTGAAAATGTTGGCCTTAACTGTGTTGTGTCTCTCTAATAACAGCTGTATTATCTCTCTATACCCCTGCCATTTCTGAAGTGCTTTGAGATCCTTACATGGAAGGTCTAGAGGTTAAAATTGTTATTTATTTATATCATTTTGGACACACGTGCATTTGTTTGCTCTGTACTCATGTGAAGACAGCACTAGCACAGAAGAAACAAGCCCTGTAATGTAGTGATGAAAAGGAGGGTTGTGATGTGGGTACGGTATTGGACTTGAATTTAGAAGATTGGGCTCCAATTCCTGCTTCTCTCAGAGACTTCCGGTGTGTGCAGATCACTTAATGGCTGATTTTCAGAGGTGCTCAGTACCTGCAGCTGCCATTGTCTCCGGTCGGAGCTGTGGGTACTCAGCACTTCTGAAAATCAGGGTCTTAATCTCTCTGTGCTTCATTTCCTCGTCTGTAAAATGGGGACAATAGAACTTGCCTGTTTCATGGGAGTGTTCTGGGGATAAATGCATTACTGCTTCCAGGGTGCTTGGGTACTCCATTGAGAGGGGCTGTGTAGGTATATAGACACAATACCAGGGAGGCCAATATATTTTCTTTCTAAGAGACTGTTGAGGAATCAGATCTTACAGAAATGACACTATGGTCTGTGCTTCCTTAGATTCATCAAAATCCATGTCTCTGTTTCCCAGGTCATATTTTTATGTAGAAAAATGTGTGACTTTTCAAGACGTATAACTGCTCTTTGTTAAGAAAACTGCAGATCCCTTCACACACACATAATTGTTTTGGCCCCATCTTGCTGTTCAACACATATGTGTGAGGCCTTGTCTACACTGGCGTGTAGGGTACAGGCACTACATATGTAGCAGCATGCCACAGTGACAAGCAGGCTGCGTCCACACTGTGGTTTGTAGCTATGCATCAGTGAAAGGCTCTAGCAGTGAGGAAAGGCTCTGGCAGCTCGGAGCATTTCCCCACTGTCTCCCCCACTGCCGGAGTCCTTCCCTGCTGGTGGAGTTTTTCCCTGTGGTGAGGGAAGGCTCAGGCAGCAGGGAAGCAGCAGGACATTATGCTGCTAAAAACAGCAGTGTAGATGGGGGAGGCACCGCTTGGGCATGTAGAGAACCATGTAGGGTACATATGCTAAACTTCTAGCATCTCTGTACTCCACTCGCCTAAGCCACGTCTCACCATCTCCACTGCTCTTTATACCCATGCTAGGGGGCATGCAATGTAGGTACTCTACACGCTGCTGTAAGGAGTGTGCAATGTAGACATACACTTAATATTAAAAACCCATTTAGCTTTCCTTAGGGTTGTGTCTCTAGAATCATTTCAGACTTCATTAAATGTATCTCCTCTTCAGGATGTTAAAATATGTCAGAATTAAAGAACCGAGGAAAAGTCTGTGAAAATGAAAAAAATCAATAAACGAGCAAGGGTCTTTGTTTAGATCTGCTACATTTATGTCAGTAACCTCCATCATGTTTCTTGTTAAATCCCGGTAGAGTATATTTCACTCCTGCTCATCAAGGTTTATCAGAAATTCAGCGGTGTTCACAAGTGAAATACGTCTGGTAGCCTCAACAATCTTGGCCTCCACTGGACATTTTCTACATTATGAAACCTCTATACAGCTTAGCAAAGCTCAGCAGTTGATATTCCCATCTCGGGAGAGTTAAAAGTCTTACGCAGCAGCAGTGTTGTACTGTGGACCAGGGTTGGACTGCATTGATAGAGAGCATGGGAAAGTGCAGCCCATGCCTGTATGTGTCAGTGCTTTTAACCACACTTCAGCAAGTCCAAAATTTACCCAAAATTTTATAACAGACACTCTCAAACGTCTTGCCAACATTTTCTGCTGTAAGGAAATAGCTGAAAGAGCTCTTGCGTTTCAGTTTATATGCTCTGTCATAGAAGTGCCGTGTGATAATCGCGTGGTCTCTCTGTGCCTCAGTTCCCTACTTGTTGAATGGGGACGATTGCCCTACCCTGCCTCACGGGATATTGTGAAGATAAATACATGCAAGACTGTGAGGTGCTCAGATAGTGTGGTGATGGGGTCAGATAATTATCTAAGATAGAGTATTCCATCAGAACCACTTCCACCTTTAAGTCCTCTTTCAGGAATTCGATAACATCTATGAACCTGGGTGCTGCACCTTAAGAAGGACATGGATAAATTGGAGAGAGTCCAGAGGAGAGAAACAAAAATGATAAAAAACAGTTTAGAAAACCTGACCTATGAGGAAATGTTTAAAAAAAACTGGGGATATCTAGTCTTGAGAAAAGAAGACTAAGGGTGCACCTAATAACAAGCTTCAAATATGTCAAGGGGATGGTGATCAATTGTTCTCCATGTCCACTGAAAGTAGGCATAATCTGCATCAAGGGAGATTTTGGTCAGATATTAGGAAAAACTTTCTAACTATAAGGGCAGGTAAACCCTGAAATGGGCTTTCAAGAGATGTTGTGAAATCTCCATCACTGGAGGTTTTTAAGAACAGGTTTGACAAATACCTGTCAGTGATGCTCTAGTTTATTTGGGTGTGCCTCATTTTAGGAGTCTGGACTTGATGACCCCTCAAGATCTGTTCCACCCTATATTTCCATGATTCTAGGACTGTACGTTAAAGCCTGTGAATTCCTTAATAATGCCATCATATAATCCCTCTGGAACACCTGCATGGTGTTCATATCTTCCAAAAAAATTAGTACTCTGAACGTCACTGTAGAATGAGTGCCTGAAAAGATACAATACTCTTCCATAAGACCTATCTAGTTATTCAGTAATTGGGACACTACTGTGATCTGTCAGTGTGCTATAATGTGATGTAAGAGATGTGCTTTCCAGACTATTATAAATCAAAATAGGGATATTCCCTCTAATTGCTAAATCTAAATGACTGAAGATGTCTGTTTTATGTTTGATTCCCCTCCATTTTCTTATGCTGGCATTTGTTTATGAGTGTAGCAAATATCCTTGTCTTCAGAATACCAGGACTACAGCTGCTCTATTCAGACTCTGTTATGAGCTGATGCAAAGATAGAAACAACAAAGGGAGCATCTTGTATAACCAGCTAAACTAGTGCCCAGTTACTCCCAGGATAGGAGAGACTGGAAAGGCAGTAAAACACCATTTTTTCCCCATTTGCACCACCCCAACCAGGTGTTCTGACTTCTTATGCACCCAAGGATTTAGTCCAATAACTTTAAAGTTAAGCAATCAAGCAAAAAGAATGACATCACAGTCATCAAGCCAGTGTTAACTGCCTTCTTTGCTATTTATTGCAATCAGAGTAACCGGACCATTTAATTATTCTTCAGGGACTGAGATGTCTGATTTTACCTTAATATGTACTGTGGTTTGAAAAATCATATTTTGTATTAATCACCAGAGACAAGCTTGGCAAACAACCACCCTCTCCAGCTATACTAGAGGATGGTTGGAAACTGTTCAAACACCTCTGTTGTTGCAGGCGTATAGTCTTCTAACCTTAGCTGACTGCTGTAGTGATTTAGACATGAACAGGGAAGCATTTATCTTCTTCTAGTGTTGTCTTTATTGTAGTAAGTTGCAATGTTTTGCTATCAGAATGTAATATTGACGTGAGAATTGTATTGCAACAAAATCTTTCCTTTTTAACGACTGCCACTGCTTTTCCCTTCCTTTTCTTTTTTTCTAAAGAGACATTGCGAGCCTGCTTAGGCCCCAAATCTTACTTTCCTTAGAAGTGATGTAATCTAATGAAGAGACTGCTTTGGACATTAAGTACCTAAAATATAGCAGAAATCCTCCACTCCATCACCAAGGGCCAAATTCGAGTTCAGATGCTTCTACAGTGTGGAACCACAGCTGGAGATAATACAGCTCAGCAGGGCTGTGGGCTGTGGAGGACCTACCCCTATACTGAGGAAGGGAGGTGTTACATTTGGAGGGACTACATCAAGGAGACCAAATAAGGACTCCATGCCAGCCATTCCCTCTTGCTGCCTAGGAGAGCCCAGTCCTCTGATCTGGCTGAGCTCTGCTCAGCACAGAACCCAGAGGGATGGGAGTGTAATAGCAAATGTAGTCATGTTAACACCTTTTTTCTGCCCTGTAGTCATGTAACACCTTTATTCTACCCTCCAATGCCAGGGCACACCAAAGGCCAGTATGGAGGAGCAAAGGAGTTAAGCCAGGATCTGTTCAAGGCTGCTCTAAATTACACCTGTCTGTTTTTAAACAGAAATATTTCATTAAATGTGAACTATATTTTATAACTATTAGAACACCCATTACAAATATAGATGAACAATAATTAAATTAATCCCAGGCCAGTGGTCCAGAGATATCCAACATTCCTACAGAAGTAACAATGCACTTCCCCTGGTTGGCTTTCTATCACTGATCTCCACTTCAGTCTGAAACAAGACTACTTGTGGCTAACAACTCATTGATAATGAAACAGGAAGAAAGTAAAAAGTGCTCTCCCGCAACCATGTTTTTCTCCACCGGTGTTTTTACTCCCTCCAGACTCCTGCTTTTTGCCACATCACTATGTCTTACACATAAGTTATCTAATTTAGGGGCTGACCCTGAGAGCTGTTGACATCTGCAACTCTATTTTTCAGACTGCAGAAGGAATCACTGCAAATTTATGCAAGATGCTTTCTCTCCCTGCCATTCCAACACCACTTCTCAATCAGCTCTGGACATAGCAATGGGGAACATGAAAAAGAGCACTGCTTGACTCCCGTTCTGTATTCCTATTTCTCATTGTTGTATGCAGTGTTGTTATATCCATGTCGCTCCCAGGATATTAGAGAGACAAGCTGGGTGAGGTAATATCTTTTATTGGACCAACTTTAGTTTTGTCTCTCTCACCAACAGAAGTTGGTCCAGTAGAAAGATATCCCCTCACCCAGCTTGTCTCTCTATTTCTCATTGTGACAGACTGGGGTATTCATTGTGTCTCAGTATCAGGCCTCCATATTATAAGATGCATAGATTAGATACCTTGTCAACTTACCATCATACTGTAGACTTTTGCTGCAGTGAGGTCCTGGTGAGTTGACATGATGCCATTGACATTTCATAGAAAATTTTCAGGTTGTCATTTGGTTGTGATGAAAAGTAGCCTGATAAAATGTTTGTGACACAATATGGCTGGCAAAACAAGGCACGACAAGTTCTTGCAGTGACTTGCGTGATGTATATCACAATAAATGGTCTGCAGCAAAATTATTTGCTACCACACAGTGCATCTCTGAATCTTTTGGATGCAAATATTGGATTTCATTCTGGTCTCACTTTCGTTGGTGTAAATCAGAAGTGATTCTGTTGAAATCTGCGGAGTTCCACTGGTATAGAACTTGTGCAAGTGAAACCAGAATCAGGCTTTTGTATTTGGAAAGCTGTAGGAATTAATGCTATTAATCTTGTAAGCTCTGTTTTAAATGATGTTGTTGTTGGGGATTTTCTTGTGTCTCGCTGCCTGTGAGATGGATTTGGAATGAACATGGGGAACTTGTCATCTTATTTTATTTTTGTATAAGAGGAGCAAAACATATGAAACTCTTTTAGCGTTCCCAAGCCTTTGCCGTGAACTTTCCTCTGCCAATCAATCTTAGCATCCCTTGTCAATCGTGGGATGGTTATAACTCAAGCAAGGTCAGCAGCTGGTGCCACAGGTTTTGGGTTTTTTTTTAATTTCAAATGCTGAGGAGGAGTTAAAGCAGCCAATTGTAGCTGAGAGTCTCACTGATTTATAACAGTAACTAGACAATGAAGTTTGCCTCTAGAAATAACAAGTCCATAGGGACACGATTAATTACAGGATTTTTCAATACAATAATCCTAGATATGATCCTCCCCCGCTGCCCCACACTCATTATGGTAAATGTGAAACCTGGCAGTAATCAAAACAATCGTTTTAATCTTCCATTTGGAACTTTGGGGTAGTTTTCTTGAATGATATAATTTGTTAACCCTAAATTATAAGGAAATCATTGTTTGAAAGGGATAGAGTGAGAAAATACATTTACCTGTATCTTCATGCCTTTAATTTGCTATTTGGTTGCATGGGAAATAAAAGCAGACCACCACAACTTGGAATATCAGGGTTGGAAGGGACCTCAGGAGGTCATCTAGTCCAACCCCCTGCTCAAAGCAGGACCAATCCCCAATTTTTGCCCCAGATCCCTAAATGGCCCCCTCAAAGATTGAGCTCCCAACCCTGGGTTTAGCAGGCCAATGCTCAAAACCACTGAGCTATCCCTCTCCCCCGACAACTTGTTAGAGGATAATTGGTGTTCCTGATGAATGTCAGTATTAAGGTTGTAATTTTGGGGAGTTTCATTAATATATATTTCTATTTCTCCTTGTGACAGAATGCAAAGTGTGGAGAAATCCATTAAACCTATTCAGAGGAGCTGAGTATAACCGGTAAGTGTCACAGGAGTCTGCTGTGCAGTAGCATAGCCCTGAGAAGCACACGGAGAACATTCTAAATACCAAGCAAAATACTTTTTGGGCAGCATTCAGCTATGCCTCAAGTTTTCAACCTGTGTTCTCTACTTGATAAATGTTTTTGAATGGGAAGGAATTTAGCTCCATTTTCAGGAGCCCAGTAATTCTGCAGTTTCTTATACTGTTAGAACACCTACAAATCTAAATGTTTTAAATGTGTCTGGTATTTGTTAACAATACAGTGGCAGTTCAGTTCAAATTGATTGTAACAGAGTAATTGAGTGGGTTGCAGTTAGCTTCTATAGGTTTTAACTTTCGAATACGTCTGTATTCATTTCCAATGTGTACTTTTCAAGATACTGATTAGCCTATATGTAACTACTGTAGCTCCTTCAAAGTACAAGAAAATACATTGTAGAGAACAATTATACATTGGTAGGGAGGTGGACTGGATAAACTAATAGGTCATGTCCATCTCTCATTTCTAGGATTCCCCTTTAGTATAGATTTGCTGTATGTGTGTCTTCTTATCTAACCAAAATGTCTGACTTTGTTGGTGCCTTTACAGATATACGTGGGTGACAGGAAGAGAACCTTTGACCTACTATGATATGAATCTTTCAGCTCAGGATCATCAAACGTTCTTTACATGTGACACAGATCATTTACGGCCTGCAGATGCCAGTAAGAAAATGAGCTTTTTCTGAGTATTTAATGGTAGTTTTAGACTGGGGTTAGCAGAAATTTGTCTCAGGGATCAACTTTCTTCAAACAGACGAGCAAAGGCAAGGGCTTGATCATATTTCAGTGATGCTCCTCTGGGTAAAAAATTGGGAATTTGTGGAGTCCGATTATTAATGTGTAGATTTCAAACAAATAATTATTTACTTATGTGCCATTTATTGCTTGAGAGATGCTTCACTATATTTTGTACTGCCTGTCACTAAAGCCATTCACATTTACAAAGACTCAAGTTTCCCTCCACTTCCAGCAGTGGTTTCTGACATATACAGAGGTAAAACAAGTTGTTAGACCATCTGGTGCAATGCCGATTTATACACTCGGGGTCAAATTCAGCCCTCATTTACACAGGAACTATACCCATGTAAGTGAAGTAGAACTCAGCCCTATGTTTTACTGGCCCACTGAAACTGGAAACTGTAGGGAGCAATGGAAACCGGAAATGATAACCTGCTTAGATTCAAGAGATTCTAATTGTGTTAAATATTTATTGAATAAAGCATTAGATAATGTACTTTGCAATGCAAAACAATGACTTACAGATCCTGAGCCCCTGCCCCGTGGTCTCTCTGCCTCATGCTCAGTCCCAAGCTCTTACCCTGACAGGAGTCAGGCTGAAGAGCACCATCCCCATCAGGGGCCAAGCAGTTCTGGGACTCCCAGAATCCATCCTCCTTCTGCATCTCCACTTCCCAGGAAGCACCAAAATTCCAGATCCAATCCTCCCACCCTCCTGCGGACTGGGGGTTCCCAGTGCCCCTCAGCACCAGAAGGACTGCAAAGGGAGGTGTGTGAGAGAGAAATGGCCAAGCAGGTGCATGGGGTCACATTCAAATTTGACCCGGCCACCCCTCCATCATGAGGGGTTCCTTGCTGGGTCTAATTTACAGTTCTGGTCAAGGGCCAAGGCAGGGGGGCTGGGCCCCCCTGAAACTCCTCTTGTTGCATCCCTGCTGGGAGGAAGAGGGTCCCTATGCTTTCTCCCTCCCCTTTAGGGCAACAGAGCAGCTCTATGCATGATCTAGCCCTAGTCCCGATTTAGCTGTAAACAAAGGTTTAATTAAATGAAAGATTAACCATAGGGATTGAGGAGAGCGACTGAAATTGATTATGTGTCTTTTGAGTGACTGGCTGAACCTCCTGGTTTGTGAAACGCTCAGCAGTGAGTCAGACTGAAAGCAATTCACTGAGTTGTTGTTGTGCAGTCAATTCTCCCTGTTAATGCTGCAGTGACTGACATGCCACCGTTTTGCTTTGTTTTAATGAATAGTAATGCAAAAAGCCTGGAGAGAGAGAAACCCGCAAGCCAGAATTTCTGCAGCACACGAAGCCCTGGAGTTGAACGAGTACGTGACAATAACATTAGGATTATTTCCTGTCATTTAAAAATACACGGGATAATAGCTTAGGACACTGATTTTTGCCACAAAGATTTTTATTCTTAGTTACAGGCCTGTCACAGAAAGATCTTGACACTGGGAGGAAAGCCAAAGCTGTATATTGTAATAGTTCTGCATTTATAGAAGTGGACCTTATGGGAGTGTATAGGTGCTGGGGAAAAGCTGCAGGGGATAAGTTCTAGGCACCCATAATGGATTTCCTGACATCTGGTCATTTCCTCCTTATCTGTTTGTGTGTGGCATAGCATGGCCCCTTTGGCACTTGCTGATACAGCAGCCATAGGCCCAATCCAAAGGCTAATGAGATGTCAATGAGTATGTTGAAGTATTAAACAAGTTGCCTCATGATGAATATATTTGGCAGAGGAGAGGTAGCACCAGATAGTTCCCTATTGGAGTTGGGGATAGGGTGACCAGGTGTCCTGTTTTCGACTGGAACACCCGGTCAAAAAGGGACACTGGCGGCTCCGGTCAGCACAGCCAACCAGGCTATTAAAAGTCCAGTCTGCGGTGCTAAGGCAGGCTAGTCCCTACCTGTCCTGGCTGGCACTGTGCTGTGCCCCAGAAGTGGCCAGCAGGTCTTGCTCCTAGGCAGAGTGGCCACTTGACTCCGCACGCTTTCCCTCTTCCTCCCTCCACCCCCGGAGCACCGGCTCCGCACTAGTGACCTGGGGCGGGGCGGGGGGGGCAGTGCCTGTGGGCGAGAGCAGTGTGTGGAGCCTCCTGGCCCCCCCTCCCCACTTAGGAGCTGGACCTGCTGCTGGCTGCTTCTGGGGCACGCGCAACACAGTGCTAGGACAGGCAGGGAGCCACCTGAGGTAAGCCCACACCCCTGCCCCAGCCCTGAGCCCCAACCCCCAAACTTGGAGCACCCTCCTGCAACCCAAACCCCACATCACCGGCCCCAGCCCAGAGCTCCCTCCCACACCCTGAACCCCTCATCCCCAGCCTCACCCCCTCCTGCACTCCAACCCCCTGCCTCAACCCACAGCCCCCTCCCGCACTCCAAATCCCTCATTTCTGGCCCCACCCTGGAGCCCACACCCCCAGTTAGAGCCCTCACCCCCTCCCACACCCCAGCCCAGTGAAAGTGAGTGAGGGTGGTGGAGAGCGAGCCACTGAGGGAGGGGGAATGTAGTGAGTGGGAGGTACGGCCTCAGGAAGAGGAAGGGCAGGAGCAGGGCCTCAGGAAAGGGGAGGGGCTAGGGTGTTCAGTTTTGTGCAACTAGAAAGTTGGCAACCCTAGTTGGGGATGGAGGCAAGAGCAAAAGAGCTAATATTTATTTATTTATTTATTTATTTGATATCATGTAAAAAACATGCAAGTCTATGGGATTTTTATTGTCCATGAGTCCACTATTAATTGTTTTAAATGAAAAATCATGGATTTCTATGATCCCACAATAAGTTCATTTCAATGAGACTTTCTTGGCATGACAAGCTATACAAGTGCTACAAAAGTATATAAAAAGAGAATGACTCCACTCAGATATCTGCCAGAAATAATTTTACATTCCAGGCTAAGGTAAACCAACTGCCTTAATAATAGTTGCCCAACTTTCTTTATCAGAAAGGAGAAAAGGAATAGTTAATTCCTGGACAGGAATTTTCTTGTGGACCGGACAAAGCTTAGAAAAGTTTGCATGAGTAGTAAAATATAGGCCTAAACCTGGTCTATTCAAAGGAACCTCATGTACAAGAGAATCTATTATTTTCCACCCATCTATTGATGATCCTGTGAACCAGAGCTGGAAATTGATTTTATTTTTCATGATGGCTCTTTTCTGCCTGTATGGGGCATGTCTTGTGTCTGACTGACACACTATGCTCTGCAGTTAATCTTTCACTATACTCCTAGTGTTTGATCCCTTGTCTTCTCTTTGGTTCTTTTTCTCTGATTTTTCTAACTACATAAAACAATGAACAAATGTAAAATATTATCATATGATTGAGTGAACATGGCTTTATATTGTATTTACCTTTGTATTTTTTCTTATTTTATTGTAATTGGTTTAGTTCTTTGTTTCTTTTCATACAGCAAAAACATTTAATTTTAAAAGATCAAAGATGTCCCATATAATATTCTGACAATAATAATACTTAGAACTAAAGATCTCATGTGAGTTGAGTTGATGATGTTAGGACCAGATCTGACCACCCTTATTTACATAAAGCAGTACTTTTACTTCACAAGCAATTTCATTAGTTTCATTGGGACTACTCCAGTAGTAAAATATTCTTTTGCACAAGTAAGAATCTTGAATCTGGCCACTAATGTCATTACTTTACAAAGATTTGTCAAAAAGGAACCTGAACAAAACAGAATTTCTTGTATATTTGATATATCCTTGCCCGTCCGCATGTGTTTTTGTTTGATAGCTATGGATTGACTTCGCTTTCTCATGAATTATTGCTTTTTGTCATTGATCTCATCGACAGGTGTGCCACTGCTTATATCCTCTTGGCTGAAGAGGAAGCAACAACTATTGTGGAGGCAGAAAAGCTGTTTAAGCAGGCTCTGAAAGCAGGAGAGGGCTGCTACAGGCGTAGCCAGCAGTTACAGCACCATGGAGCCCAGTATGAAGCCCAACACAGTAAGCCTCTTTGCAGTTTCTTTAATAATTCTAGAGAGTAAGAGGAGAATTTCTTCAGTCTGCTAGGAATCTTTTTATTCAGGCTTGACTTTCTCCTTTCCCTTGCACATAGTTTAGTCATTTGTACCTATGTGAAGTGAGAGTAAAATGACATCGTTCACTTCACAGAAGTGTTTGTGAGTACTCAAGGTACAAAGCAATGGAGAATTGGGAACATCTTTAACAGTGATCGGAATTTGGTCAGAGTCTTTATATTCTCTTTCAGTTCTTTTTGCCTGGTTTTCTCATAATCTCAGCAATGATACAAGTAAAAATATAAGTCATCATTCAGGCTGCGATTCTGTCACGGAGGTTGTGGAAGTTACGTATTCTGTGACTTTCCATGACCTCCATGACTTCCGCAGCTGCAGCGGCCAGTGCAGCTGGCTGCGGGGCGCCCAAGGAGCTGGCCCCAGGGCGAGCCGTAGCAGATGGTGCAACTGGCCCTGGGGCCGCTCCAGCAGCAGCAGGTGTAGCTGGCCCTGGGGAGCGGCCTAACAGCGGTCCTGGGGGCAGCCCCAGTTGTGGGTGGTCCCTGGGGCCAGCTGCCCGGGGCTGCCCAAGCAGTGGCTGGCGCAGCTGGCCCCGGGGACCACCCAAGCAGCAGCAGTCCTGGGGGCAGCCAGAGCAGCAGCACCGGGGAGCCCCCAAGCATTGGTCCCAGGAGCAGCCCCAGGGAGTGTCCGCGCAGCAGCAGTCCTGGGGACGGATGGAGCAGTGGCCCCGGGGAGCACCCAAGCAGCAGCGGCCCTGGGGCAGCCTTGGAGGCCATCACGAGAGCGGTCCCTGGGGGCCTCGGAGCAGTGGACCACTAGGGCCAGACAGCACCCACCACTGAAGCAGGGGCCACCCAGAGCAGCGTGGCCCAGGAGCAGAAATTTAGTAATGGGTATTTGTAGTAAAAGTCATGGACAGGTGATGGGCCGTGAATTTTTGTTTATTGCCCATGACCTGTCCATGACTTTTACTAAAAATACTCATAACTAAATCTTAGCCTTAGTCATCATTTGTTGTTTGAATGTGTCCCAGTCAGAGCTGGCAATGGGCAGCGCATATCAGAAAAAACAGACAGTCACTATAGCCTGCATTTTCAAAAATGACTAGGGATTTTGGGTGCCCAAATGTAAAACACTTTAAAGAGATCTGATGCTGAGAATGTGCTGAATACCCAACTTTTGAAAAGCAGGTCTGTTTAAGGTGACTCAAATGAGGCACCCAATTCTGAAAATTTAGGGCTATATTGTTGGCGGCTGCTAAGGGACAAATGAATATACTTGGTGGTGGGGCTGGGAGATCTTGTCTAGATGGAATGAGTGCTTTGCAAGTTGTATCCATTCATCAGTCTTTCACCAGCTGTAAGAGCCAGTGCATAACAACGTAATTTTATCTGGTAAGGCTATTGAGACCCGTTCACTAAAGTGACATTGGCAAAGTGAGACTGGTTAGATTAAGAGAGATCCCTATGTGGGCTGAACAGAAACATAAAACCAAACAGAAATATAAATCAGACACTGGAGTCATAGGTAGCATTGATCAAAACTTTTAGATTTTTTTTTTTTGGTAACTAATTTATTGACTAGGTTTGATAAAGCAGATGTCGTGGATATGACAGGTACATGATGTTTATTAGGTGCTTCATATACTTAAATATATATATAAAAAATGTCAATGCCAGCTAATGAACAAAAGATTGTGAAGCCACCAGATCTAAATTATTCTTGTCCTACTAAAGAGGTAAAGGAGAAAGCCAGTGAACAGCATAAATACAAGTACAATTCATTCCTCAGGAATGCGAATTCACATTGTTAGGCAATTTCATATATTTGGAAGATTACCTATAGAACTCACAAACAGTGGGATTTTTGACAGACCTCTATGATCTTTGGTCCCAAAAGCACAAACATGAAATTTGTTAAAGTTTATGATATTATTTTATATCCTTATTGGATCTATAATAGTATTTAGAATGATACATTCACAATTATTTCTCATTTTTCAAGAAAATAGGTACTTATAATACTTGACCTCTCCAAGCATCTTTCAGGCACCAGCAGATTTATGGTTCCCCATGGAATCTTGATTCTGCTCCTGTATGCATCTATTCTGTGCTCTGAATAAGGCAGAAGTTATGTGGAAAATATAATATTTGATCATGTATTTAAAGACTGTCATAATGCATGTGAACAAGGGACCCCAGTTAAGACACTGTAAATCTGGCATTTCCTAACTTTCAAGTGCTGGCCTTTGCAACCTAAATAAAATGGAGTGGCAGTTTCTATGTAAGTTTCTCTGTTATTTTAAAGGAAAAAATAAAAATGAATTCTATTAAATACAACTGTAACTTTTCCTGAGGAACAAAAGCGAGAGAGAGGCTATGGCAATTAACAGTTTATATCTCAGCAAAAGCTGAATGGAATTTCATGGAACAAAAAAAAAAGACACTTCTGTAGCCTGAGGGCATTCCCCCTCTGGAAGATCAAAGGTCTACTGCAAATAATGGCTTCTCAAAGAGAAGGTCACAAGGGCCTTTATCAGAGAAAGTGCTAAGCATACTAAATGTACGGGTCCTTAACCATTCCCCCTAAAATAGATATAAATATGACTGGCCCAACTCTCAGCTTCTAAAAATAGCAGTACAAAGAGGTAAGCAATCAGCTCTGTATGGGGAATCAGGGAGTTCACCTAGTTAAGCAGCTCACTAATTTCCCTACATGTATTCCCCCCATTCCTCTGACAACAGATGAGTTTGGGTCTTCATAGACTGTGTGGCCTTGTGGTGAAGAGACAAGTCTGAGAGTCAGGATACCACTAGCTTCCTGTTTGACCTGGCTGTGTCTACACTAACAATTTTCTTAAGATTTCCCATCTTTGCACTACCACATGTGGTAGCAATGGTGTGAAAGCGAAGCGTAGACAGGCTGCCGCATTTTAGTCACCGTGTCATCTAACTGTACTCAGAGCAAGTCTACATGGCGCAGTGGTTCAAATGCTGGCAGTCACCAGGGCTGGCAGTCACCAGGGCTACTAGCATTCTCATTGTTGATACCACCTATGGAGTCGAACCAGCAATAGTGCAACTGTGGGAAGTTTTAGGAAAATTGCTAGTGCAGACAAAGCCAGAATTACTCACTTTCCCCCATCTTTAAATGTGTCAATGATACTTCTCTACCTCACAGGAGTGTTGTGAGGCTCAGTTCATTATTGAGTGAGATACAGGTGAAGGCCTGTGCACCACTTAATTCCTACTTAAAATCTACTCTAATGACTGATGCCTAAACAGTGTGCTGACCCTTTGCGCAAGGGTGAGTTTCAATGCTAAGTATTTCTTTATTATTCTGTTGCCAAACCTTCATGACGCTGTTGGGATGGAAAGGAATGGACATGTTAGTCTTTCACAAGTAGGATCCATGATGTTCTTTCTTAAACACTAGCAAATGCCTACATTTATGTGTATGTGTACATACATTCGTGCCCACACAATATTTAATGTTCTAAACCAGGGGTTCTCAAGCTGGGGGTCGGGACTCCTCAGGGGTTGCAAGGTTAGTACATGGGGGGTCGCAAGCTGTCCGCCTCCATCCCAAACCCTGCTTTGCCACCAGAATGTATAATGGTGTTAAATATATATTAAAGTGTTTTTAATTTATAAGGGGTTGCACTCAGAGACTTGCTATGTGAAAGGGGTCATCAGTACAAAAGTTTGAGAACCACTGTTCTAAACAGTGAAGCTCTGATTTTTCAAAAGTGACTAGTGATTCTGAGTGCCCAAGCTGACACACCTTGAAGGGGTCTGAACTTTAGAAAGTGCTGTCCATCCTTCCTTTAAAGGGCCTTTTAGATATACCCCAAATCTCTAATCACTTTTGAAAGTCTTGGCTTAAAGGGTTATCTTGATGTCATAATGAGAAAATACACTTGACCATTTCTTCAATCAGTATAACTCTTAAGGAGTCCCAGTTTGACAGATATACCCTATTAGTTACACCATACATAGATGTTGAAAACAGATGTAACTAATGAGTCTTTTATTAAATATATAGGACTCAGTATAGAGATAAGGAATTACATAATATAAAATACAGCTGAAGAAATTCCTTATTCTGCATTATTTATTTTCTCTTCTAAAGTTAGACCTTTCAACCTGTTGCTTAATCTATTTGAAAAGTATAATCACAGCTTTAAAATAATTTGTAGGTACTTGGAATGTTTTCAGCACACATCTTGTTCTTGTTATTAAAGACTTGAAAATGTTAGGACTATTGTCTCAAAATCTTTAAAGGCTGCATGTTCTACATGAAGATAATCTCTAGCAGGTGTGTTATATTTTCTTTATATGGTAATTTTATAGACGATTAACTATATGCACATTTCCTGTTGGTCCAAAAGCATGTTAGAAGGACATATTATAATTATAGTCAGACAATGATTCTTGGTTCTCCCAGAAAGAATAAGACAAGAATCTAATGGCTTATCTTCCTCGAGAGCCATTGCTGCAGCTAGTTACTTTGTGGTGCCTTCTTTATCAGGGCATTTTCTCTTCCATAATATTGTCATATCTGGAATCTGTTAATTTGCCATCCATAATTGGGTGCTCTTGGGATCTGAAGATGATTATGATGTCACAAGCAATAGGGCAACAGTAATGTAAAGCAGAAGTTCAAAATGAACTGCCTTTCCTTATAATGAACATATGGTGTTTAGCCCATACAAAGCCTCATGCAGAAGGTGACATTCACTTTTCTAGCCACCCTGTAGCAGCCTATTATCTTTATCAAGTGTTGTTTGCTATATTAGTTGATAAATAGACAAGTAGAGCAATTTGTTGCTAACTGTAACACTGTGCATTTGTTTTATGTATTAATTGACTAGCCTTCCCCTTCTTTGATTATGTTATATGCTTAGTGTTCTCATGTTCAGAAAACTTCTATAACTTGAGGGCTAACTGTACTCCATAGACATGGGACCAAATGATGCTCTTATTAATACTAATGTATATCTGGAGTAACTCTGTTGACTTCAGAGGAGTTATACCAGACCTAGGCCAATGAACCAATAACAGAATTTGGCCCATGCTCTTCATTGCATTTGCTGTAGTGTCCTTGTTGATCAAAAATGATAAAAATGCAGAGGGCCAGCTACAGTTTATACTATGTGGGGATGTTAAATGGACCTTTGCGTTAGCTCTTCTTTTTTAATCTTTTTTTCTTTTTCCCTTCTCCAGGACGGGATACTAATGTGTTAGTATACATTAAGCGGAGGCTGGCAATGTGCGCAAGAAAGCTGGGAAGGACCAGGGAAGCTGTAAAAATGATGAGAGATGTGAGTCTGGATTTGTATTTATACTAAGGCTACGATTTAGTCATGGAGGTCACGGCAGTCACGGATTCCATGACTTTTCCAGACCTCCGTGACTTCTTCTGCTTCAGCTGTCAGCAGCTGAAGCTGGGGCTGGAGGCGGGACTGTGCATCCCTGCCCTGCTGCAGCTGGGGCTGGATGGCTGGAACCAGGACCCTGCAGCCCCTGCCCTGCGGCTTGGGGGCTGGGAGGAGGGGGCTGCAGCCAGTCTTTGCGCCCCTTTCCTGCAGCTGTGGCCAGCTCGGGAGCGGGGACTGTGCACCCCCCCCTGGCTGCACCCCCTGCTGCGCTCAAGACCTGTGGTTTCCATGAATTTTTGTTTATTGCCTGTCCGACTTTTACTAAAAATAACTGTGACAAAATCTTAGCCTTATTTATAGTTGCATGTAACTCTGTCCTTTGAAAGCAATGGCATAGAAATGATGTTCAGTTTGCTTGCAGATCACACATATAGCTGGCGATAAGAATGCTGCTGATAGGTTTTTGAGCCTAATTTGTATATAAACTATGTTAAAAGAAGATTATTAAGGTTGCAAGGTAAAGTAAGGAAAATGCTGGGAAATGCCAGGATTCAGGTTGCTTGTGCAATCTTAATTCAACCCCCTTGTTCACATGCGTTATGATGCGGTCTTTAATTACATTATCACATACTATTTTTCCACAGGATCCCTGCCTCATTCAATTCATAGAATGGATGATGTTAATTTAATGAGTTCAATACATGAGCTTTATCCATGTTGGTCAATGTGTGGCCCATGCCTTATTTACTACACACCATTCAAATCCTGCTTTGAAAACAGAATTTTTAATTTCCTCATGGTCTTTTCTATAACATTCATCACTATAGGATTTGAGTGCTCCACAAACAATTAATTCAGTTTCACAATACCTCTGTAAAGTAAGTGGGTATTATTACTCCCATTTTACAGATGGGGAACTGAGGCACAGAGATATTATGGTCAAAAGTATCCTTAATGTTGGGTGCCTAATTTGAGAGACCTAGCTCCTGATTTTCCAGAGTACTTAGTATTATATAGCCCCTTTTATGTCCTTAGCACAGCTCCCATTGACTTCATGTGCAGGTGTGAGTGCTCAGCACTTCTTCAAATCAGACCCCAGGATCTCAAGTCAGGCACCCAGAAAATGAGGAACACACAGTTACTGACAACCTGTGAAAAGTTTGGTTTAAGTGACTTGCCCAGCATCACGCAGGAATTCTGTGGCAGAGGCAGGGATAGAATCTAGTTCTCCAGGACAGAATTCAACTGCCTTAACCATGAGATCGTTCTATCTCTTCTTGCAATCCCCAGCCTCATTCACTACACATCTTCCAATTTCTGCAAAACATGGAAGTGGGTGTCCTACAGACAACAATCCCCTTCCCTACACAACCTGATTCGTCCCCAGGGTAGGTCCATGCTGTGCACTGAATGACACAGGGGTCCTGTGGAAAATGTAATTAAATTTTGTATTATAAGGCATATGAACAAGGGGGCTGAATTAAGATTGCATGGTCAATCTTAACTTTGGCATTTATACTTTTTGGTGGTTGGTTTTGAAACTTTAATGTTCTTTTCAATAGTTTAGAGACACAATGAAAATTTCCTATGTTTAAAAAAAATGGAAAAATTGAAAAAAAAACAAACATTCCATCCTGTGGATGGATCATCATCAGATATACAGCACAATCCTCTATCTCTTGAGCTAAAGGAGTGACCAGTAACAGTAGTAGGTTGGCATTCTTTATATGAACCAGTTCCAGTGGTGGATGAGACACTTTGCCAAAAAGTTTCACAGATAATTGCTAGATGGCAAAGGAATATTGAAACTCGGGAATACAGGTTCTATAGGGAAGTGTACTCAGTGGTTACAGACCCTTCTGCCCTTGCATCTCCCAGCTTTCCATATCCCCTTCTTTTCCTATTCCCCATCCCTTTCCCTAGCTCCTGCCTTATCTCTCCCCTTTTGATATCCTCCAGGGTTACTCCCTGCTCAGTGCTTAAAGGTTACAATGGGTTGCAGGCCCAGGAAATAACACTTATAAAAAGGGAGGTGGGTCACTGAGGGGTGCACATTTTAAATACCACCTGGGAGAAAACCCCCTTTGATTGGCTACTTTCCCCACTTGTCCACAGGAAGAGCAGCAAATCAGGGTTGCTGCAGGAAGCAGGCAGAGTTCTCTCCCTCCCCTCTCAGGAGAGGGCACCATTGTTACAGGACAGCAGAGGAGGCAGCAGAAAGAGCCCAGTAGCTCAGGGCTGCTCTGCTCCCCCCTCTCCTTCTGTGCGGATGCAGTGTGTTGGCACCTCTGTTCCTTTCCCCCTCGTCTCTCCTTATTGGCAGCACCTGGCTGGGGAGAGCAGGGTGAAGAACCCCAGTGGTTTCAGGAGGCGCAGAGGTGAGGCTGGGTTAGGGAAGGTGGGTGGCAGAATTGATGTGGGAGCAGCATTGATGGAGGGCTGTGGAGCAGCAGAACTGATGTGGGAGCAGAACTGATGTCTAGGTTGGAGTGGGGAGAACTGATGTGGGGACAGAATTGTTGGGGCTGGGGCAATATTGACTTGGCGGTTGAGGGACAGATTAATTGCTGAATAGGAGGACAGGTAGATATTGGGGTGATGATAGCCCCTCCCTGCACTTTTTTCAGGCCAGTTTAATTAGTGTCCCCATCCCTTGCTCCTCCCCACCCGCCGTTCTTCACCCCTCTGCATTCAAATCAGGCTGTTTCCTCCTTCCCCTCCCTGCTCCCTGGGTGCCAGTAGGAGGAGCATTGAGAGCAGGGGGGGGAGAGTTTTTCTGTGCTGTCACTTCCTGTGCCTGGTGACACAGTCACCTCAGGCTTCCAGGAAGAGCAATTGCAGGGAAATACATCTCAGCCCATGCAGTCCAAGGATGGAGGGTACTCCACTGGTCTTTGGGGATAGCACATGCACCGTCCAGTCAACCCACAGGAGCTCTGGGGGAATGGAGAATGCTCAGTGAGGAAGGAATCTTTGGACAATTTAGCTGCTCAGATCTAACAAGTCTCTGCTTTTTCCCCAAATTTTCCCCAAACCGTGTGCTCTGAAGTGTCCAGCCCTCTCCTGGAACACTCGAAATAAGATTTGTTCGCTCCTTTAAAAGACAAAAGCACATCATAGCTTATTAATTTAACTAAGGCAGATACACCCTTCCCTTCAAACACAACAGTGAGTTGGTTTATAGTAAAAATAAAACAAATTTATTAACAATAGGTCATAGGTTAAGTGATGCCAAGTAAAAGAAATAAAAGTAGAGATGGTTACAAGTAAATAAAAGTGAAAACACGCATCTGAAAGTCTGAAACTTACTCTAGCAAGATACAAGCTTTGTTCAATGTGGTTTCTCTCATCAATCTTCCTTCTTCCCAGGCATGGCTGACTTTCCCTCAGTCAGGACCTTCCACAGAAGTACAAGAGGCTGCATGTTAAGGCATACATTTTATGACAATATTAATCACCAGTTTGTCATGGGCTTTCATGAACACCTCACTTGATAAACTTTTTATAGTAGAGTAATATTGTAGACAATCAGCTGATTCAATTGCTTATCACTAAGGCTGCGAGTCTGTCAGAGAGGTCACAGAAGTAACGGATTCTGTGATTTTCCATTACCTCTGTGACATCTGCAGCAGTAGCAGTTTGGGGGTGTGTGAGGGGGCTTGGGGCTAAGGGCAGGGTGTTGGGGGGTGTGGGGCAGTGCTTACCTTGGGGTGGGGGGCTCCCCAGCTCCCATTGGCATGGCCCTGCAGCTCCTTGGCAGAGGGGCCGGGGGCTCTGGGCGCTGCCTGTGCCTGCAGGCCCTGCCACCGCAGCTCCCATTGGCTGTGGTTCCCAGTCAACGGGAGCTGTGCAGCCAGCACTTGTGGCAGGAGCAGTGCATGGAACCCCCTGGCCCCTCCGCCACTTAGGAGCTGCAGGGACACATGGAGCCAGGTAGGGAGCCTCTGAAACCTGCCTAACACCCTCCTCCCCCCCGCACCAGCGGGGGTCCCGGGCCACCTCCCTCATCACCCGCGGTGCCCCGGACCGCCCCCCCTCAGAGTACCCATGGCTCCCCGCCCAAGTTTTAGTTAGGGGTATATAGTAAAAGTCATGGACAGGTCATGGGCTGTGAATTTTTGTTTATTTCCTGTGACCTGTCCATGACTTTTACTAAAAATACCCATGACTAAAACGTAGCCTTACTTATCACTTGAGGTTCAGACCCCCTGTCTTTATAGCCAAAGCAAAGGTTCTCCCCCCTCGCCCTCGGAAGTTGTCTCCTCCCCCTCTTGTTAGATTGATAGCTTTGTTTACCTAATATGTTAATAGACTGTCATTGTCTCTGCCTGATGACTAAGCTGGTCAGAGAAGCAAATATACATTCCTTTGTCTAGGGCAGACCTGTTTACCAATTCCCCCTGACATGCCTGGCTTAAACACATTTTAGTCATCATTACAGCATATATCCATAACTCTTAATACACATTGCATACATCCTTCATGCAAGAGTATTAATGACCAATCAAGTTTATTAGTTTTCTAGTGACATATTACATGACACCTTTTAGATACAGATTATAACCATAGTGAGCTGGGGTACAGTGAAATGGTAGGCCAGCTGAAACTTATTACCTGATCCATTGAGCCCCTTGCCTTCTAGCACTGGAATGCTCTACGGGTGGCAGCCACCTGTAATGTTGATGATTTGTAACATTTATCTAATAACTATACAATGCAACTATTAACACCCACTACGCCCACCCTCCAAGATTTACCATATAGTCAGTCAGAATGAGGAGACTAGTGAAAGATGAATGAAATGATTTTCAGAATTTGAGGAGATATGATGTAATATTGGCTGCTGAAGAAATAATGCAAAATATGAACCAAAATACCTTGTTTCTAACAAATTTAGAGACAAAGGAATTTTCTCCCTTCCATTTCCACAATTTATTTCATGAGCATATCAGAAATGCAATACTTTAGGCACTGGTGTATATAAACTTTTTGTTGATAGATAAGACTGGCAAAGTATTTGCATATCCACCCTTGTTCTCACATGGATTAGGAAGAAGTGTAGAAAATATATTGATATTTGTCAACATATCTTACATAAGAACAGCCATACTGGGTCAGATCAATGGTCCATCTAGCCCAGTATCCTGTCTTCTGACCGTGGTCAATGCCAGGTGCTTCAGAGGGAATAAACAGAACAGATAATCATCAAGTGATCCATCCCCTGTCACCCATTCTCAGCTTCTGGCAAACAGAGGTTAGGGACACTTCAGAGCATAGTTTTGCATCCCTGCCCATCCTGGCTAATAACCAGTGATGGACCTATCCTCCATGAACTTATCTAGTTCTTTTTTGAACCCTGTTATCGTCTTGGCCTTCACAACACCCTCTGGGAAAGAATCCCACAGGCTGACTATGCATTGTGTGAAGAAATACTTCCTTTCGTTTGTTTTAAACCTGCTGCCAGTTAATTTCATTTGGTGACCCCTAGCTCTTGTGTTATGTGAAGGAGTAAATAACACTTCCTTATTTACTTTCTCCACACCAGTCATGATTTTATAGACCTCTATCATATCCCCCCTTAGTCGTCTCTTTTCCAAGCTGAAAAGTCCCAGTTTTATTAATCTCTCCTCATATGGAAGCCGTTCCATACCCCTAATCATTTTTGTTGCCCTTTTCTGAACCTTTTCCAATACCAATATATCTTTTTTGAGATGGGGCAACCACATCTGCACGCTGTATTCAAGATGTGGGCGTACCATGGATTTATATAGAGGCAATATGATATTTTCTGTCTTATTATCTATCCCGTTCCTAATGATTCCCAACATTCTGTTAAGTTTTTTTGACGGCTGCTGCACATTGAGTGGATGTTTTCAGAGAATTATCCATAGTGACTCCAAGATCTCTTTCTTGAGTGGTAACAGATAAGTTAGATTGCATTTCATATGTATAGTTTGGATTATGTTTTCCAACGTGCACTACTTTGCATTTATGAACATTGGTTTTTTTTTCAATTTTTCAATTTTTTTTAAACATAGATGTTTCAGTTTTATGCATATGAAGAAGTTATTTGATTGTTGTTATGGACTATATCATCATCTCTGTTTATGATCTGATTAATCTGTAATATTATTGTGTCACAGACTAAACTGAAGAGCTTGAATTATGTTTTCGATGATGATATGCTGCTTTAATCTGGTACACATAGCTGAGTTGACTTTATCAGAATTACCAAGTAACACATAATTTGTATGGAAGAAGTATATGCAGGTGTTGCTTTTATTTAGACATCTGCTGATAATTAATGATTTATTATGATTCTGAACCAGAAACCAGAAGCCTGTAATTTTTCTAGACACACTGTGCTCAGTTCTCATCTCATGTAGGCCAGTGTACATATGGAATAACTCCACTGCAGTCAATTGAGCTACTCCAAATTTATTCCAATCTGTGTAAAATACGGCCAAATATGTATAGAGTGGATGAGAGATCTTACCAGCCATAATGAAGGCCAGAGTCTGAAACCTCGGTTTTATTTGTTGTGCTGCTTGAGTAAAGAAGATTTAAGCATGAGTGTTTTGAGAGATTTAGTTTGGTTTGGCAAGCACTGAGATGATTATGTCTGATCCTCTTCAGTGTCCCAGGCTGTGGCCAGGCCTAGAAAGACTTTTAAAATCTCGTTGAAAAGCCAGTGCAGAAACACACATGTTGGACAATTCAAGAAATCCTTTCATGTCAACTATTTTGCACTGAAGCAGTTTCTTTTCTTTGCTCAGTCTCTTACCCTGAAATGAACATGCTGGTTTTGGACTGCAGCCTCGTCTGTAATCAGAACACTTAGGGGTGAGCAAAGCAGTTATATACTGGGTGATGGATACAGGAGTAGTGATCACCAGCATTATTGACTTAGAAAAGTGGATCAATATAGTGAGGTGGATCATCTCCTTTGAGTGGGTCACTGACATTAATTAAAAATTGATTAAATTTTAGGACATACCATGTAGGAAACTGAATGGGCTAATTTTGCTAAATTAATTCAAGCATCCTAGGATGGAGCTGGAGAATATTTGGACCTTGGTAAAAACTTTCACTAGAGGATAATTTATGATCATTTAAAGTAAAACAACGGCTTTAAGGAGGGGGAATCATATAGAAGTCATGCCAGGGACTAGCAGGCTGAAGCAAACAAAGTGACAGGCCCAAACGAACCAAGGGCCGTACAATGAGTCCTCTTTAAGAGACAAAACAAAACAAAACAAAACCTCCCCAACAGGACATGTCTGTTCCGTTCCTTCTGATGTCAGCACTGACCCTCCCCAGAGGTTTTGCTTTATGGCCTTAATGCAAGTAATGGGGTTTGGCCTGTTTCAGGGGTCTGGAGTTAGCATGGCTCCTCCACAGGGATTTTTGCTACACGGTTCTTCCCCTCCCCTCCACCCAACCCCCAGATTAAAAGAGTACATCAGAGGAAACAAAGGCCATGGTTTCACAGCTCTTGTAGCTCCCTGAAAATCTCTCCCTTTTGTGCGGGAAAGGAGCTTCTTAAATCCCTTCCCAAGCTCTGAACTTCCTGCAGCACTGGGAAATACAAACCCATGAGTGCTGAGGGAAGAGGGGAGATCCAGAACCCTCTGCACTTGGAGCTCTGATCTCACATCCTGAGTGGGGACAGCAGTCTGAGACTTCCTCACAAACCCCAAAAGACCCCCCGAGAGCTCTTCTGCCACCTCAGTGACTGTGGAGTTCGCAGGCCCCTGCCTACTTACTTCTTACAGAAACATTGAAATGGGAAAGTGCTGGCCCTGGAGATTATCTTTATTAGCCTTAAGAGGCTGGTACATCCCATTACAGTGAAATTTTCTAATTTAATCTCGACTTTGGACCTGCTGCTTCAAAATAGACTGAATATGGTAATGTGAATGTTGTTGTATGAGAAAGTGTGTAGAGTGGCCACCAGTAGGGATGGTTTTGGTTAAAAATAAGATTCCCTCTGTACCTTCACCCAAATCTAAAAATGCACACAAATCAACATTATTTTTAAGGTTCTAAAATATTTATATGAGCTTTTTTTCACTTGGGGACCAGACCTAGCAGCTGGGAGTTCAGCAGTTTTGAAAATCTTGGTCACGGTAATTTCATTTGAGTTTTCACACTTCTGGAAAGATACAGCATGCGTGTGTGTGTGTGTGTGTGTGTGTGTATGTGTTTAAGTGTGCACTTAGAGTATTAAGTATGCACTTTTCAATGCATGTCTGTAGGTATCAATCAGCCTTAAGGATTTAAAGTGGCTTAAGTTCCTAGAAAGGTGCTTGTCAAATGTGTGTGATTAGCCATTTTAAATGCTTAGGCTGCCCTACATAGTTAAGGTGGTTTTAAAGCTTATGTCATCTGAAGGCTTTGAAGTGGCGCCATGCCATATCCCAGAGTATTTAATGCTATGGATAGGTTGGGAAGGGAATTTTCTTTGATCTCCGACATTAGCCATGTTTTTGTGAGTGTTTCTGCTGGTGTACCCTCAGCACTAGTGTGACACACTTTTGCTGATAGACTAGCTGCATTTGTTAGCCTTTGAATTCCCCTTTTCTTACAATTAAAGGCTCAATACACTGAAGTGTTGAGCACTGTCAGCTGCCATTGGAGTGTTCGGTATCTTGTAGCATCAAGGGGAGCAAATAGAGTTGTAGTTATTGATAAAGGCAGTATGATCCCTATCAGCTTAAGAACATAACCTTAATTGCTGCTTGCAAGTGTAGCCACTGCCTGCCTCTCCCACACAGTTATGGGAAGGAACTTGTGAGTGAAATTCTTTGGCCCATGTTATTCAGGATGTCAGATTAAATGGCCATAACTAGATGATCATAATTAGGTCAGACTAGATGGTCAAAACTACACTGATTTCATTGAGGTCAGAATTTCACCCTATGAATCTATGAATTCCAGGTACATGATTGCCATAAAAACCACAGCATTTGCCAGGATCTACTGCAAAGTGGTATCTGTGATACCTAATTCCTATTTTAAGTAGAGGAAAATACTATGATATAACAGATGGTAAATGCTGATTTTAAGGTTAAGATAATAGATTTCTAGTAATATAAAAAACTATAAGATACTATTTATCACTTAACTGAAGCTGCCTAAAATAGTTCAAATTCTACTCTCCAACACTCAAAAAAGTAAAAAAGTTCACTGAATGCTATCTAAGTCCACCATTAGTGTCTTTAATGTTAGGCATGCTGAAAGTTGTTTTATCCAGGTCGCTACAACAAGTGATTGCCCTTTCTGCACTTGTTGAAAATGTGTGTTTGTCCAACAGAAGATTGTATTTCTAAAGAGTTTTCTTGTAGCATCTACTACCAAGGTGTGTGTGTGTGTGTGTGTGTGTGTGTGTATATATATATATATATATATATATAAATAAAATCTGCCTAGCATATAAGGAGTCATATAAGGAATCTTCATTAATGATCTGGAGGATGGTGTGGATTGCACCCTCAGCAAGTTTGCAGATGACATTAAACTGGGAGGGGAGGTAGATACGCTGGAGGGTAGAGATAGGATACAGAGGGACCTAGACAAATTAGAGGTTTGGGCCAAAAGAAATCTGATGAGGTTCAGCAAGGACAAGTGCAGAGTCCTGTACTTAGGAAAAAAGAATCCCATGCACCGCTACAGACTAGGGACTAAATGGCTAGCCAGCAGTTCTGCAGAAAAGGACCTAGGGGTTACAGTGGACGAGAAGCTGGATATGAGTCAACAGTGTGCCGTTGCTGCCAAGAAGGCCAATGGCATTTTGGGGTGTATAAGTAGGGCCATTGCCAGCAGATCAAGGGACGTGATCGTTCCCCTCTATTCGACATTGGTGAGGCCTCATCTGGAGTACTGTGTCCAGTTTTGGGTCCCACACTACAAGAAGGATGTGAAAAAATTGGAAAGAGTCCAGCAGAGGGCAACAAAAATTATTAGGGAACTGGAACACATGACTTATGAGGAGAGGCTGAGGGAACTTGGATTGTTTAGTCTGCAGAAGAGAAAAATGAGGGGGGATTTGATAGCTGCTTTCAACTACCTGAAAGGGGTTCCAAAGAGGATGGATCTAGGCTGTTCTCAGTGGTAGCAGATGACAGAACAAGGAGCAATGGTCTCAAGTTGCAGTGGGGGAGGTTTAGGTTGGATATTAGGAAAAACTTTTTCACTAGGAGGGTGGTGAAGCACTGGAATGCGTTGCCTAGGGAAGTGGTGGAATCTCCTTCTTTTGAGGTTTTTAAGGTCAGGCTTGACAAAGGCCTGGCTGGGATGATTTAGCTGGGGATTGGTCCTGCTTTGAGCAGGGGGTTGGACTAGATGGTCTCCTGAGGTCCCTTCCAACCCTGACATTCTATGATTCTATGATCACAAAAAGATGCATAACGGATAGGCCCTGAGGCTTCCACCATGGTGGTTCTGTTAAGATGATCCCCAATCTTCTGTTAAGAGGATCCCCAGTCTCCTAGAGCTTGTGTGCATCTTCGTTCTTACACTCCTCTGTCCATTTTCTTAAACTTCTGCAGATGGGGATTGTGGAGATCATTTATTTGTGCTGTTCCATGTCTCTGGAACTTCCTAGCCTTTTGTGAGCCAGTACGTTATTTCCTCTCTTTTAAATTTCAGTGTAAAACCTTCCTCTCTTTTCTATCATTTAACTGACTTTCTCTAAAAAGTACTTGGTATGCTGTGGATAAAGCATAGTCTAATGTATTTGGGAGGAAGGGATGTTGAGGATAGTGATAAATGACTCTGCTTTCATGCTTTGTAATGTTACTAATCATTGGTGGAAAAAAGACTTCATGGTTATAAGTTATTTTCTGTTATTCTATTTGTTGCTCTTGTATGAAGGTGCGATTCAAAAATATTAAACATACATCTGGTACAATTTGGCTTCCACTGGTTTTATGCAATATATCCCTTTAAAACTTATTTTTATTCTTTAAAAGTGTGAATTTTTCGCACTGATCCACAAGACAGTGTCTAGACTATGGCATTATTGTAATTATATTTTTAAAAGGGCACAGATCAAACTCTGAAAGGTTTGAACAGCCGTTTTAAGCCTCCAGGTTAGCTAAGAAAGGACATAATGGCTGAAAGTTCAAAGATAGTTCTACAGAGGTCTCAAATCCAATGACTTTATTCCTCTGTTGTATAGTTTGAGATTATAATTGTTAACCTTGAGCCACACATACAATACAATACAATACCCTATACATAAATACACCTCTACCCTGATATAATGCGACCTGATATAACATGAATTTGGATATAACGCGGTAAAGCAGCGCTCCAGGGGGCGGGGCTGCGTGCTCCGGTGGATCAAAGCAAGTTCAATATAATGCGGTTTCACCTATAATGCGGTAAGATTTTTTGGCTCCCAAGGACAGAGTTATATCAGGGTAGAGGTGTATAATGTTACATGATCGGACTTGGCAATAGCCAGGAAATGGAGAAATGAAGCTGAAATTCCACATTTAATCCATCCCATAATCTCCCTCCTAAATACTGGGGTCTGTAAAGTGGTGGTTGACTTTCTCAGTACCAATAAGGCAGGGCAGGTGACAGGAGACTGTCATTTCAGATACCATTGCTAGTAACAGCATTACTAGGAGCTGGGATGGATGGAATTTCAAGTTTTTCTTTGAGTGTAACTGCATTTTTTTTTCAGTTTAAGCCAAAACCTTAAAATTATTTTAGCATTCATGAATATGCTTAATTGAACACAGTGCTCTAAATGTGTTTTTGTTTGTTGTTTCATTGGGAGCATATACATATAAACAACAAATAATAATGGAATATAGTTCATTATAAAATATATATATACATGTACATCGATGGTGCAGATAGAGGCTTATGAGAATAAATCTGTCAACACCAAGTTATATACAAGATCATTTATCCACTTCCATGTTCCCTTGAGTCCCAAGGACTAGATGTAGGGTACATACTGTAACTTAAAACTGATTTCTGCATGAATAATGTATCATTGCTAATTGATGTATGGGGATAATATCATCACAGGGAGAAAATTGGACACAAAATCTACGGCTGCATTCCTCGAGAACATTTAAAAATTATATCTAAATGTAGAAAAATTGATGAGTGAAATATTCTGAGGGAAGGCTGTCCGCCTTCCATAAACCACCCTTGTAGAGATAAAACTTGTTCTTTATCCAGTAAATCAAGAGGGGATTTCCATGCACAGAAAAGCATTTTTTTATGAATCAACACCCTAGCACATCCGTCACAGAAATCATTAAACCTACACCCTGCAATATGACTTGGGGTGAGTCCGGAAATGAGACTCTAAAGCATAATGAGAAGACATGCAGTAATTTAAGATTTGTTTCCAGAATTCTTCTCAGTTTGTAGTCCTAAAGTACTAATTACGTATTTAAGATATTTTAAAATAAGTATTAATTATCTGATAGTGGTAATATTTACATATAGTTACAGTATAGCTAATGAACATCCTAATAAAAACCTATTTCACTTTCTACACATGCCTACAAATCAAGTGTCCCCAAACATCCAACTCAAATATAACATGGATTAATTACATTATCCAATCCTAATTTTATCACCAGAAGATGCTTTTGACTAGTTTAAATTCAAAAGAAAATCCCAAATTAGCTACTGTTACTACATTATGTATATGTTTATACCATAAAATGGCCCATCTTAACATTTTAGTTTAGACATATTGGGCCTCATACCTCAGTGGAGCTGGGCCCATTTACACCATCTGAGGATCCAACCCATTCTGTTGTGCTAAGGAACTGAGGGTGTTACATAGAAATTGTTAGCTTGCCCTGATCAGTGTTCAAGAAGCTGCATTGACTTTAATAAGAGCTTTTTGGTTGCTAGAGATACATAAGGGGAAGACTCCTTGTTAAAGCTTGATGCATGTTTTACTGGAGTCTAGTCAATACCTTGGTACAAGAGGTAACAGTACTTCTGTTTTTTCCCTGGAGGTGAGGTGGTGCAGTGGTTGCCAGTAAAGAAGAAGCATTTATCTTGTCATAGCATGAATCTTTTAAAAGGGAGATTAGGGAAGAGAGTTGAAAAATAGTAAACTGGATAATTTGATAAATGTAGATATGTGATATCACTTAAAAATAAATCTTCTGATTTAGGGCTAGACCTGTGTCTGTTAGTCACAGCCCAGAGTAAGCATGTAAGCAACATGGAGCCACACTGGCCAGGGGCAGGGGAGTATTCTGCCTCTGTGACCATGCTGTACAGAGGGAACTTGGCCAATATTACATCCCTTTATGGTCTTCAGCCCACTGCCCCTTGGAAATTGCTCCCACCCTGTAGTTGGCGTGAGGGAGGAGGGGACAGGACCTCCTTACTGCCCCTCAGAGCGATACAGAATTTGGCCTTTGGTGAGCAGGACTGGTTTTAGAGGTGGGTGAGCAGGGAGATAGTTTTGGACATCAACTTCTGGGGAGGTGCCACACTGCTGTGCCACGTGGCCTTTTTTTTCCTGTCTTCTCTGGTGATTGGTTGTCTGTTTGTTTGTATTGCTCGGCCGCTGAGAGGGTGGAGGGGCGCTGAAAATGTTTTCAACCCTGGCTGGCAAAACACCTAGAGCCGGCCCTGCTGGTGAGCATCTAGCAGTATTGTATTTCAACCTGTAGCAAGGTTTCTATTCCATGCTGTTCATTAAAGGCACACTTTAATTGCTGACCTATCTTTATAATGTTTCCATCAGGGTGGTTTTACTTTCTGGCATTCATACTGTGACTGAAAAGAATTTAAAATAAAAGAACAATAACCTGCAACTTACTGTGAAACTCACATAATAGGTGAACACGTTATCTAGCAAAGCATGTTCTCTGGTTTGTTTGCAGTGAATCTTGGAGTAAGTTGAGTGGCTAATTGTACAGGTTTTTATTTTTGTAGCTGTTGCATAAATTGATTTCATGATAACTGTTTTGCACTTCTTCACCTAAGGCCTTTCCTTGAGGGAATGTGTGTTAACGCTGTCAATTTGTAGGTCTAGCAGTCCAGACAGTGCCCTTTACTGTGTTGCTGTATGATGCAAGGTTTTCTCACTGCAACAGAACCTAATTTAAAAAAAAAAATCAATGATTGATGTCAGCAAGAAGTTAAGTGAACCACAACAAGGAGAATGTTACTGGACATAGTACATCTATAATTGGCTGCAGCTCTTCATTTTGTTCACTAACAAAGAGACAGCTAGTCTAATAACCATTATTCAGTCTCAGGAAACTGGGGTGATCACTCTTAATTCTTCAGAAGGGCATGTTTTTAGTAACATGCTCTGTGTGAGCTTTACGTCATTATTTACTTAGGGCTAGATTCTGCCATTCTTACTCCAGTTGAGTGTAGTACCTTATGCAGTGAAATACCCAGTTGTGAGTTAGGGAGACGGTTTCCGGCCCTCGCATTTTACTAGTTATATTTCTTTGTGGCAGACAGGAAAAATGTAACAGTTTTCTGTGGCAGGTGGCTGAGGAGAATTGTAACTGCACCTTACATCACTCAGGTTTTTAGACCATAGCCTTTATTGACAGTAGCCACTTCCTTCTAGCACCTTACAGGGCAGGAATGATAAATTATAACTCCTTTCACACTTGACTACATACTGACTGTTACTTCAGTCCTCACTCTACCTTTTCTGAAGTGAGTTTCCTTATCTCTGGAGTGTGCTGTAGTATTATTTCCCAACTAACAGCCACTTAAACCAATCCAGGCTGTTTTAAGTAAAGCAAAAGCTATTAAAAATAACAAGAAAATCACAAATAAAATAAACTTGATGTGGAACTTGAACACAACTAGACTAAACACTGCAGAAAGCCGCCTTAGGACCACATGCGTAAAGGCTCTAGATGTAGACTCTAAGTGCCCTCACTCTTTTGTATAATGGAGGGATTTATCTGTTTTTCATCACAGTGCTGCTTCATTCTATCTATATCCACGTCCGTCATTGCTAGAACAAGGTTAGATAAAGTTATTGTTCTTGTTCTGCACAAATTAAAGTCTCGCCCAAATTAATGATATTTGCAAATTACTGTGCACTTTTCAAACTTGAACTTTAAAAAGTTATTAGTATCAAAATGAGTGACATCCACTCTGAATTTAACAACTGCAACTACATCCTTCTGAGGTTTACCCGCAATCAGAATACAGTGTCAGTCTTTAGTATATATTTTAAACACTGAAAAATGGAATCCCCTTTTGTATTAAAATGTCTATCCCCCTTTATTGGAATCTATTATTGATTCATACAATTTTAGAAGTGTCTTTCTTTCTAATGTGCAGTAGATATCAGGTGTAATAATGAAAAATCGTGTGCAGTTCTAACCTTTCCATCAATTTTAAAAAAGATTTTAAAAGTACCCACTGTAAATATTACTTTTGAAAAATCCCAACACTGAATTTCATTATATATATTTTACCCTGTCTGTAACTGGCAGAAGCAGTTAAAAATCACAAAGAGGATGAGAAACAAGTCCGGTAGAATCTAATCTGAATCCTTGACTGAAAACACTGATTATCTGAAAATGGGCCTGAAATTTTTTTTTCTGATGAGCAACAGTTGTATTGAGAACTCTTTTGTACATCAAGACCCCCACTTATCCAGATAAACCAAGGCCTCTTGCTCAATTTGGAAAAAATGTAATCAGTAATCAAACAAGATTTATGCAATCTGCCCAGTTTTGTTCTTGTTTTCCTCAGGATCAACTCCTGATGTTGAAACTGTAGGAGTTTTACTACCATAGCTCAGAGTTTATTACCCTCTATGGATTACCCCTCATAAATCCAATGAGCTCATTAAATACCTGTATCTGTGATTGTGACTCTCTAACCAAAAGTTCATGTGATCACAGTTGTACAAATATCAACAAACAAAACACTGCCCTCTTTACCTTCTGTATAATCCTCAAACCATAGCAAGGACAGTGCAGTACAGAGGGCCAGAACAGTGCCAGTTTACCACTTCACTCCCACTTAATCCTCAAATTTTTAGGTAGTTTATACGTGGCCCTCTACACAGGGGTGAATTTCATCCTGTGAGCTTGGCACTTCTATTTGTCTATTAGCAGCCTTTTCCTGAACAGACTTAATTCCCTGTTCCACATGTTCCAGACTTTTTCATACTCTTTCAGCATTTTGCTTATGGACTGGTATATTTTTGCTTGTATTGCCGATTTGGGAGTTTATAATTAGTTGTCTCTTTCCAGTTCCTTTAATTATATTTTCAAAGGAAGATTGATTCATTTCCTCAGATTTTTCAGACATGGTTTATAGTTTTTACTGTGTTTTCCCATTTGTAGTTTGGGCTTTTGGGTTGACTTCACATCATCTCAGTAGTATTTCTATTCTTAGGCCCCTATGGAGAAAAATGTTAACATTCATCTGCAAATTTCTGATGTTTATTTATAATTAACTTAGTTTGGTTTCCCAACAAGTGTATAATGGGCATCAGTGTCTTAGTACCTTGTATCATACATTTAATATATTACAAATTACTAGTACAGAACCTTCCTGTAGAACTCCTGAGAGCCTCTCCATCAATTGGAGTTTGAGCCTTGGCTCCAGATAAACGTCACTCAGTGCAGGACTAGGGGGCAGAGGGATGCAAAGGTGGGTGGACATCATCTTTACATCCCCCAACCCTGGAGCTGGAAGTGGGCCAGTTCAGTTCTGGTACACATTCAAGCATCTTCAGAGCTGCTCTACCTTACACTTGGCTTCCATCGCCCCTCAAGAAACCCTTTCAGCAGATGGGGATCAATGGAACTCAAGGATGCACCTATCATACCCTGTACTTTGGGGAGCAATGGGACTAAAAAGGGATGGCTTTAGGCCAGTTAGAGAGCCTACCATGCTGAGGCTTTGCACCAGCACAAAACAACCACAGTGAGGGCACAAATCCCTTAATACTACAATTTTTAGAATATCACTTTGACATTAAAAAAATGACACCACTTTAATTGGTTCATTTTCTAACTGAGCAATAAAATAGAGAAATTAATTTGCACTGAAGTTCCTAAGAGATGTGGAATCAGATGGCAAGCAGAATAAAGGATGTTATTTATTTATCAGATTCAGCTGGCTGGTAGACAGTTGGTACTACACACAACAGAATTTGGCCAGCATTCTGACAATCTCTGATCTTCCTAAAGGACTAATTCATCAGACCAGTCCACTTCAGTCACAATTTAGCACCCACTAAAATAAAGTCTGAGCCTCTTTCCTATGCAAGGTGTCATTCCATTTGTTATAAGATATGGATTCTTAAGCCATGGTAGTGTTAAATTAGTATGAAGGCCTTATCTAATTTCTACTTTGGGTCAAGCATTTTTGAACCTGGATTGGCCAAAAAGATGTTGAACTGCCATTGTTAGTACTATGCAAAATTCTGTTGAGATATATATAAGATATATATACTGCTAAATAATAGTAATAATAAACAACTATGAAGCATAGTAGAGGTGTAGGTCTTTCTTATTTTATTATACTTTGATTTTTTTCGATGTATTTTCTTTGTTTTCCCCCATATCCATCAGGGGGAGTTAATACTAAAATATACAATCTACTGAGCTGAAGGGGCTTGTTTAATTTAATCTTCCTCTACAATAGAATAATACTCCCTCACTTTTTAAAAAGGCAACAAATCAATTGAAAGGGAGTTGTATATTCAGACAACCCTCTTCTTGGACTAATTAAACCATATGCAAGGCATGTTGTTTCCAAGGTTCTTGATCCAAATGGGAGTCTTTCCAATGGCATTAGAGGACATTGTATGAGGCCCAAGAGCAGTAGGGCTGAACGATGTTAATTAGACATTTCAGTAAATTTTGAATGAAAATCCGCATTCCATGTTAATAGTCTAACCCTTTTTTTTTTATTACTGTTTTTAGTTAATGAAGGAATTTCCTCTGCTAAGCATGTTCAACATCCACGAAAATCTGCTAGAAGCTCTGTTGGAGTTACAAGCATATGCAGATGTTCAGGCAGTTTTAGCAAAATATGATGGTAAGTCCAACTACATATATGTATACATATTGTGTACACACACACACCCACCTATGTGACATGAACACTGATATGTTTGCAAAGTAAAATGTTCAAAAGTTAGGAAATGCCAGAATTTAGGTTGTTTGTGCACCTTTAAATTGGGATCCCTTGTGTATATGCTTTATGATACAGTCTTCAATTACATGATCACATACCATATTTTCCACAGGACCCCTGTGTCATTCAGAGCACAGGTAGAACAGTGCTCTCTTAAATGAGCAGTTCTTCAATATGTTGTTTTCTCCTGTTTGTTCAATGTGTGACCCCAGGCCTTATTTACTGCAGACTATTCAAAGCTCGCTTTGAAAACAGAATTAATAATTTCCCCATATATGTTCCTTGGTGTTCATTACTACAATATCTGAGTGCTTCACAAGCATGAATTAATTTATCTTTCCATCACTTCTGTGAGATGAGGGAGTGGCATAATCCCCATTTTAGAGACAGCATGCTGAAGCACAGAGGGATTAAGGTAATTAAATATCCACTACTTTTGGGTACCCAATTTGAAACATCTAGAACCTGATTTTTCAGCGTACATCATGTTACATAACACTTTCTATGTTCAAACCACACCTCCCATTGTCTTCAGTTGCAGCTGTGAGTGCTCAGCACTTCTGCAAATCAGACCCCAGCATGTCAAGTCAGGCACCCAGAAAATGAGGAACACAGTTAGTGAGTACGTGTAAAAAGTTTGGTTTAAGTGACTTGCACAGCACCTCACAGGCATTCTGGGGCAGAGGCAGGGAAAGAATCCAGTTTTCCAGGGCAGCATTCAACTGCCTTAACAGTGAGACAGTTCATCCTCTTCATGCAGTCCCCTGCCTCATTCACTACATGCCTTCCAATTAAAGGAAGGATGCTCCAATGGTTGGGGCATTAGCCTAGGACTTGGGGCAGTCAGGTTCAATTCCCTGCTCCACCACAGGCTTCCTGTGTGACCTTGGGAAGTCATTTAATCTCTCTGTGTCTCAGTTCCCATCTATAAAATGGAGATAAATGCACTTCTCTACCTCACTGGGACATTTTGAGGGTAAATGCATAAAAGATTTTCAGGTGCTCAGATACTACAGTGGTGGGGGCCTAATAATAATAATAATAATTAATAATACACACCTTCCAGCATCTGCACCAAATGAAGCAGGGATCCCACAGACAACAGTCTCCTTTACTACACAATCCTGAGTCATCTCCAGAGCAGGTCCAATCTGTGCACTGAATGGAAAAAGTAGTATGTGATCATATAATTAAAGACTGTGTCATAGTGGATGTGCCCAAGGGGCCCAAATTCTGGCATCTCATGAGTGCTTCTGAGTGCTTGACTTTGCAACCTTAGAGACGTTTTGTATCTAATTTCTTAAGTTTTTAAAAAATAAAACTGAAAAAACAAAAATTCCATCCTGTGACCTCATATTGACTCTCACATGGCTCAACCTGGTTGGAACCTTAGACTACCACACAGATCCACTACACAGTCTTCTGTGTGGACCAACACTAGAGGGTGATGAGACACACTTTGCCAGGGGGTTTCACAGATATTTGCTAACAGCAAAAGAATGCTGAGACTCAAGAGTCTTGGCTTCGATTCCAGTCTTGGCAGGGGAGTGTTCAGTATTGGGTACAGAGCCTTTTACTTGTTCTCCCCAAATGTGCCTCCTTCTGCTCCATCCCCTTCAACGTATCTCTGTTCCAGTCGTGTCTCTTCCTCAGCCCTGACTCCTCATCCCACTCCCATTCTTCTTGCCTACGCTGTCTTCACTCCTCAGATTTCTCATTCCAGTCCCAATCTCCTTGCTAGTCAGTCCCAACCCCTCCTCCGAGCTCCTCATCTGATATGTTTCTCCCTCCCAATCCCCATTAACCGCCAGTCCTCGTCTCCCTGCACAGGCTCTCAGTATCCCATCACTCCCTCCCTGGCTTCTTATCTCATTCTCTCCCCTCCCAGATCTTTTGTTGCCCAGCCATTCTCAGTTCTCCCTCCACCCTATACCATTGTCAGATCTGCTTCACCACACACACTTTTCCCTAGTCTCAGTCTCCCTAGTTTGAGATTGGACAAGGAGATTGAGGGACTATTAAAGTTTCCCCCTCCAGCCAGCTGGCTCCCAGTTCCCCACCATTTCTCTCACCAGCTCCCAGTCCTGACCCGCAGCTCCCAGTCCCAGACTTGTTTCCCAACCAGTCCCAGCCTCCCTTCTCACCCCCGCTCTCTGGCTCCAAGTTCCACGCTTTCCAAACTCCCAATCCCCTTCTCCTTGCCCAGCCAATCCCATTTTCTCGCCTCCACAGTTTTCAGGCTCACCAGACTTCTTATCACAATCTATTCCTTTCCCTCTTCCCTGGTCTGGCTTTTGTCCCCTCTGCATTCAAATCAGATGGCTTCCTCTGCCATTCTATTTGGGCCGGGGGGCCATTGGAAGCATAGGAGGAACAAGCTCCCTGCTCCCAGTTCCAGTGCTCAGACTCACCCAGTTTTCATGTAGCCGCTGTGAGGAGATGCAGCATGCTCAGGCATTCTGCAGTCTGGTCATATGTCGGAGCTATGAGGGGATGGAGCATACTCAGTTGCTCTGTGGAGATGTGGCATGTGCTGTCTGGTTAGCACTAGGAGCTGTGAGAGGCTCAAATATGCTCACTGGGGATGGAACATTTGAAGAGTTTAGCTGCTGTAATTGAAGAAGACTCTACTGAGCATGTGTGAACAATGAGTTTTCAAAGGATTATAACCTTGGTGTATTTTCACAGGAGCCACAAAAGTCACATCTGTGACATAAAGGTAGGCTTAGAAGGATTATATTTTTATCAGTAATTGTCAATTTCACTGTACACACACAAAGTGACAAAAAATAACAATCCAGATGGACAAAGTAAGAAAAATGCTGCTTGAGAACAGAATAGAGTTTGATTTAAGGATATTTACTCTGCATATTTTGACATGTGATGTTGACAATTTGCAGGTTAACAGTTATGAAGCTTTAGCTCTTTGAATCTCAATGTCTGCTGTCAGTAAATAATTATTGTCTGACCCCCTCCCTCCCAGTGTCCCACAATTGTGGAAATGTAAATTGATAAAAATCATAAAAAATGCTCAAAACCCAAAATGTTGCACAACTGTGAAAATTTAAATCAACTCAAATTGAAAAAATAATGCTTAAAAATAAACATTGATATTCTCTGTCCAAATTATAAAAAAATAAAAATGGAATTCTGCCAAGCCTACACAAAGGCCCCCCTCCTGCCAAATGTCCCTGCTCTATAGCATGGAGGCACTAAACCTCTTCAAAGCAAAGGCTACCTGAGGCAGACACCCAACTTGTAAAATTTCAGCCCAAACACTTAACTTTTGGCAAAGTTATAAGCCACTCAAAATAGGCTCTTATCATGGGAGGTGTCCGGCAACCATAATAAATAGGCGGCACTACCAGCCCTGACTATAATATGTGTGTTTTCAATACTTAATCACCATCTTACAGTAGAATCACTATAAGCAGCAGTGCTCAGAATGTCCCGCCACTCTTTGAATGTCACACCACTGCACATCTAGTAGTACTAATTACCCTGGGAGAGGTTTTTATTGGGTATAATTTGGTTGGGAGCAGCGCAGTGGAAAAGAAACATCTACCAAAATTATAACCTGTTTACTCAAAGGTCTTTCTTTTGCTTTCCCTTTTCAGTAATTCCTATCACTCAAATATAGACCCTCCTGGGTTCTGTTTTGATAAGTTCAGAGGAAAACACAGACATAAATGTACTCTGAAATACAATACCGTATTGCCCCATTACCACGGTATCTCAGCACCTTATACTCTTTAATGTATATGAGTAACCTTGTGGATTTTAAAGCACTTAGAAGAGTTGAGCTTGAAACTGAAAGCTGTTCTAAACCTGGCAGTCTGCTATAATTTATCCTCACAACACCCCTCTGAGGTAGGGAAGTCATATTACTTCCATTACCATATTCAGCTCTGTGGCAGAATAGGGAATTAAACCAGAATCTTCCAAATCTCAGGCTAGCACTCTAACCACTAAGACATCCTTCCTCTCTGTTCGTTCATACTAAGGACCCAATCCTGGGCAGTGCTGAGCACTTCCTAAGTGGCAGTGTTTACCTTCAACTCTCCCTGAAGCCAGTAGGACTTGAGGGTGCCATCATCTTCCAGAAAACACTTGGCACATTCTTGGCACATTACAAAATTAGCTTGTAAGTTTAAAAGAAAAGTATATGTGGATGGTAAAAGCCTGTAGGGAAATTTGATGCGGACTCTTTCTCCTGTCTGTGTGGACCCACACATTATACATTTTGTTGTATATAAAGGCATATGTGTATATTTAACACACGCGCACAAGGACTCAGCAAACAAGTTTAACCAGCATAACTCTTAGAATTCATGAGTCTCTAAAGACCCTTTTTAGAGGAGTCTCAGCTCATTTTAGAACTCATCAGCTTTATGTGTTGTAAGATTTATTGGAACATAAAACAATGAACTCATTTATACTTCTCTATCTGCAGTTTCTATTGGTCCCATTCCACTGTCTTTATTCAGCTAAGACCAAACCTGATTTATTGTATTTTGATAACATATGAACAAATTATTTCCTAGAGCAGTCTCCCACCCACCCCTGGCTAAAAACTTGGATCACATTCTTTAAAATGTCAGTCTTTGTGAGGAGACATACTACTTTACCAATGACCATGTGTTGAATTTGTTTATATTATGTACCTGGCAACAGAGATGATGTCCATACTCATTATTCATGGAAAATGTGCCTCATTAGTGGCAAGATATGCACTGTTGCTGAGCTACATAATTATGGTTTCAGAGTTCAGTGTCTGTCAATAGAGTGCAGATGACCTAAACACTATTGAATCCTAAAAGGATTTTTGGCTCTGGCTCGACACACATCTATGTTATTTACAGCAGAAATACTTATGGCTGCTGAAGGGACTAGTCTTCTGAAAGAATAAGCAGCTAGGATTCATAGTAAATAAAACCTCTATGCCCCTCTTGCCCTACTTTTAAACTGGTTGTTTTCCAAGGGAACAGTCCTGTTTTTATGGTGCTGAGAACAAATGATTTATTAACCTCAGTGGGCTGCCAGTTCTTTCTAGGTTGCCATTGGCTGGTAACCTGGGCAGTGTGTGAACACAGAGATCTTTCAGACAGTTGAAAGTTAGACTTCAAAAGGGTAGATACTCTTTTACTTCGTTATGCAAATGTTCTCTTTTCTCTTTTTTGTGGTGGTGGGGGGGTCTAGGGACAATTTTTTTTTCCAGTTTAGGATTGCTGAAAATGTGAGCCTTCTGGTTTCCAGAGGAACATATTCATAAATACTGTCTCATTCTCCTTTCACTTACACTGTGGTTATATAAGAGTAACGCCACTGCAGTTGATGGAGATATATTGGTGCAAGATCAGAATTAGTGACAGGAGAATTCAGCCCATCGTACTGATAGAAAAACATACTGTACTTCTAAATATTTATGATCTCATTCTGATCTAACCTGTACCAGTTTTCCTCAGGCATAACTATTTAATTCAATGGAGTTGCTCCAAATTTACACTGGTGTGAAATCAAAATCAAGGCTTTAGAATAAATTGTATATAGAATTTGAGTCTTCTTTATAGAAGAATGTGCATGGAACATGATGGTTGATCATGTTCCTGTTTGGGCCTAACCCCGTAGTCGTGACTCTGTGTTAATTGCGTGAAACTCCCATTGAAGTCACTGAACGCAAGGACTGCAGGTTTTGGCTTTTCATGTTAGTGAATCCAAACACTCTTTAAAATAATAATAACTGTTTAGGGATGTTTTTTTTTCTGTTCCTGTATAGCTCTGTGAACTGTTCCTGTAGCTCTGTGAACTGAGTAAATTCCACCAACGTTGAACTTGAAGGCATTCCAACGGAAATAATTTTTGGTATCAGTAAAACAGGTTACCAGAAAGCCCCCAGCACAAAACCCCCAATGACACTGGCTCTGTTCTTAAGGACACAGTTTCACTCTTATTCCATATTTCTTTTCCACAGCTTCATTTTATTAGCTCCTCTCAGTTCTCAACATTAACAGCAATCATCATATCAAGTTTTTCTGCTTGTTAGAAGATAACCTGACCTGGATAGATACCTCTGCTTTCTCAGTATGGCTGCCCCAATGCAAAAGGGTTTTTATTATCCCTAATTCTCTGCTGGGCTGAAAACATAACATGAACAACAGAGAAAGAAACTTCAGTCTAATGTTGCATCCTTTTGTTTCCTTTGAATGAGAGAAAGTGGTTATTTATTAACTTTCTTATTTGTCAAGGTCGAACCCAAGCCTGCTGCACCCTTCTGCCAGTGATGCATGTCAGGGAAGATCTCCACAGTGGGGAACAGCAACATCAGGAGAATGAACAAATCTTTTCTCCATTAAATTCTCTTCTTGGACTTTATCAGTCTTATTTACGGACTGATTTCCTCCCTTCATTTCAATGTTGCTTCTCACTCAACTAGGTCTCTGCAACAGCTGGGCCTGTCCATTCATACTGTCTGGTCTAGTTTTGCCTTTGATTCCTGTGGCCTATTTCTGTTTGTCCTCTTTCTGCAAAGAAGATGCAGGACAAAATCACAGGGAAATGGACAAAGACCTAAACTAGCTGTGCAGAGCTTCTTCATTATCCTCATCTAGAGAGGAGTGGTTCATTTCCTCAAGAAATTGTTAAATCATACTCTGCAAATCAAAGGAGTTAAATTGCTTGATCAAAGTATTTATCAGTTTCTGAAACTGAAACATGAGCTTTATAGGAAATGTTTATAATCAGCCAGTGAACCTCAGAAAAGTTTGTTCAAACTGAGCAAATCCAAACAATGCAAATGCTGTAGCTCAACTGTAACTGTTCTCTGTTTTCATTCTCTCATTGTTATACTAAAAAAATTCTCCTTTTGTGCTGAAATTCATACTGTACCTTATCATAGGGCCAGGAGCTGTCCCTTAGAGTTTTGTTCAACTGTACGCTACTCACACGAGTGTGGCAGGAGAGCCTGCACTGCCTGAGTATTAAACAGAAAAACAGGACTACAGCATGCTGCATGTACAATGAAAATACCCTGTTAGATCATCTTGTTCATCCCCCTGCCAGTGCAGGATTGTTCCCTACAGTATATTTTCTAGTACTTTGTCCAGTATAGCTTAAAATGACTCAAGTGATGACCACTTACCACTTCTCGTGGGAGATTGTATTGCAGTCTAATTGCTTCTCTGTCAAGATGTTTTCATCCTGATATTCAACCTACATTTCCCTATGGTTAATTTCATCCCATTATTCTAGCTTTTAACCCCTTGGAACAGCTTCAACAATTCTCCTTCCATGATGATTACTTCTCTCCTTTGTTATCGGGGGGAGGGATAGCTCAGTGGTTTGAGCGTTGGCCTGCTAAACCCAGGGTTGGGAGTTCAATCCTTGAGGGGACAATTTAGGGATCCGGGCAAAAATTGGGGATTGGTCCTGCTTTGAGCCAGGGGGTTGATGACATCCTGAGGTCCCTTCAACCCTGATATTCGATGATCACTGAGTCAGGCTACACATATTTATTGTTGTTCATTTAGTCTTTCCTCATAAATCAATCCCTCTAGCCCTTTTATCACCTGTGAAGAAAATGGAAATCAATGCAGATAATTCCCATGAATATTTATATATATAATCTGTGGAGTTGGTGACTATTGTATGATGTCTAAAAAGTGACTAAGGGGTAAATCCTTACTCAAAACAATGGTTGTAGACAGAATTTAGTTGATTGGTGCTCACATGGACAATACCAGGAATCCATTGTAGGGAGTCTACTTCCAATCCTGTGTAGGTGAAATGCAAAAAATAGTTTGAAGTTCAGAAGTCCTGTTCAGAACCTTAGAAGATCTTCAGGCAGGACCTTTCAAAGGACCTTTGAAATAAAAAAGACAGCCTGTTGCTTAAGAGAGAAACACTAACTGGGGGTTCAGGCATATCTTCGGTTTCATATTGAGGTGTACATAAATGAATCCAGTACTCTAGATGTAATCTTTCCAGTGCCATATAGAAAGGGACTAGCATCTCCCTTGACTGACATGATCTCTTTGTTTGTGCAATCCAGAATTATGGCCCTCTAGCAGCAGTGCACTTAAGCACATACTTAGGTCCCTTTAACTTCAATAGGACTGCTCACATGAGTTAAGCACATAGCCCCTGTTCAGTAAAGCACTTACCTAACGTGGTTTTTTTGGTCATAAGTAGAATAACTTCTTAATTGTTAATAAACACAAAATTCACCTAAAGTGACTGCTCATGCAAGACACTGATCTTTCAACTGCCCAGTGTCAACATTTAGGGGCTCTTGATGACCTGGACGGAGATGATTCCATGTTTTCCTCTCCATATTTACCATTTCCAAGTGTAACTGCTATTTTGGTGGGAACAACAGATCACATGACAGTGCCTGGCACATTGTGCATGCTACCATAATATGATTAATCATCATCATCTGGACACAATGCTATGTTCACAGCTCCTTTCCAACTTGTTAAATATCAAAAGAAACATCTTATGAAGCAAGCCACCATTAAGAATTCACTTTCTCAGCCCTCTCTTTACCTGAGGTACTATATGCCCCAGAAGGTTAGTCCAAGGAAAATAATCATAAAGTGTACCTTCTAGAGACAAGAGCAGTAAGGAATGAAATCCTTCTTTGGATACATACGTCAGAGCTTATTAGGGAAAAATATCCTCAAGGTTTTGACACTTGGATAGCAGTTGCATATTTCAGCACACTGAGGGAGCTCCATTTGCTGTCACAAGAGGATGGGAAACAATGTATGTAGAGATGCTTTGCCAGATGGCTTTACAAGCTGGAGACACTAATTTATGAAGACCTCTAACTTTGGTTCCTGACAGATGAGTTATTTCTTAGGACTAGTTTAGACTTGATTCCCAAAGTACAAGCTAAATTTAATTTGTAACCAGCCATAATTCTACTCTGCTTCTATCTCAGTGTGAGGATCCCAAGTAGGAACTAAAGCCTCCATTGGACAATATTCAAACTTGTATAATGTGGCCTGCTTCAGAGCAGGCAAAATAAAACAACAACAAAAAGGCATGACCCTACACAGAGAAATCTGCAGAACAACACACATGTGTACATTTCTCTGTATTGCTTCATTTTCCATTCCTGAAAAGCATTTCTGTCGGAGAATGGGCCACCCATCAAAGATACCATAGCCATTCAGATCTTTGCTGCTTGGTCATTAACCTACAGTGTCACCACACATCATAATTCGGATCCCATGGCTTCTGCTGACCACTAGGCAGTAATGGATGATCTAAGCTGAGGAAATGGTCTTGGCACCCTGTCTTTTGGATTGTGTGATCTAACGGTTTCTAGCACAACAGGTTACGCATTAGTTGGATGGAATGTATGAAAATCTCCCTTTGCACACTGAGGTTCTGGCCTCTTCTGCTGCTTGGTGCATCCGAGTGCTTTAAGTCTTCGGTAGATGAGAAGGCAACTTTTTCTTGCATTCAAAATGCTTTTTGCTGAAGTTTCACATCCTTCCCTCCCCCCCCCCCCCCCGAGAGTCTCCCCCTTCCTCCTGTTTTTCAGTCTCATTAAAATGGTTAAAGTTGATGGAAAAAGACAGGGGAGATCTCGCTGCACCAGCCAAGGAGTTCTGGGGTTTGCTGCTTCACCAAACCAGGAAGAAGTGGAAGAGTTCTGTCTTCCACTCCCTGTTACTTTAGCCCCCCTGCTTTAGGGGAAGGAGCATGCTGCCTACGAAAATATATTTCTAGGGATTTCAAGCTAGTAGAGTCCTCGTGTCCTGGTTTACTGGTATCAGATACTTGTTAGGCCCTGATTCTGCACCCATTGAAGTCAACAGCCAAGCTCCCACTGTCTTCAGTGGTACAGGATTAGGCTCTAACTGATGGATGCGTCTGAGTTTAGCATCGGCAGATATTCCCAATGTTGTGGTGTCGGATTGATGGCCGTAAGAGCTCAGAGAAACCATGTGCACAGAAGAAAAAAAAATTATATCTGCTACTTCAAAACTCATAAAAAGCTGTAAATAGATCAGAACTCCGAATCAATAATTTTCCATTTTTAACTCTGCTCCCAGAAGGACACTCTGCTTTTTGTTCCTTTTGTGATTTGATGAGTAACTTTATGTTGCTGAAAGGCTGAAACTGGTGTGATCCAAAAAAGATCCATTCTGTTTACTTGAAAACATGCAAAGTTCTTAACTCCTAATGTCAAGAACAACCTGGCATAAATATAGTCATTGGAACAGCACATATTCACCTACTGCAATGATGGATGGATGGATGTGCAGCTAGCTTCCGTTATGGCATAGTAATGTCCATATCTCTCATTGCAACACTGCCTTGCATATTGTGGATTTTAATTACTAGTCACTATAATTACATGGTTTAGTGACAAATGTAAAGAATTAATAGTTGGGACTTTCAAAAGTACCTAAGTCACGAAATCCTGCTCTAACAGCACAATATTCCCTGGAGTTGCAAACTGATCATGAATAAGTAAAGTAAAGAGTGGTTTCCAGTAAGGCATGATTTATCGATCCTCACTCACCTTATTCTCTTAGGAGCCCTTTCTTGCAATGTGCTAAGCGTTTCCTGTGAGGCTCTAAGTGCCCTTAACTCCAGTTGAGCTCAGTAGAAGTTGAGGGCATTCAGCACACCTCAAGCATCTCTCAGCACCTCACATAACTTGGTCCTTAGTGCTACTTCCCAGTGTCTTTCATTATTCAGTATATCAAGAATAGAATGAGTAAGAGTTACAGGTTTTTTAGAACTGTGCTCCAGAGCTTCCCCGACTCTTGCTTAGAACCATAGTCCCACTGTAATTATATAAAGTATATTTATTTTGGTGGAGTATATGTAGTATACAAATTTTAAATAAGCTATAATTGTAATGCTATTACAGGGAATAGTGCTTCATATAGTGAGTAGTCTCATTGCTTTAATGAGCTCTATTCATGATAGTAGGTATTATATTCAGTGATACAACAACTGTTTACAGGATTAGGCCCTTAATTTCTTTCTCACTCAGCTGTTTTCTTAAATTTAGCCTAAATGCTAAACAGTTTAAAAGATGGTTTATAATATCTGTCTATGAGAGCTAGGTAACGTAGTGTAGAATTATTTTCTGCTTTTACTACAGCGGAAACTATTGGGCCATATTCATATATACCCTCCAGATGCTTTGTGCCACTCTGGTGATGAAAAGTAGCCAGAAACCTGACTGAACTAAGTGCGTAAGCTGGGTTTATAGGTGACTTGTGTCACTGGAGCAGAACATACTAGTTATTATGGCCCCGTGTTTCCACAAGTGGCAAAACATATTACATTGCTGTTAATATTTAAATGCAGTAAATTAGTAAATGTTGGCTTGACTCTCATAGTCATGATTACTAAAAGAAAGGAAGGGAATAAGACACAGTAGATAGACACCCACCAGCTGTTTCTGGATATTGATGTGTTTCCTAATCTACTGAAAGAATTTATCTTTTCTAGGTTGCATATGTGTTTGTATACAAACGTAATGAATTCTTTAATTCAATCCGTGTAGTATCAGAAAAAGATCACTCTGAATTTGTTTGCTAATTAGATCATTTAATGACTACATGGCACAATCAGATTATCATTAATTCAGGGTTTAAAAATATGATAATTCTTATTTGGGTGGCATTTTCAAAAGCACCTGAGTGACATAGGAGCACAACTTAGTGCTCCTAAATCACTCGGGTGTTTTTGATATCCCATTATTCATTAATTTAGATATTATGCTGTCCTGAAGAATTATTCCAACATTTATTTTCTCTTTCTGCAAACATTCAAGGGTTCCAATATTTATTTATTTTGTACTTTCCTTTCAACAGATATAAGCTTACCAAAATCAGCAACGATATGCTACACAGCTGCACTGCTCAAAGCCAGAGCTGTCTCTGACAAGTAAGTCCATGAGAACTTCTGACCAGCAAAATTCCTTACTGTAAACTCACTTGCGTTTAACTGCAGATTTCTCTTCAGTGACCTGGTGAGGTCCCACACCCTGAAAATCTGATGTCCTAGCAGGAGAAATTTTGGCCTGTGGAAAATTTAGAATATGTTTTTTATAAAAAGGAATTTTCACTAATTATCAATGTTGTACCTCACCAATGGTTAAAAAAGAAAAAAAATGGCTTCAATTAAATTACTTTATTTTAATTTTTATTTATACTATCTGGCTGAGCAATGGCTTCCTGGATAGTATTATAATGAAAATGCAGCTTGGAGGTGCTGTGTGGTTGGCCATCTTCACCTAGTATCTAACAGAACCAAGAAAGGTAAAATAACATGACTGTACAAATAGCAATTTTCTTCGACAAGTACTGTCATAGCAGTGTTCATCTACTTGATTTTAGGCAGGTAGATTTAGCACTTACTATGTAAGGGTTCCTGACAGGTCAATGGAAATAGATGGTATACGTGTTTTTAAAGACACAAATGTTTGCTTATTCCTGATACGGTTTTCTCTTAGGACACAGCCCTCCAAGGTTCTGAGCACTCCTATGTGGTGCTGAGTGTCATCGACTCCTCCTGAAGTCAGCTGGAGTTGAGAATGTTCAGCCCTTCGCAGGAATGCTCAGCACCTTGCAGGATCAAGCCCTAAGAGCCAGATTCTGCTCTTGGATGCGTGCACACAAATCCCAGGCTGGAGGAGTTGTGTATACATATCTTGGGGGGAATGTGGCCCTAAAGTTGGAAAGCAAGCAGAGTGGAAAGCCGCTTTCTTTCCTGACGTCAGACAGTTTGCTTTTAAGTGAATGTGCACTTCAAGATCTAAGTAATTTTCTTTCATTCTTTTTATCCTGTAGATCGCCAGTACCTACTGCAACATCTTTCCTCCCTACACAGCGACTCCAGCTTGGGAGGGCAGGGCTAAGGTTGTCACAGCTTTCCCTGTGGTGTCTGCCTGCCAAGTACAGCTCTGGAGTTAGCCGTGGGGTGTGAGGTGAGAAAGAGATTGCATGGTCTGGTTTTTCATTCACTGGGGCAGATGATTCGCCCACAGTTTGGGCATCCAACCCTCGCTGGTACAACTGAAAGTAGGCTACCCACTACTGCTGCTGTACCATGCTTTAATCCCAACCTGACCCAGGGGCATTGGGTTGGGAACCTCCCTAAAATCTCCCCAAATATGTTTTTAATAGAAACACGCTAACAATTATTTAACATTATTTTCTTTTTTTCGGAAACTTCTGCCTTGATAAACGCCCCCCCAGTAAGGTATTATAGAAAATTTAGTTTAGCAGCGTAGAAAGAATTGACTGTTTGAACTTACTTCCTGCCATGATTAGATGCAAACATGCTTTCCACTTCTGCAGGGATTTTCATTGGCCTTGATGTAATAGGTCATTCAGAGTTTCCATTTACTATGGAAGTTTGGAGAGCATAGGAAATTGTCTCAGCCTGGTTATACGGGCCCTTGGTCTAAATTTCTTTCTGGCTTTTACTTGCTAGCATTTCTGACCTAATGTATTTGTTTCTTTGCTTTTGCAGATTTTCTCCAGAGGCTGCCTCAAGGCGAGGGCTGAGTACAGCAGAGATGAATGCAGTAGAAGCTATTCACAGAGCAGTAGAATTTAATCCACATGTGCCAAAAGTGAGTATGGAGAAATCACTGTCATAAATTTAAACAAAACAGGAGACATATCCTTTCGTTTTAAAGAGGTAGAGTAGCAAGTGGTGGTTGTTGGAAGGGGAGCAGACAGCGGGAGGGTGAAGGGGCTAATGTTTACACCCTGCTATACGCATGTGGGGAGCATTTGAAATTTCTCATTAGATACCATAGGAACAGACATGTCACCCAATATTAGGTCTTGAAACTTTAAGTATTAACTGATAAAAGTCTGTCAGTCTGAATATCAACAAAATACTGGATATTGACAATAGGCACCCTGATGCCACGTTGATAAACACATTAGAAGTATCCATGTAGATAGATTATTCCTTAAATAATCGTATACAATGACAATAATAGAAAAGATCTTCACGTTAAAAAATGGTTATCTGTATTTCATGGATCACACATAGCATATATTTTCAGCATGCTGCGAAGGGACTTACGTTCACATTTTCTGTTATGCTTCATATAAATTGTATTTGTAACTCTTCATGCAATGCTCCACCATTAAAACTCCAAACTGTTCAGGGCTTGCTCATTCATAAATGAAAAATCACAGAAAGGACAATGTTGAGCAGTACTTGTGGCACCTTAGAGACTAACAAATTTATTTGGGCATAAGCTTTCGTGGGCTAAAACCTACTTCATCAGATGCATGCAGTGGAAAATACAGTAGGAAGATATATGTATATATATATATACACACAGAGAACATGAAAAAATGGGGGTTTTTCTAGACTAACTAATTAAGATGGGCTATTATCAGCAGGAGAAAAAAAACATTTGTAGTGATAATCAGGATGGCACATTTCAAACAGTTGACAAGAAGGTGTGAATAACAGTAGGGAAAAATTAGCATGAGGAAATAGTTTTTAGTTTGTGTAATGACTCATCCACTCTCAGTCTTTATTCAAGCCTAATTTAATGGTGTCCAGTTTGCAAATTAATTCCAGTTCTGCAGTTTCTCGTTGGAGTCTGTTTTTGAAGTTTTTTTTTATTGAAGAATTGCAACTTTTAGGTCTGTAATTGAGTGTCCAGGGAGGTTGAAGTGTTCTTTGACTGGTTTTTGAAAGTTATGATTCCTGATGTCAGATTTGTGTCCATTTATTCTTTTACATAGAGACTGTCTGGTTTGGCCAATGTACATGGCATTTATTATTGCTGGCACATGATGGCATATATCACATTGGTAGATGTGGAGGTGAACGAGCCCCTGATGGTTGGCTGATGTGGTTAGGCCCTTTGATGGTGTCCCTTGAATAGATACAGACGCCCCCCCGACTTATGCAATCGTTCTGTTCCGGAAGGTCTTGCGTAACTCGAATTTTGCATAAGTCGGAAACGTATACCTGTACTTTACGCAAAAAATTCTGCAACTTGAAAATCCTATTTCTGGCTTATGGAACTTTTTCTGTAAGTGCAAATTTACATAAGTCGGGTCTTGCGTAATCTGGGGAGCATCTGTATGTGGACAGAGTTGGCAATGGGCAAGGATAGGTTCCTGGGTTAGTGTTTTTGTTGTGTGGTGTGTGGTTGCTGGTGAGTATTTGCTTCAGGTTGGGGGGCTGTCTGTAAGCAAGGACTGGCCTGTCTCCCAAGATCTGTGAGAGTGAGGCATCGTCCTTCAGGATAGATTGTAGATCCTTGATGATGCGCTGGAGAGGTTTTAGTTGGGGGCTGAAGGTGATGGCTAGTGGCGTTCTGTTACTTTCTTTGTTGGGCCTGTCCTGTAGTAGGTGACATCTGGGTACTCTTCTGGCTCTGTCAATCTGTTTCTTCACGTCAGCAGGTGGGTATGTTAAAGGTGGAAAGGATTTTTTTTTTTTTTTTTTTATAATTCCCTCTCTAACTATACATCACAGCAGTAAGACCCCTGGCTTCTGAGCACTAATAGCTAATGCTGCTTCTTATTTTTTCACCTGATCCTCAGCACTATGCAGGACCACTGTTAGCTGCGGCAGATTCTGTGTGAACCAGGAGGCTGTGTGAACATTGGCTGATGGATACAGTTGAGCACCAAATCCTCAGCCCTTCTTCTATGCCCTTATCCATGAGGAGTAGGAGATAACCCCCATGTGCACACACTGCCCTTCTCACTGCAGGAAGGTCTTTTCCCAGTACTGTGCAGATATTAAACACTTTCCCTGTAAGATCGATGTACTTTTTGCCTTCTCCCACTGACTAGCCACTAACCAGTATGATTCTTTCTAGCAATTCCTGCCTCCATTGCAACAAACCGGAAGCATGTTTTACTGGTCAGTCATTTCATCTCTAGTGGCAGTAAAAGGAGAAGATGATAATAGCTTACATTTGCAATCCCAAGGCATTTTACAAATGCAAACCCATATAGAAACTCTAGACAGGAATCACTTAACCTGCCACTGAAATGCAGCCATCTCTGGGGTACAATGCAGCAGTTGTTTTGACAGCTCACAATAACACTTCACGGCAGATTAGGAGAGAAAAATGAACAGTATTATGTTCATTTGAAAGAGCAGGATGGTTACTTTAAGTAAACAGAATATAAATCAAGTTGGAATCTGATCGCGACACCATAATTAACACCCTCAATCTTATGAAAAATGCTGTAGGATCTTTAATATTCCCAAATGGTTGTGGTTATTATTATTTATTTGTATTACCATAGTGCCCAGAAGCCCTAGTCATGGACCTACTGTGCGAGGTGCCTCACAAACACAGAACAAAAAGACAGTCCCTGCCCCAGAGAGCATAATCTTAAATGTCTTCTTTTCTTGCCTCAGCTGAAAAAAGCCAGTCATTTTATAGCATACTGTAAAGGTCCAAGCAGGATAATGTATTGCTATATTTTTCAGAATATACTTGGAATGGAAACTTAAACTCCAAAATGGTGGGACAGTTTTGCACTGCTGAGACTTATGGATCTGGGTACGGGAGAATTCCCCACCATGTAGACAAATCCTTGGATGGCTTTAGAACCTGGGTGGCAGCACCTTTTGCATCCCATTCCTGACTGCTGGTGCAAGGGCCTTGGCCAAGGAAAACGTGAAAAGGCTGAAGCTCCCTTATTGCCTGACAATCCCTGGTGGCCCTAATTCATGTTGCTATTCTAATTTAGAATCGGGGGATCACAAAGGTGGCTTCAGGTCACCTTTGTGCACATGAATATCCAAGCTATGTTGAATACTCCATGGCCACACTTAAAGAGTGGCGATTTAATTTAGTGATCAAGTTAGAAAAAGGAATAGAAAACGGAACATGTATCAATTGTCAGGTAATAAAAGGGATTAACAAGTGCATCAAAACACCCATTATAATATTAAAACTGTAATATGGCTTAACATACAATATCACTGGAATTTCATGCACACATACTGTCCTGCATAAGCTAAAAGATTAGCAAGGGAGATTTAGGTTTGATATTAGGAAAAACTTTCTAACTGTAAGGACAGAGCTCTGGAATAGGCTTCCAACGATGGTTGTGGAACCCCCATCACTGGAGGTTTTTAAGAACTCATTGGCCAAACATCTGTCTGGGATGGTCTAGGTTACTTGGTTCTACCTCAGTGCAGGGGGCTGGACTCAATGACCTCTCGAGTCCTCTTTCACCACCTGTATTTCTATGATTCCATGAATCATGCAGCAATAATATGTTAGCGGTAATAATGTTACGCAAATAACATGAAAATACACCATCATATTCAGCCTTAATTCTGACTGAAATAGCATCAAATATCCTCTTAATGAAATTTAGATAATAAAATTTAGCAGTTTGCAACACAGGAAAGCTAACAATGCCACATTGCTAATATGTGTTGCAATTGGCCTCAGAGCTTCTGCAGGATTTCAGTAATGAGTGTCTCCCTCTTTAGAATAAGAAAAAAATAAGTTGTACTGATGACACTAAAAACTGAGTAATTGTTTGAAGTCTTTGGAAAGTAATATGCTGAATATGAGCTTCCAAGTGCAATACTGTGGCAAAAATGACTAATGCAATCCTTGGAGGCATAAACAGGGGAATTTCGAGTAGGAGTAGAGATGACATTTTACCTCTGCATTTGGCACTGGTGAAACCTATATTGGAATACTGTGTCCAGCTCTGGTGTCCACAATTTAAAAGTGTGGTGATACTTTGGAGAAGGGTTCAGAGAAGAGCCACAAGAACGATTAAAGGATTGGAAAAATTGTGATCGAGTGAAAGAGCTCAATGTATTTAGTTTAACAACGAGAAGGCTAAGGGGTGACTTGATTACAGCATTTAAGTACCAATATGGGAAACAAATATTGATAATGGGTTCTTCAGCAGAGAAAGGTATAAGATGCTCCAGGGGCTGGAAGTTGACGCAAGACAAATCCAGACAGGAAATAAGGTGAACATTTTTAACAGAGAGGAATTAACTTTTGGAACAATTTACCAAGGGTTGTGGTGAAGTCTCCATCACTGGAAATTTTTAAATCAAGATTGGATGTTTTTCTAAGAGATCTTTTCTAGTTCAAACAGGAATTATTTGGGGGAAATTCTGTGGCCTATGTTGCACAGGAAGTCAGACTAGATGATCACAGTGGTCCCTTCTGGCCTTGAATTCTATAAATCTAGGCAAGTTCCCAGCTGCACCATTAAGAATAGGCAGGGAACAACATTACTGAGGATGGAAGGTGTAAATGGTCCTCTGCATTTCTTTGTTTTCACAATTTCCAGCTCAGATACTTGCAACCTAGCATCCTCAGAGCCAGTGCATATCCCAGAATGTTTTCTTCATCTTAGAATTAAAGTCTGAACTAGAAAAATGAGATTCAAAAGAGAACTCTTGAGGAAACAGAAAAAGATGGGAACGGTGCTGGAACATGGGGGGGGGGGGGAGGGGGGATTGCTGACTTAGGCATAGAAGATATAGGGTGTCCAGGATCCACCTGTAACCTGATACAGCTTTATTTATGGCAGACATTGAGTTCCCACATGCAGTCATGCACTCCTCCATGTTCTATTTATTTTCCCTGCGAGAGGTAAAGTCTTTGCATGGGATACAAATAAATTCAAGGCTGGCCTTGTAATTTCCCTTAAGTCCTTAAAATGGAACATTTTAAATAGTCCCAGATCCCAGTGCTTATGTACCAGTATGATACGCACCTTAGAAATACCTACTCTAAATATATAAACCAGTTTGTATTGCACCATTCCAAAGTTCTTTTTAGCATTTCTGTAATATAAAGAGATTCATAAGAGAAAAAGCAAATGCAGTGACTCTTTCCCTGAGAATCGTTTCCATTAGGTAAACCCATCTGCTGTCCCTTACAAGTGGATTTGAACACAAAGTCACTGATTTTTCTTGGGCCCTTGGGGACTGAGGAAAATGGAAATGGCTAGCAAGCTTAGGTTGGCCACAGAACTTTGTGTTTCATATCAGCTTAGCAGTCATTAACCTCTCTAATCTCCAGTATCTGTTGGAAGCTTAAATCTGAATCTTTCTATTTGGAAAGGAGGTACATTCTTTAAACATCAGTGATGAAAAATGCACATACATTTTTCACTCTATTGTTGTCACTGAGGTTCACCTAATTTCACTGACGTTAAGTGACTTCACATCACCCTGGGTTTCCCTTTGTAAAGAGTAACATCACTGGAGGTTCCTTTTTCAAAGGATTTATATGGCTTAAGGCAGGGGTGGTCAAACTGTGGCCTGTGGGTCACATCTGGCCCGCCAGCCAATTTAACCCAGCCCTCAAGCTCCTGCTGGGAAGCGGGTTCTGGGGCTTGTCCCGCTCCCAAGCTCCAGCCGGGGAGCAGGGTTGGGAGCCACTCTGTGCGGCTCCCAGAAGCAGCAGCATGTCTCCCCTCCGGCTCCGACATTTAGGGGCAGCCAGGGGCTCTGTGCGCTGCCCCCACCCCAAGCACCGATCCGGCAGCTACCATTGGCCGGGAACTGCGGCCAATTTGAGCTGCAGGGGCGGTGCCTGCAGACAGGGAGGCACCTCCGCATAGGAGCTGGAGGGGGGACATGCTGCTGCTTCTAGGAGCTGCTTGAGGTAAGCACCGCCTGGAGCCTGCACCCCTGAGCCCCTCCCATGCCCCAACCCCCTGCCCCAGCCCTGATCCCCCTCCCACCCTCCAAACCGCTTGATCCCAGCCTGGAGCACCCTCCTTCACTCCAAACTCCTCATTCCCACCCCCACCCCAGAGCCTGCACCTTCAGCCAGAGCCCTCACCCCCACCCCCCACCCCAAGCCCCTGCCCCAGCCTGGAGCCCCCTCCTCCACCCTGAACTCATTTCTGGCCCCACCCAAGGGCCCACATCCCCAGCCAGAGCCCTCGCCCCCACCCCGACCCCACATCCCAACCCCAATTTCATGAGAATGCATGGCCTGCCATACAATTTCCATACCCAGATGCGGCCCTCGGGCCAAAAAGTTAGCCCACCCCTGGCTTAAGGTCTCTCTTAAAACAGTGTGCATTGCTGGAAGGCTTTTTCTCGGTTAATAGTTATTCTTGGCACTGGGCACCTTCTCCATTTTTGTTGTGTTTCAGTGACAATTCCACTTTCCTCTTACACCCACACCAGCCCAATGGTGCCTGAGGCACGGGTGAAAATTTTTTTTGCTGAGTCTGGCAAACTGGTTCAGACACACACACACAGTGGGGGAAGTTTGACAGTCTTTGTATACTTGGGCTGACATGGGGTCTGTGAGAAGGAACAGGCTGGGCAAGCAGAGATTTTTCAATGTTCTTATTAGTACGAGAGAGAGAGAGAAAGAGCGGGTGAGGAGTCAGTGTCAACACCAGGAGATGAAATCAGGACAGGGAACAAAGAAAGCAAAGTGCCATATAAATGATGATGATAATAACTAATGACATCAAAACTGAATTGGCAAGTCCTGAGCTGGGAATCTTGTTCTAAAGATCTGTTCTATTGGATCATATCACTGTTATCCTCATCTTCCTTCCCCACTGCCCTTCTATTCTTTGTACCTCTCACCTCTTGAATCACAGATGGTCAAAAATTTAAAATTTCAACAAAGTATTCGCGATATTTTTTAATGTTTTGCAGAAAAATGTTATTTTTCAACTAGCTGCTAGGGTGGTTGAAATTCTTCTGCATTTTTCAACCATCTCTCTCTTAAATTAGGTTGCAAGAACTGTTTCTGCTACCTAGCACCATAGAGTTCTGTCTCTGACAGGGCCTTTTGGCGCTGCCGAACTACATATAAAACATAAGGTTTTTCCTTTTCTAAAAATAGTTGTATCTCCAGTTTCTTGCAGGCATCATTGAATAAGTGGGGCTGTAGGAGGGATTTGAGTGGGAAAGGATAGTGTCATTCGGGACTAGCTCAGAGAGAGTGCTCCTGCTGAAGACCCACTTCTCCTGTGACACCTGTAAGAAATTAGCCATCCAATAATGGCAGGAAGCGAGCCAACAGAGGATCATCTATGTAACTAACTAGAAAAATAACGTTAGAAGTCTGGTCTACACAGCATTGCCCCAATTTTTACAAGCCAGGTTTAAATCAATTTAAGATTGTCCACACCAATATAACTAAACCAATTTACAAAATGATTTTACTTTAAGTATTTTAGTTTTGTGTGTTGACAAGTCCTTAGCAAGATGTGGCCAGTCATCACCTGAATACCCCTTCCACCTTCTCTTTTCTGATTGTCTTTTTAATTTGTCTTCAGAGTAGAGACAATGCCTCCCTGTATGTTTGTGCACCACCTAATATGTTGTAGAAATAAATAATACAAATAAATTAATATGACACACAAGAAATTCATGTATTCTGCATGTATCATGTATATTACAGAAAAGCAATTCCAGAAACATTTTGGAGAGATTTTAAACAATTTAGTGCAACTTTTTAAAAAAAGTCTTCACCCATACAGCTGGACTTCTTAATTAGCATCAGTCCAATTCTACAGGCATCAGAGGGAGTCATGATAAGTTGCAAGATTACCTAAAATAGCTTTTCTGTGCCTGTAAAGATCACAACTTCAAAGTCCAGTATCTTGGAACTTACTAAGGCTAGTGCTATACATCTTGCTGGGAAGCTGAAATCTCCCTTATTCCAGTGGTATAAAGCTCTTATATTGTAGCTTACATGTTTGTAAGACTTTACTGTCACTGGTGCAGGACTGAATATTGCCTGTTATGGGACTCGGGTGTAATTTTACAGGGAAATTGCACATTTGGGAGAAAGGAAGAAACATTTCTCAGGTTGTTTGTTTGGGGTTTTGTTATTTTGGGGTGGGAGGGAGTTATAAGAAGATAGCTGTCTGAAGCTGCTTAGCCATTTGGAATTTTAGAAGTAGTCCCAATAGAGGAGGATTAGTGGTCAGAGTACAACTGATGCAATCAAATAAATTATATGTATTCGTTCATGGTAACGAAGTAGCAAGAGTCTGTACTTGACTTCATGATTACACTATCTCTGTATATAGAAATGAAGTTAATCATGAACTGACAGCCCTTTGGGAAAGGTGCCCTCTCTACCTTTGAGTTCGTACAGCACTTAACAGAAAGGGGCCCTGATTCTGATGAGGACCACAGGCATTACAACAGTACAAATAATAATTTGCATTTTAGCCTCACAAACGCTGATTAAGAGGCATACTTCCATATGTATACATGGTGAATTACACATTGCTAGACAAAATGTGGCTTCATTAAATAACAATGCAAACCCAGACCAAGCTGGGAAAGGCGCACTGTTTCAGTGCTGGATTGCCACTTTCACTTGCTGATTTTAGTAGTATTATTGTTTACATTTATGTTGTGGTAGCATTAAAGGCCAACCAGTTCAGGGTCCCATTGTCCTAATCGCTGTAGAGAAAATGACAGTCCCTGCCCCAAACCGCTTACAATCTAAAAGACAAAACATAACATGAGATAACAGCTTGGTCGGGGTGTGGGTGGGGAGTCAAGAGTAAGAAAAACAGTAGGATGGCTGTTGAGTTGTTATAGGTGGGGCTGGTAGCACCATCTGTTGTTAAGATTGCCTCACACCTCCCATTATGACACACTTTTTTAGTGGCTCATAATTTGGCCAAACCGTGACCGTTTTGGCTGAAATTTTCAATGCCAGTTGTCTGCCTTAGGCCAAATTTTGTTGGAAAGTTTCAGCCAAAATGTTGCAGCCATTTTTGAGAACAAGGCTAAAGAATAATACATGGTTTTTCAATGTTGAAAAAAAGTTCTGGCTACCTTTTCTTTGAGAATATCTAGTGTCCATGCTGTGGAGCAAGGTCTTGAAATTTGGCATGGGGTATGGCCTTTGTGTCATGGATGTGCCTTTTGCTTTGCCTGTGAAAGTCTTCCCAAATTTGGCCAAATTATAAGCCTCTGAAAAAATCAGTTCACACATGCTCAGTGGAGATTTATTAGAATTTAGAGGCTAAAATCTCCAGAGATTCTGTCTTCAATGGGCATGCTAGAGCCTCTCACAGTTCATAGTGCTGAGCAGACTGCGCATGTACCATCCCTACATAGTAACTGAGAGATGTTCTACATCCCTGGGCTAGATGGATGCACTCAGACTTTCCCTGTATTTGGCTGCTCCAGGCTGGGGCTGGGCACCAGTACTGAGAGCAGGGAGCCTGTCTCTCTTGTGCTTTCAATGGTCCCCTTGCTGGCAGCCAGGCACCATGGAAGAGTAACACCCTGACTGGGAGAAGGGAAAGGAGTAAATTGGGACAAGGAGCCTGGTGAGGCTAGTACTGAAATGGGTGTGGGAAGAGAGCTGTGACTGGAAGTTGGGGGTGGGGGGTGGAACTACTTGGACAAGGAGATTGGGGCTGAGACCCAGAGGGGATGAAAAGAAAGATGGGACTGGTAGGGCAAATGGACTGGAACTGGGAGCTGCAGGAGGGGAGGGGAAGCTGGAATAAACTGGGCAAGGAGAATGGGACTGTGAGTCAGGGAGAGAGACTGGGACATGGTGAGGGAAAGGGGAGGTGAGATTGAGAGCCAGTTGGAACACCAAGATGAGATGAAACACTAGGGGGAGGAAGAAGACTGGACAAGGATATTAGGACTAGCAACAAGTGGGTTGGGATGGGGAGAGTGGGAAACATCAGACAGATCTGAGGACGAGCTGGGGTGTGGAGGGAGAACTGGGACTCATGGATTAAAGAGACTGCAGCATGTCACTAAAACAAAACTTTTCACAAGATGCCACTAACATAACATGTATAACATAACATAAGAACGGCCATACTAGGTCAGACCAAAGGTCCATCTAGCCCCGTATCCTGTCTTCCGACTGTGGCCAATGCCAGGTACCCCAGAGGGAATGAATAGAACAGGTAATCATCAAGTGATCCATCCCCGTCACCCATTCCTAGCCTCTGGCAAACAGAGGCAAGGGCCACCATCTCTGCCCATCATGGCTAATAGCCATTGAATCAAGATAATGCTTTGTAGTTAATGCAGACATGCTCCTTCCTGCTAAAAGATGGAATCTTTGCTTTGAAATATGCAGTAAAATCATTTTAAGGGAACAGGTAAGAAACATTTCTGATTTCTCTGCAGCCCTGAGCCATCCCATCTCTCATGACTGATGAGTTTGGATTCAACTTTTCATTCCACTCTCTGTGCAGCCATTGATTCCTTTGACTCCCCTCCCACACCAAACTATCCATCCCATTAAATGTTTGCTTCCAAAGCAGTCCACCTGCTGCTCTCATATGTGCAGTTGAAAGTCTCTAGGTAAAATCCAGGTATCACACAGAGTTCCTCCACTCCAAATTCATCCTCCCCTCCTTCAGTACTGTTGTCTACATCAAAAACAGCACTACTTCTCCTCCTGGAATTACCCACTTATTCACCTTTTCCCTTTTTTTACGCCCCTTTCTTCATCTGCCCAGGTCCTACCCGATTTTTTCAAGCAGAAGATTTATAAGATCTATGATGGCTTCCCTGCAATAGCTCCCCCCCTCCCTGCTTCTTCTCCTTCCCCTCTGCCTTTCCTTCTTACCCCTTGCTGATTCTGACTTCACATTTGTTTCCTCTGCACCTGTCCCCTCAACCCCATCCCTTTGGGGTTATTGACCCACCACCCGAACTCTCACTTTCCTCTCTTCTGCCTCCTATTTGCTCTGCATACAAGCATGGCCTATTGTCCTCCATTCTCAAAATCAGCCCATGAAAGTGACTGTGCAAGGATTATGCCCCCTACACCCATTTCACCTTGGTCTCTGACTTGCCCCTTAGTGAGTGCCTGTTCAGCTCTTTCCCCTCTGGCCTGCGGTGGATTCTGCAATCCTTGTCCTTCCAGACCAAAGCCAGGGTAGGTGTCTGCATTCCCAGCCCCTTTTTAATGAGACAAGCACCTCTGGGTGTGGGGCAGGGCACTGGCTTGATTGTCTTTTCGAAGGCAGATGACCAGTGTGACACACAACAGCTGTTTCTTCAAAAACTTAAATAGTAGAGTAAAAGCACAGAGTAAAAAGGAGATTTACAGACAAAACAAAGTTAACCACATATCTCTCTTGTCTAGGACTGATCTTTGCTATAAGCTTACCAGGCAGGCTGTCCACCTTCAGTTACCTCAGAGAGAGCATGTTTCTAGTCCATCATGCTGGGCTCCCTTGTCATGCATCTCTGGCTTATGTTTATCAACCTTTTGTCATCAACTTGTCCCCCTGGTGAATGCATTTCCCTACTCCCACCAAAACCAGTCTGCTCACCACTCCCAGGTTCCGATAGAGACCATCAAATAGCTCCATGTATTATAGCCATTCTTAAACCAAGACTTTATTGCTTTCTCTATCTGTGAGGATGTTCTCAGAGTGCAGGCAACCACCATGCAACATACATATTCAGGTGTGGGATATAGAAATTATATTTTGGTATCAGATCATAATAGTCCATTAAAACAGGAACATCTATCATCTGAGAGTCACAGTAACTTCTCCATCTCTCTCTACCATCCCATATTAGCATGGCCTTACCAAATTCACAATCCATTTTCATAAATTTCACAGTCATAGCATTTAAAAAACCTTCAATTTCACTGTTTCAGATATTTAAATCTTAAATTACATGGAGTTGTAACAAAGCATGAATATGTATTTTAAAATGGTAAAATATAAACATGTAAAGCCTTTGAGTCACCGTTTCTCAAACTGGGGTTCTGACGCTAAAGGAGGTCAGAAGGCTATTGTAAAGGTGTCCTGGTATTGCCACCTTACTGCCATGCTTCCTTCAGAACTGGACGGCCGGAGAGCGCTGGCTGCTGGCTGGGCGCCCAGCTCTGAAGGCAGCGCTGCCATCAGCAGCAGCACAGAAGTGAGTATGGCATATTATGGTGCCCAACTCTGAAGGCAGCACAGAAGTAAGGGTGGCAATACCACAACCCTCTAAAATAGCCTTGCCGACCCTGTTTTGGGTTGGGACCACCAGTTTGAGAAACACTGCCTATAGTATAGGGTAAAAGTACACAAAAGACCAGATTTCACAAGGGAGACTAGATTTCATGGTCTGTGATGCGTTTTTCATGGCCATGAATTTGGTAGGGCCCTATATATTAGCAATAGCAGTAGTATAACTGGTCTGAAAATTTCAAAGTTTTTGAAATTGTGTTAAAGAACATGGAGGAAATTGTGCAGAAATGTTTGCAATTTTTCTCTTCCCTTTGCTGAAAGCTCTAATTATTCCTTGTTTCTGGTAACACCCACAACATGCTAGGTGCTCTGCAAATAGAGAGGCAAGATTAAATGGTCCATTTGCAACTGCTGCATTGACTTCATCTCCTCTAACGCACTTCTACATCCCCTCCAATCTGGCTTCCACCCTCTCCATTCTACTGTGAATACATTTACCAGATGCTCAAACTACCTCTTCCTCCCCAAGCCTCAGGGCCGTCAGTGCATCCTTTCTGCTGCCTTCTTTACTGTTGATCATCCCTTTCCTCTTGATGCCTTATCCTTCCTTTGTTTCATAGCCATGTTCTCTCATGGTTCTCCTCTTTCCTCCCTTACTGCTCTTTCAGTGACTCCTCTGGCAGCTCCTCATCCTCCTTTTTCTGCAGGTTTCTCTTTTAGTATGTTCCTCTTCTTCCCCTGCACCTTATCTCTTGCCTACCTTCTCTGCTCACCTGGTTTCTACAATCCTCTACATATGGATGATTCAGAAGTCTATATCTCAATGCTTGCTCTGTGCCATTCCATCCAGTCCCACAGATCTGCCTCTCCGATATATTGCCTTGGAGGGCCTACTGCCAGCTCAACATGACGAAAACAGAGCTCAATAATTTATCTCGTACACCCTTCACTTTTCTGCCTTTTTCCTTACTTTCTATCTCTGAGGCTTGCAATCTTGGTGTCGCCTCTAATTCCCTTCTCCTTCTCACCACACATCCAGTCTGTCCTAAATCTGGTGGTTTCTTTTAATATAATCTTAAAAGGTCTCCATTTCTTTCTATCCTGATGGCTAATGCGCTTGTGAAGCCATTGTTATTTCCCTCTTCCTCCATGATACCCAAATAATTCACTTCTAATCCATCCAAACACTGAAGCCAACATTATCTTTGCCTTTCGATCTGACCATGTCATCCCACTCTTTAAATCAGCCCACTGGCATTGCCTGTTTTATCAAGTTTAAAGTTCTCATCCTAGCCTTCAAGAGCCTGCCGATCTCCACTGCAGTCTAGAACTGGAATCTTGTCTCCCATTGGTGTTCAGTATTCTCCCTCACCCACATCACTGGGCCCTGATGACACCGTCATTTCCTTCTGCCACTCCCATCTTCATACCTTTTTCTACGCCGCTCCTTAGGTATGGAATACACTCCCTGTATCCATGTGCTAGCTCCCCCCACCACGCGCACGCATACACGTACATTTTTATTAAAGTATTTCTAAAGATTCCCTTCTTCTACAACACCCACAAATAATCTAATATTTTCCATTTTTTTCTAAGAGGGTTGGGGGGTTAAGAGGTTTGTCCAAGATATCTCTCTCCTCTAGATCTCCGAGTGGATCTTGTCTGTCTGAGTTCAAGACTGTAAACTTTCTGTGGAGAGCACTTTCTTGATAACTGAATCATACAGGGCTGAGCAGACTGTTGGCACTTGCAGAAGAAGAAACATTTATGCATACTCATAACTCACCCTTTTGGGCAGTGCAGTGTTATGTGCTGCTCAGCATCCTGGAAGTAGCACATTGGTTGTTTATTCCTTTGCTTTCGTCGTGAGCAGGCAAGTCATTGGGGAATCAAAAGCAGGTCTCAAAGAAGAACAAGTCATTGTTTAAGAATAAGCTCAACTTTGTAATCCTGATCTAAGTTTCATTAAGGCATTGTAACTGAAGCTTGGAGAGAAAGGTAGGTCAGAGTTCCCCTTTTCCCCAGTGCTAAAAACACTGGGTTAATGCAGTTTCAGAAGACCAAGAAGCAGGTTGTGAAAAGTTTTGTCTTCTTCCTTGAAGGTGAACCTGGCACAGAGGCCACTTTGCTCTACAGCAAAGAAGAAAGAGTAAGTTACTTGAGGTTGGCTATGTAAAGAAAGGGAAAGACTACCTGTCGTTCCTTTCATGGTAAAGCAGGCTGGGAAAGGAGAGGAGTCTGGGTCCTTTAAAATACAGATTATATATATATATATATATATATATATTTTTCCCCTCTCTCTCTCCCAGTTGTTAGGCAGGTAGCACCAAGGGAGAAGGAGTCATGTGCTGGTCTGAGAGTCACCCAGCGGTGAAACCCATGGGGAACGTAGATAGGGGCTCAGAGAAGCTCATCCATTTGGACAGATTTGGGGGCTTTAACTACTGCTGTATCATAGACATTCTTGGGATTTCTGTCACTTTGTATTTTGGGGAACTTGTCTGTGTGTTAAACATTGGTATGTCCCATGTTGCAATAAACAACTTGGCCTGCATTTCTGAAGTGATTTTGGGTGCCCAGCTTGAATGATGAACACCCGTCCTCTGGAAATCAGGTTGCTTTCAGGTGTTTCATGTTGGGCACCCAAAAATTGAGGCACCCAAAATCACTGTCCATCTCTGTCCTCCTTTATCTCACCATGGAAGTAGAACATCCTGACACTGGTGCAAACTTTACCACATTCATATCCGTAAGAATACACTGATTGTAAGGAAATAGTTTTATAAAGACCTTGTGTATGAGATTAAAATTATTGCCCATTTCTTTGGAGAGAGGCTAGATTCTTTAATATGCAAACTAGATACCATTAACTTAGGTTTGAACTTAGGTTTGAACAAAGACGGGGAATGGCTCAGTCATTACACTAATTGAATCTATTTCCCCATGTTAAGTATCCTCACACCTTTGTGTCAACTGTCTGAAATGGATCATCTTGATTATCACTTAAAAAGTTTTTTTTCCCCTGCTGATAATAGCTCCTCTTAATTAATTAGCCTGGGGTACTGCCACCTTTTTATGTTTTTATGTTTTATGTTTTTATGTTCTCTGTATGTATAAATATCTTCTTACTATATGTTCCATTCTATGCATCTGATGAAGTGGGCTGTAGCCCACAAAAGCTTATGCTCAAATAAATTTGTTAGTCTCTAAGGTGCCACAAGTACTCCTGTTCTTTTTGCTGATACAGACTAACACGGCTGCTACTCTGAAAGCTAGATTTTTTAAGCACCTCATTACTTTATCACATCATTTCTTGTATTATAAATACTTTAATTCAAAAGCTGTTGTAATTAGACCATCCCAATGTCTGTTGTGTGAGGGTTTTTTAAATTTCTCTTTCCCTTTGATAAGAGAGACATCTCATTTTGAAATTCTCTGTGGTCCCCAGTACAGCTGAAGAGCACAACATTAACCATCTGGTGGCATATTTTAGTGTTTGGGATAATTCAATAATTATCTTCAAGTGCAGTTGGTGATGTTACATATTTGATGAAACACTTAGGAATACGAGTATTTTAGAGAAATAGAGCTTTCAGTGTGCATTGAGGAACTGCAAGCAGCTACTTATTTTTACAGCTGAAATAATTGTGTTCTGCCTTTCTGTTGCAGTATCTACTAGAAATGAAAAGCTTAATACTGCCCCCTGAACATATTCTGAAGAGAGGGGACAGTGAAGCAATAGCATATGCGTTCTTTCACCTTCAGCACTGGAAAAGGGTAGAGGGGGCACTGAATCTCTTACATTGTACGTGGGAAGGCAGTAAGTAATTCTCTTTCTCAGAAACATTTTACAGGAATTGAAAAGATATAACCACATATTTCCATGGAGTATTATGAGTAAATAATTATTTATATGGTACAGCACCTTCCATCTAAGGAGCTCATGGCACTTCAAACCATTAATGAATTAAGCTTCACAGTACCTCTGTGTGGTAGCTATGTATTCTTGTTTCATTCTGTAGATAGGTCAAGTTGCCTTTCTTCAGGTCATGCAGAGAAATTATTGGCAAAGTTGGCAGGAGAACACAGGAGTCCTGATTCCCAGCCTCCTGCTCGCACCAGTAAAGCACGCCCTTTGTGGAAAATTAAATGTTAACAAACCCTGTCAATGGCCTCTAATGAATTTTGGACCCCCGAATTCTGTGCTAGTTACAAAGCCAAATATTGTCTAGGAAAGATACCACTAACAATGAGGAGACTTTTATGATAAGTTTGTATGAGCAATAATATAATAGTGTTGTTCAACCGAACTGCGTAGGGCCATGTTCCCAGGAGCAGTAGGGTGTAGTGCCAGTGCCACTGTGATCTGGTGATCCCCAGCTGGCATAATGTCAGAGGAACCCTGAAGTCTGCTGAACTCAGTGAGTTTTGGGAGCATAAGGAATGTAGGATCATGCCCCATGGAACTGTGTCTCCAAATTCTGGGCCAGGATTAAGCCACTGTAGTATTTCCCCCAGGGACTGCATTACGGTGACTAATCTGGAGTTCAGTTTTACCTTTACCATTGTCAGTTTGCAAATATAAACTTCCTTCATTTAACTAAGGGGAGAAAACAAAGCCTTGTGCTTAAAGCACAGCGCCAAAGACTCAGGAGATCTGGGTTCTACTTGCTGTGTGACACTGAGAAAAATCACTTCTCTTCTGTAGCTAATTTTTCTCATCTGTCAAATGGGGATGATAATTCTAGTGCTTGTTCACGTCCATCCCACATTAGGTGCTCGCGCGCCGCATGCACGAGCGTCGGAAACTTTTTCCCTTAGCTGCGGCCGGCGGGGCCCCCGAGTGGTGCCACTGCGCCGTGCATATATACCCCTGCCAGCCCGACCCCCTCCAGTTCCTTCTTACCGTCCGTGGAGGCGTTGGAACAACCTCTCTCTCTCTCTGTCTCTCTCTCGTAGAAGAGCAGTCCCTTAACCTTTAGAGTAGCTGTTATCAGTTCGTTTACATACAGATTGTGGACACTTAAGTCTTTAGGTGCTTGGAGGCCTCCAGCACCTGCCCCGGGCTGCGGGGCATGCCGCAGGCCCACAGGTTCAAGGCTTGCGCCATGTGCCACAAACCCATGCCAGTTAGTGACCTCCATGACTTGTATCTATGTTGCCTGGGGGACAGACGGGAGATGGGGAGCAGGAGGACCAATCAGAGGGCGTCGAGCAGCAGCTAACCTCCTCATCTTCCCCCGATGAGGCGGTGGCAGGTACAGAGGTGTCCGGCCCTCTGCTGATAGACCATAGAGCCCACCAGAAATTGGTGCGCAGGGTCACCCAAAACTTGGGGTTGCAGGCCGAGCAGACAGTTGAGCAGGAGGACCCCATGGTGGACATTTTGAGCCCCGAAGGTCCATTCAGAATAGCGCTCCCGCTCTTTAAAAATCATTCAGTCCAACTATATAAGACTATATATAAACAAACAGGGCGGGGCTCGTTCCTCACCACTCTGTCGCGAGGCTCTCGTCCTCTGGGACCTTTGCATAGCCCATGCAATTCACCTTGAGGCGTCCTATCTCCCGGGGGTACGAAACGAGCTGGTGGACTCCCTCAGCAGGTCATACCACATGCACAAGTGGACGCTCAGGGCGGACGTCGTGCTTTCACTCTTCCGCAGATGGGGGTTTGCCACCAGGGCCAATGCCCAGTGCCCGCGTTTCTCCTCGTTCCAGGGCCGCAGCCCCGGCTCACTTGCAGACATGTTTGCAGTCCCGTGGAGAGGGGGCTTGATGTATGCCTTCCCCCCGCTCCCTTTGGTGCACAAGGTCCTACTCAAGGTGCGCAGGGACAGGGCGGCGGTGATCCTCATCGCCCCAGCCTGGGCCCGCCAGCACTGGTACACATCGCTCCTAGAGCTGTCGGTGGCGATCCCAGTAGTCCTGCCCCTACACCAGGACCTCATTACGTCGGACAGCGGGCAGCTTCTCCACCCTGACCTACAGTCACTGCACCTGATGGCATGGAGGCTCTGTGGCTAAACACCCTGGAGAGCCAGTGCTCCCTTCCAGTGCAGCAGATTCTGCTTGGCAGTAGGAAGCTCTCTACCAGGGCTGCCTATATGGCCAAGTGGAAAAGGTTCTCATGTTGGTGTGAACCCCGACAGGTGCGGCCGTGCCAGGCCCCGGTGCAGGTCATCCTGGAGTATCTCCTGCACCTCAAGGGCTAGCCCCGTCCTTACTCAGAGTGCACCTGGAGGCCATCTCCACCTTCCATCCGGGGTTCTCGGCGGGCTCGGTGTTTTCCCAACCAATGGTGGGATGGTTCCTTAAAGGGTTGGAGAGGGTGTTCCCGTACTCCCGCCCACGAGTCCCTCCATGGAACCTTAACTTGGTCCTCTCTAAACTCATGGGACCCCCTTTTGAGCCCCTTGCTTCCTGCTCCCTCCTCCACCTTTCCTGGAAACTGGCATTTCTGGTTGCCATTACCTCAGCCAGAAGGGTGTCCAAACTGAGAGCCCTCACCTCTGAGCCACCATATACAGTATTTCACAAGAACAAGGTGCAGCTCTGGCCGCACCCCAAGTTCCTCCCTAAGGTGGTCTCCCAATTCCATTTGGGCCAGGACATTTGTCTGCCGGTGTTCTTTCCAAAACCCCATACGGACCCGAGTCACCGCAGCTTGCACACCCTGGATGTGCGTCGAGCGCTGGCGTTCTATTTGGAGTGCACCAAGCCCTTCCGCAAATCTGCGCAGCTGTTCGTGGCCATAGCCGAGAGGATGAAAGGCTTCCCAGTGTCAGTGCAGCGGATTTCGCCTTGGATTACAAGCTGCATCCGAGCCTGCTATGAACTCGCAGGTGTTCCGGCCCCGGCGGTCACGGCCCACTCAACCAGGGTGCAAGCAACTTCCACGGCGTTCCTGGCACAGGTCCCGATCCAGGAGATCTGCAGAGCAGCCACCTGGTCCTCGGTGCACACCTTCACGACTCACTATGTGGTGAACCAGCAGGCCAGAAAGGACGCGGCGGTTGGCAGAACAGTCCTCCAAGCAGTTGTTCCGTGACTCCTACCCTCCTCCAGAGGTGAGCTTGTGATTCACCTAATGTGGAATGGATGTGAACAAGCACTCAAAGAAGAAAAAACGGTTACTTACTTTCTTGTAACTGTTGTTCTTCGAGATGTGTTGTTCACGTCCATTCCACTACCCACTCTCTTACCCCTCTGTCGGAGTTGCCGGCAAGAAAGAACTGGAGGGGGTCGGGCCAGCAGGGGTATATATGCACGGCGCAGTGGGCTCCACTCGGGGGCCCCGCCGGCCCGATGGGAGCCGCTAAGGGAAAAAGTTTCTGACACTCATGCATTCGGCGCGCGCACACGTAATGTGGAATGGACGTGAACAACACATCTCGAAGAACAACAGTTATGAGAAAGTAAGTAACCGTTTTTTTCTTTCTTCACAGAGGTCTTGTGGAGCTTAGTTCATTAATATTTGAGAGCCTGATACTGAAGACATTATAAAGTACAAAGTGTATTATCATGATTAAACCAAATAAATCAACATAATGTTTTGTATTCAGTAAGCTCTAGTCTTTCCAGCCTGGTGATAATACATTTGGAATATTTTGTGTGTTTCAATAACTGTGTTGAATTTTAATTTTGTAAAGTGTTTTCACCTTTATAACCATGTACGCTTGAAAAAGAACCCCCAGGAAATAAAAAAAAAGTGGTATTTAGAATAACCTTTGGTGAGATTGTCTATCGTGACTTTTTTTTCTGTAATCACCTTTCACTTCCTCTTTTCTGCTCTGCTCTTTTCTGATTTCTCTCATCTTTGCAGCCTCCCTATGTTCCATTCTTTCTGTCCTATTTTTCTCTCTCCATTATGTCTTCATTCAAACCTCACCTTTAAAGTACACCTTTCCCACCATGCCTGTCACACTGATAATCCACCAAAGAAATACGTTTTACACAAGCTTAATTAAAGTGAATCATCCTCTCATCAACCATTGGCCTGAATTTTGTCTAATCTAGATTGTAAACTCTTTGGGAAAGGGATGCATCTGTGTCTATGTATTGTAATGCTCCCTGCAAACTGGTGCTGCTCAATAAATAATTCAGTTTCCTTGCTGTATGTGGTTTGCTCCATTGTGTTTGTCCCGCATGTCACACACACACACACAAACATTCTTCTCTATTCTACTTGTTCTCTCACTACTTACTTGTTTATCCCCAGCTCAGTCCCCTCCATTGTTTCCTTTGTCATCTCCTATTCCTTCCCAATGGCTCACCTTTGCTGGTGTCTCTTCCTCTTCTATTCTGTATTGTTTCTTCTCCTCCACTCACCATTTCATAGCAATTGTGTTCAGAAAGGCATTACCACAAGATCATATAATTGCTCATAGTAATTTCTTGCTCAGCTTCCTTTTGGAGCATTCTTTGCTTTGTAACAATGGGACCTCTTACTACAGTTTGACTGTTTTCTCTTTTTCTTCCCTCCACAGCTACTTGAAAATGTATTTTATCCTACACATGGGTCAATAAAAATAATGGCCACTCATTTCCAACTTCTTCTAAAAGAAACAGCTGTAATCCATTTTGCATAGCTATTTCAGAGAAATGTAAACAATGGGCCAAATCCTGAGGGCCTTATTCAAATTTTTACTCCTTCCTCACTTAGGCAGATTCCCATTTATTTTAATAGGATTTTGCCTAAGTAAAAACTGAGTCAAGAGCTTAGTATTAGTATTTTTCAGTTGCATATCTCTTCTCTAATTAATATTCTTTATAGGTGTTGTAAATTAAACATTTGATTATATTGTATTATGTCATTCTGTCTGTTTCATGCCCCTTATGGGGGGGAGGGATAGCTCAGTGGTTTGAGCATTGGCCTGCTAAACCCAGGGTTGGGAGTCCAATCCTTGAGGGGGCCATTTAGGGATCTGGGGTGAAAACTGGGGTTTGGTCCTACTTTGAGCAGGGGGTTGGACTAGATGACCTCCTGAGGTCCCTTCCAAACCTGGTATTCTATGATATGCAAACAGCTTCCTTGGCATCTCTGTCCTACCAAAATTTAAACTCATATGAACCATGGCAGAGGAACACAAACTTAACTGGGTCCTAATTCTTCCTGGCAGGGTACAGTACATTGAGTACAGCACTTGATCACTTGCTGATGCTCTCTGTACTGATATCTATCGACATAACAATAATGTCTTAAAATTATAGCATGCCATTAAAAAGAAAACGAGTACTTGTGGCACCTTAGAGACTAACCAATTTATTTGAGAGCTGTAGCTCACAAAAGCTTATGTTCAAATAAATTGGTTAGTCTCTAAGGTGCCACAAGTACTGCTTTTCTTTTTGCGAATACAGACTAACACGGCTGTTACCTGAAACCTACCATGCCATTAAGTTACTTAAACTACCAGCAGCTATCACTTTACCAGCTTGAATGTAGGAAGTTGATGCCTAAAAATGCATATTACTAAATTTTATCTGGGTGGGACTTGGATGAAGTTAGGTACTATCATTTCTTAAAGTAAATTATTTTGTGGTGCATTTTGCTTCTGGGAGGAAAGCAGATTGTTCCTTCTAAGGCAAGCTCTAACTGAAACATGTCTAGAAAACCTCATTGGCCTAGCAGTCAGGAGGATTTGTGGTATTTTTAACCACAAAATAATTGTAGGGCTTCCCCCCCACACACCAAACTGCACTCCACAATTCAGAAAAGAGTTAGTTTTAAAAATAATAATAATAATCAAATTGGAATATTGGTCATTTCCTGGCATTGTTTGTTTTCCTCCAATCAAAATGCACTTCCATTTGCAATAAAACTCAAAAGCCCAAATGATGCAATATGGGATGTTGATTTGTTTGGCTTGATCCAGATGTTATATGCAGAAAAGCCCTTAACTGCAAATATGCCTGAGTTTCAAAGGTTTCTAAGATGTATGACCCATTACTGACTCTGTCCCTAAAATTTGACCACATATTCTCTAGTGTAACTATGAAGGTGAAGGCAACTTATTTTCTTCTCCCAAATGTAATGGTATCTTTTGCCTTGCAACTTTGTGTTTGTTAGCTAACCTCTGTGTTACCTGAATTGTTTTGTGGCCGATAGGGTTAGATAATAAAGTAGTGGGATGGGGAGTTGCCACGCACACATGGTATTACCAGTCTAATCTGAATATAAATATTACATTTTAGAGAGAGTGAAAAAGACTGCAATAGTTCATTTTGAAATGCAGTTTCTCTTATATAAACCCCTTCCTTCAATGCTGGTAATGTTGGCCAATTAATTCCTTTTGGCCAACAATTCTCCAAATTTGGTCTCAGTTCAAAGATAAGCTTGTTTAAAAGATTCAGCAAACTCTGTTCAGCCGTTTCTGAGTTCTGTGAGTAGTAAAATAAATACCAACAATTCCCCTTATGGGATGATCAGAAATTGTATGCAAACATACTTCAATATGAGCTGTATGAATTTTGTTCAGCCTTGGTTATTTTGTAGATCTAATTGAGATCTAATGAATAAGCCAGGTTGGAAGGAAATTCATTCAGTAGTTTTGAAGTAATGGTCATTGGGTGTTTCTTCACATTTATGTAATAGAATATTAAGTTAGATTTCTTTGGTTGGTATAAGCCTTAGAATATTGGGTTTGCACTCAGGTTGTTGGGGCACTGTGAAGGGCTTTTATTTAATTCTGCAGGGACTTTTTAAAGTGCAGTTAAGTTTATAGCACTTTACCGAGTTATAAGTGTTGTAATATTCCATGTGGGGCGGCTGGTAGTGGCATGGCCACCTAATAGAATGAGTGCAGAGCAGGGAGCCCTGAAATCTTTAGTGCTGTTCTATTTCTGCCATTCATTGGCCTCAGTAATACACTGATGTTTCTAAATTTCTGTGTCAATTCACATTATGACTTAAAGGCCTGTCCCTTAAACTCTGCGGGGTCTATTCAGACCTGGATGTTGTAGGAAAAAAGTCGGGCTGAGGGGCTGCTGGTAGTGTAAGGATGAGCATGAGGACAGTTACAGCAGGATGAGCCATCTGCAACCATCTCTTCTCCCTGACCAGAGTTATCCAGTGCAGACCAGAAAGTGAACAGAGAAGGCATGGCCATGGCTTGTCATGCCTCCAGGGAGAAAGCCCCTCTCTCCCCCGCCCATGCAGGAATCGAACCAGATACTTACTTACACCACACTCCCTCTTGTTTAATATGCAGCTGGTGTTCAGTTTTATTAGGCTTCTCATTTGACGAGGTGGGGAAAGTCAATTCACCACACAACAGACATGTGACCAGTGGTCAGACCATTGACACTATGTATCTAAGTGCATCTGTTGGGTCAACTCTGAGGGGACAAAACTAGGCTACTGCTCCAATCATATCCAGCAGGAAGACATCCTGAGCAAATCAGTGGAAAGAAAGGGAGGTTGGCACAGCCCCTGAGACCCGGCCCAAATGCTATCTCCTGTGCCCCAGGCCAGCTGTGTGAGATTTACTACAGCTGCAGGCCTACTCTAATCTCCACAGGGAGGAAAGAGGGGCAAAATTTGTGAGAGGCTAGTTAGGAGACTGTGTTAAAGTATTCATTTGAGATTCCTGCGCCCTTCAGCTGCTGCTCAGGTCCCAACAGCAGAGCAATTCCATGGCCCAAATTGCCTGATTGTCCTCAGTACTGGCTGTGCTAGTGCAGAGATCCCACATATGGGAATAAACAGTCATTGGGTCAGGATTTGGTCCAATGAGGCGTTATTTCATGTACACACTAGCACACCCTTTACTTGCTCCCAGGAAAAACCACATGGAATCTGAGCTTAAAATAGAAAGTATAGTTAATTAATTCATAGAATCACAAAAATATAGGGCTCGAAGGGACCTTGAGAGGTCACCTAGGCCAGCCCCCTGCACTGACGCAAGACCAAGTAAACTAGACCATCCCTGGCAAGTCTTTTCTAACCTGTTCTTAGAAACCTCCAATGATGGGGATTCCACAATTTCCCTTGGAATCCTTTTCCAGAACTTAACTACCCTTATAGTTAGAAAGTTTTTCTTAATATCTAACCTAAATCTCCCTTGCTGCAGATTAAGCCCATTATTCTGTCCTACCTTCAGTGGACGTGGTCTGACCTCTGGTCACATCTGTTGTGAGGTGAATTGTCTTTCCCCACTTTGACAATTGGTCACCGTCCTTTTTATAACAGCCCTTAATATATTTTAAGACTGTTATAAGGTCTCCCCTCAGTCTCTTTTCTCAAGACTAAACAGGCCCAGTTTTTTTAACCTTTCCTCATAGCTCAGATTTTCTAAACCTTTTATCACATTTATTGCTCTTCTCCAGACTCTCTCCAGTTTGTCCACATCTTTCCTGAAGTGTGAGGCCTCACCAGTGCTATGTAGAGCCCTTGAAAGCATCTGGAAGATGAAAAAGCACTATATATCTTGCTATGTATTAAAGCATTCACATGGGTTTATATTTAAAAAGGTCTTGAGATAAAACCACCCATCAATCAAAGTAAATTTTGTTTAAACAGTGTTATTGTAGTTTCAATTTCGGTTCATTACTTCCTGAAGGAGATCTTGTAATATAAATTGTTAAAGTAAATCACATTAAACATTTTCCTAGAAGCTGGTCCTGCTTAGACAGGTTTCTAGTTTCTTTCAGAGTGGGTCTGACGCGGGTTGCAGTATTGTGCAGGGAGATCTATCTTTTATATTTTCCAGCAGTGCCACGCTAGTCTTTCCTCATATTAAAATCACTGATTGAAACAGCATGAATCTTTCATTTCTAAAGAGCTAAGGACCAAAGAGTTTTTAATATTTTAATCTCTAAGAAATTTCTGTTACTTCAGGAAAATTGATAACATTTTTTACCTCAGCAAACCGTAAATGGACAGGATCTCTCCTCGAGTTTAGAGAGGTTTATATGCTCTTTGGCAAGACATTATTACCTTTGAGCGATATAACTGTGGTGTAGATTGACTGCATTCCAAAGGCTGGAATCACATACATAATGTTTTTATTTTTCAGTAATATTCAGACACCAGAATAAAACCCATATGTTAGCTAAAGCTGGTTACAGGGGAATACTGTCATTCTTCATTGAGAACATTCTTTCTTGTTTATTACTATTTTAAACAAATACACTGAAAATACAGTGGAGGATGTAACTACAATTACTTTAAATGTAGTATTTACAACTGAAAATATTGTGGTACATAGCAATCATTCATTCTTAATACAGTTCTTCATTGCCCTGTGTGAGATATATCATGGAGCACTGGGGTGTGTGTGTGTGTGTGTTCTGCACCTACAGCATATAGTACTTATAGGACATCTGTTGAGGAAAAATTGCTTCAGTGAATGATGTTCATAGGAATAGTGAGAATAACATGTTGATGACATCTTAACAGTGGAACTAACATATAGGATAATAGAAAAGGATGGATTGATTGCAAAACTATAATTCAGTCAAGGGTCCTGATGGTTCCATAAACCACAGGAGTATAACTCAGGTGGTCTATGACATCAACAGAATACAGATTTAGCAATCAATTTGCCTCCCTCTCTGTTATTAATTTAGATTTAAATGTTACATATATTTTTTAAAAATACAAAAGATAAAGTATTATTTAATCTGTGACTTCAGTGCTCATGCTGGAAACCTTGCTTGATCTGCTACATTTAAAAATAATGCATTACTGGAACCTGGTTTTAATAATTCTTTATTAAGCTGAGATTGCCAAATGAACAAATACAACCCACATTATCATGTGCGCAGCATGGAGATGTCTCCTGACTGGCAGAATGTTTGTTCCATGTTTTGTTGCAGGTACACCCTGGGTAATTAATTGGGGCACCATACTGCTTTCTTCCTGCATGCAAAACTCCCACTAAAGTCAGTGGAAGTTTTGGGAGATCAGAAGAATGCAAGTATTGGGCCCAAATTGGTAACACTGTTTTGAGGTTCTCTCTGTAAATAAAGTAGGGCTGCTGTACCATAGCTACTCTTTTTTCCCCCTGAATCTCAAAAGTCTTGGAAACTCTAAAAATGCTAATTCAAAATTTTCAAATTTAAATATCTAAATTTAGGTACCTGACACCCTCATCCTGCAAACAGATAGTTACATAGTTTACTTGACTCTTGTAAAGTGGTCCCACTGACTCCAGTGAGACTATAGATGTGAGTAAAAATTAAGTATGTGGATAAGTGTTTGCCGCATTGAGGGCTAAATGCATATTTAGACGGTTAAAGAAGTATTTTGTGTCCAATAGTAGGTACCCAAGTATGAAAATTTGGGATTTAGTGCCTAGTTCGTTTTTGCTTTTCAAAATTGTTAATACATGTAAGGTACCCTGCTGAATATGTCATGCAAATACTGCACTCACAATAAAGTGTCCAATGTGTTATTTTTGTCCTTTTCAGCTTTCAGAATGATCCCCTATCCTTTGGAAAAAGGACACCTTTTTTACCCATACCCCATCTGTACAGAAACAGCAGACAGAGAACTACTTCCATGTAAGTCTGAACTTTTTCTCTTTTTTATCCCTGGTTCTTGGCACCAAAGGGTTGTTTATCACAGTTCTGCAATACTGGCCTCCACTGATACCTATGAAGTTGGGTTCACTGACTTAGAATGATTGGCTGACAGTGAATCTTGAGAGTTCACTTGATTGTTAAAATGGCAATTCATAGCTACAGCTCATAAAGTTTTAGGTATCTGTATTGATGTCAAAAAAGAAAAAAAATCAAATTACCTTGGGGATGTACTTCTTTTAAAAATCTGTTGTTTCTTTCTTGTCAAGACAGATAAGGTATGTTTGTTCCTTTATCTAGGATATCATACCATCAAACTAAAAATACAGTTGTCCTGCCCTATAGTCCTAATGCAGGAAACCACTGTCTAAATTCAAGGTAGTTTTGCCTTCCCAAGACTGCAGGATTGAGCCTGCATAAGGACCATTAACCAAGTACCAAGTTATTGTGACCTTTTGTAAGAGAGCTATTGTAAGAGGCGCCTAGTCACAGAGGGTTTTCTTCATGTAATGATGTGTGTGATTCTTATCAAGATATTAATGTGAAATTTCACCAGTCATTTATTATTATGAATCTGTAAAGCACCAAGCGTGTTCTAAATGCTGTGCAAGATACAGATATAAAGATAGTCCCCTGCCCTTGGAGAGTTTTACAGTCGAAGTCAATGGGACTGCTTGCCAAGCATAAAGTTAAACACGAGTCACTCTTTGCAGTATCAGGCCTAACTGGCCAGTCCTGGAAATGTCACACACTCAGAACTGCGTTCCCACACTGTTTCCCATTGAAGTCAAGGGGACTTGGTTGGAAAGCACAGGTGCTCATGCGGAGATGTTTGCAGGATCAGGTTCCTAAAGGCAGACATAAGATGCACTGGGGGACTCAAAAAAGGGAGTAAATTTAAATTATTTTTTGAAAAATAAATGAAGATGTGCTTGTGTTCCGTTTGTGTTTGTGTCTCTCCTGGAATAGGTCTTTCTTTTATAACAACTCCAGTTCAGGCTAAGTTATGTTTAACTATTCTTAATAAATCTGTCTGGGTAAACTGTAGGTAGAAGTAATATAGCAAGAGTCCCCTCATTGTCAGGCCCTTCTTTCATAACACATTCTCTCTGATATTACACCGTAATTCTTGGCAACCAGCTCTATCTCCCCACCCCATTATAATCACCCTAATTATAACAATACCTCTTAGGACTCTCAGAATGCTTTACTCCAAGGGATACTGTTAAATGGAGGGTGGAGTGCCAGGGAAATTTGGGAATGACAAATTGATACAGAATAGTCAGCATTCTCCCTTCTAGGTGCAAAATTAATTGGTGTTGTCAGATGTTAGAAGCAAGGGACTCTTTAATACTGAACATTGATGGTAATGTTTTGCTCTGATAATTGTGAGAAATGCCTTTTGCTGTCAAATCTCTTGGGTTTGAGAAGAGAAGGTTTTCACATACTGTGAGAGACACAGGTTGTGTAGAAGTCCTTTACACCACATGCTTGTCTAAACCTTTAATTGCTTACATTTTATAGGTAACTTTCGGTAGGTAATTTGAAGGGAGAGTTTCTGCTGAAATGATATCATAGCTCTGGGGTTTGCATGAGGAACAGTTTGCTTCAAATGAAAGAGAGATTGAAAAGATTAACCCCAGCTAAGTACAAACATCAACCAAACCTAATTTTTGCTTTAACTGGTTAATGAACTACAACAACAGATTGGATATTTCAGTCAAAGGCAGTAGAAGTGGGAGCCTGCATTAGAATGTTTGTGCAATTGTATTTTCCCAACTCTAATCTGCAATTTGATACTTACATATGTGATTTAAATGAAATTATCTAACCATGTTTCTCCTGAAAACCGTATGCTGACTTTTTTAAGAGAACAAGATTTGCAGGCCCCAAACTCTAACATACTTGAAATTGTTATTTTTATTTTAACCATTCAAAGAAGCCTTATGGGCCCATCAAATGAGAGCTGCAACAGTCCAAACTGGGTGTTGTGCTGTTCTATACCATGCTGCTTGACTGCCCTGTTCCTGTGACCCGGCAGGGGCAAAATAAGCAGGCTTTGAGCAGGATTCTTGCATATCTTCAGCCATACCTGCCCATGAAAATGGAGAAGGCAGGCAGAGTAGAAGAATGGTGTGATATGTATGTATACCGCCATGACATTTAAAATTAAAAAACAAGCTGGTATGGTAAGTCGAACTTTAGATCTACCAGCTGGGAGAGTATCCTTTTAAGAGAAAAACTATTGTCATTTGAAAGTCAAGCACTGATCCTGACTAGAACTTAAAAGTAGGGATGGAATGGGAGACACAGTTCGACAAAACAAGAACTGGCCAGAACATTTGCCAAACTGGCCAGATCTCCCAACCTGAAGCTGAGCCATCTTAAAAGGTTTGATTAAGTGAAACTTTCCTCCAGGCAAGTTCCCACTCTCAGCTCTGGGATACTTCTTCCCACAAGAGCATATTGTGAGTCTCTTCAGGTCCAAGCCAGAGACTTTTCTGTTTCCCTATTAGTTGGTATTGATTGTTGTTGGATTTTTTTATTCCTCGCATCATATGGTGGTTTGTAGAGTGGTTTCATTCCCTGCCTTTATTTCAGCAAGTTTCCCTAGCTTGGATAAATTACATTAGTTAATGCACATCAGCATCAAAAAAAAAAATAAATGTATTATTAATATATGAAGATGCTGATGATGGTGATGAAGATGCTGAAGGAATCAGCTAGTGGTGGAATGGAATGGAAGGGAGGCTATGCTGGGAGGAGTCAAGGAAGGCACAGAGGACTGTAGTCGAAGGAAGAGTCTGTTAAAGGGTAGGGAAATGGAAGAGGCGTCTTACATGATTCTGGCATTCAGAACCTTTAGATGCATCTTCCCACTAAACCAAACCTTGGAACCTTTGTGGCTTCTATGTAACTGCTTAACCCACATGAGAAGGTATTTTACCTACACCATGTTTTTCCTTTCTGCTTTCCTCTGCAGCATTTCATGAAGTTTCAGTTTATCCCAAGAAAGAGCTTCCTTTCTTTATACTCTTCACTGCTGGATTGTGTTCCTTCACAGCCATGCTAGCCCTCCTGACACATCAGTTCCCGGAGCTTATGGGGGTCTTTGCAAAAGCTGTGAGTATTCACTGACACGTCTTGGTTTTTGGGTAAATACAAACACAAAACAAAAAGGGAAATGCACAAATAAAATGGTGCTGAGCTAGACATTGCTGGATATGAAGTGTCTGAATATTTGTTAGTACAAAAGGACCATCAAGAGGTCTATCACTGAACAGGAGAACATTTAGAAATCATTTAAGGAGCTAATCAGTAAAATACACTCCAGTCTTTCCTCTCTGGATTATATGACTCTGTTGTTGGTCTTGGTTTCTTGTGGCTCTGCCAAAAAGGAGGGGGATATCTGCGTTTTCATGGATAATCCAATAAAGTAAACTAATAACAGATTGCAAAGCCCCAGCCTGTTCAGAAAAATAAACTGCAAGGCTGTGCAAGGTTGTGATAACTACACGGTACTTCCCAGTGCAAGACAGGGACGGCACAAACTCCAAGTAGTACCAGGAAAAATGTGGTTCAATGTTAACCAAAGCAAATTGCAGTGTCCCTTTTCTGAAACTGCAACAAATGATACAGCCTCAGTGCTTGTGTCCAGACCTCATATTCCAGCTCTCTGTTAGCTGCATCTAACAGCTGAGGACCCTGCTAATTCTGCTTTTCTGGCCACGGAGCGTTAATATGGGGAAAACAAGTTGTACTCCAGCTTGCTTTTTTCCTTGCCAAGTCTAAGAGCATCACTACTCTGATTTTCGCAGCCACAGGGGGCATGTGGGAAAATGCACTTCCCAGCAAAGTTCCAGCAAGACCATTACTTCCTCCTCCAAGAAATGCTGAGAACCCAGACCAATAATTTATTATTTAATGTACTTCTTATTGTGGAGCTCAGTGGGTCCAAAATACCCTTTTGACCTTCTTGTTATTTCCAAATGATGCTAAAGTTCCTCTGCACTCATTTAGTTTTTTTCCGGGGATGGAGGAGGCTTTGATGGAGCTTTCAAGGTACCCCAAGGCTAATTCTTTAGCGCCTTTCTCAAGACCTCATATCCTTCTGACCAGGAAGGATTGTCCAGGGACCCCTTTTGGAGTCAACCAGCTACTCCATCAGCCAGGCTGGTCAAATATATCAGTGCTTGTCATAAATATAAAGGGAAGGGTAAACCCCTTTAAAATCCCTCCTGGCCAGAAGAAAAATCCTCTCACCTGTAAAAGGTTAAGAAGCTAAAGGTAACCTCACTGGCACCTGACCAAAATGACCAATGAGGAGACAAGATACTTTCAAAAGCTGGGAGGAGGGAGAAAAACAAGGGGTCTGGGTCTGTCTGTATGCTGGTTTTGCCGGGGACAGAACAGGAATGGAGTCTTAGAACTTTTAGTAAGTAATCTAGCTAGATATGTGTTAGATTATGATTTCTTTAAATGGCTGAGAAAAGAACTATGCTGAATAGAATGACTATTCCTGTCTGTGTGTCTTTTTTGTAACTTAAGGTTTTGCCTAGAGGGATTCTCTATGTTTTGAATCTAATTACCCTGTAAGGTATCTACCATCCTGATTTTACAGAGGTGATTCCTTTACTTCTATTAAAAGTCTTCTTGTAAGAAAACTGAATGCTTTTTCATTGTTCTAAGATCCAAGGGTTTGGGTCTGTGGTCACCTATGCAAATTGGTGAGGATTTTTACCAAACCTTCCCCAGGAAGTGGGGTGCAAGGGTTGGGAGGATTTTGGGGGGAAAGACGTGTCCAAACTACGTTTCCCAGTAAACCCAGATAAAGTTTGGTGGTGGCAGTGGAAATCCAAGGGCAAAGCGTAAAATTAATTTGTACCTTGGGGAAGTTTTAACCTAAGCTGGTAAAAGTAAGCTTAGGAGGTTTTCATGCAGGTCCCCACATCTGTACCCTAGAGTTCAGAGTGGGGAAGGAACCTTGACAGTGCTTTAATCCAAAGCACTAGTAGTAGTTTGTGTCTGTTATGGCAATGGCTCTTTCATTAAGAATTCCTGTGTCTGCAGGCGAAGAGGTTAGATGACTTGATCAGCTGGGATAAAAGCTAACATGTCTGTCAACAGAAAAAATACAATAACTTGCTTGAAATAGTCCTTTATGCATTTAGCCTTGAGTGTATCTATAAGTGTATAGTGGATGGCATGTATTATTGTTGTTGTTATTATTATTTTATTTATTATTATGCACATGGAACAGGACCTCATCCTGCTAAGTGCTGTACAAACACAGAACAAAAAGATGGTCCCTGACTCAAAGAGTTTACTCTAAGTATAAGACAAGAGACAACAGATGGCTACAGACAGACAATACAAGAAAACAATGAGACAGAATTGGTCAGCATGATAGGCTGTGGTATAAACACACCAGTTATCATTGTTATTTATTATTTGTATCACCAAAGTGCCTAGAACCAGATTTTTGTAGGCATCACAGCAAAGAAGTTTTAAGGCTGGTCAGGTGTATGAGTAAGGGATGTGTTCCCAGGAAACTTCCTTCAGAGAATAAAAAGAAAAAGCAATGTCTCTGAAGCACAGATTTTGCTTCCAGTCTGTTTTGTTCATTCAATATGCAGTATGCCGGTATTAGCAGTCAGTGGGCCAAATTCTGCCCTTCCGTGTACCCTGTGCAACCCCATTGGTTGTGAGCCTCATGACTTATTTAAGAGCAGAGAGTTTAAATTGTCTGAGCACCTCAGGCAACGAGCCTGCTACAGGTAATGGGGTGCTGGAATCAGACAAACCTGATTGTGGACTTTCATGGGCTTCACTTGCCATTTTTTGTGTGATGGGTGCAATCAAATGGGGTGGGTGGGGTGTTAATATTTACATTTGTGATATACTAGCAGTTGTTTCCTCAAATAGCTCTTGTTTTGGACACCAAAGTCACTCTGGGAATACAATGCAACCAAGGGGATCTATTCCTTTGATATGTGCATGTAGCTTCCATTGATGTTAATGGAATAGAAGCCTCAGGGCTCAATATGTGACTGCATCCTGTATCTGAGAATAGAGTGGAGCACAATAAATGAACACAAACAAAACTAAATCAATGCCATGTTATTAACCCTGTATGAAATAGGCCGTGTCACTGACCTCTGTGTACATCTCTGAAGCTACATGGCATGTTTGCTATGTTAACGAACATTCGTAGGGATTTAGCTATGTGTCTGTCTTAATAAACAAACACAGGCAGCAGCTGGCTTTTAATTGTGAATGGACAGAGTGAAAATCAGGTCAGTCTGGTGAAAGCCTGTGTGTGACCTTTGTCCATTGACTGATCCAGGGGCTTAGACTCCGATGTCTCATTTTTGTTGTCAACTAAAAAGGTGGGGTAGCCAAACTATGTGAAACCTAAGGCCTTGTCTACGCTGCCACTTATAGTGCTGAAACTTTCTTCGCTCAGGGTTGTGAAAAAACGCCTCCCTGAGCACTGCAAGTTTCAGCGCTATAAAGTGGCAGTGTAGACAGTGTTACAGCACTGGGAGCTATTCCCTTTATGGAGGTGGTTTTATTACAGCGCTGGGAGACCTCTCTCCCAGCACTGGAGCCGCGACTACGCAGCCACGTTAAAGCGCTGCACTTTAACATCGGCTGGTAGACAGACCCTAAGAAGTGTAATGACAGGCATCCCTTTGATATGCAGTAACATCAAGGCTCAGTGGAACAGACCTCCAGCAAGCCACAGCTGCCTTTTCACCTTTTAAGGGAATTAATTTTGAACATACCTAAAAAGATGAACGTTCTGAATATTATTTTGGTTGTGTGTGTGGAATTAATACTCTTGTCTGATTGACATGCTATGGTTTAACCAACATCATGGGATGTATTGTAACTATTGTAAAACTACAAGAATACGTCATAATTTTAGCACGGCTAAATTATTCTTCTGCTTACATCTGTCAATCCCAAGAGCACTGCACATGTGTAACTGAGAGCCATCTTGGACCAATTTAAAAATTAAATCCAAGTTCATATTACTGCAGGTTGAGGTTTAGCAATTTACAAAATATGGTGTACTTCAGTTAAACTGAATATAGCAAGTGTGGAGCTGTTTGCATTTGTTAAGCACCTACTTGGGGAACAAATATTTGATGATGGGCTCTCTTCAGTCTAGCTGGCATAGGTATAAAAGATTGAGTGGCTGGAAGCTGAAGCTAGACAAATTCACACTAGAAATAAGGCGCACATTTTTAACAATGAAGGTAATTAACCATTGCAACAACTTACCAAGGGTTGTGGTGGATTCTCCTTCACTGGCAATTTTTAAATCAAGAGTGGATGTTTTTTCTGAAAGATATGCTGTAGGTCAAACAGGAATTATTTCAAGGAAGTTCTGTGGCCTGTGTTATGCAGGAAGTTAGCCTAGGTGATCTAACAGTCCCTTCTGGCCTTACATTCTCTGAATCTATGAAACTTGCAAGTACAGCCACTGACACTTTGAAGCTCATACAAGTCTGTGAATACTATTCATTCTGTCCTCGCAGTGCTTGGGAGAGAGAGTCCCTTGTGTAGACACCTGCTTCATCTCATGAATGAACTTGCAGCAGGTCTTGGTGGTAAAAAAAACCAAACCCTCCTGTCTGGGTAGAGAAAAGGAATCAGGCGTTCTTGAGGGGGGAAAGGCTAGAGGAAATTGAGGTGGGACAGGGGGGGCAGAGTACTACCTAAGCAATACATTTTATTATTCTAAACACTGCTGGTTTCAGACAAAGCTGAAATCTAATTGGTCCTAAACTCTCTGTGAATCCACTGTAAGGCTAAAATAGCTTATTTAACAATGAAACATCACAGTTTATACAAGAGGAATCCTTGATGAGTCCAATTCAGGGCAAACTAAGTGGTCCATAAACAGTAACGCTCCAAAAGATACAAATTAAAAGCTGAATCAGACTCTGGGTTTTTACAGTTTCTTAGCTGATCCTATCAGAACCTTTGATCCCGGTGTCAAGGCAATGTAAGGATTTTAGAGGATCCTCAAGAAGGAATGAGTATGAGGCTCCCTATGAAATGTCTACATCCACTTAGTGCCTCTGGAGGGCTGGATTTTATGCAGCTTGAATGGTTAAGTAAGCTTTGTAATATAGTCAAAGTGTCCAGATGTCATAGTAGTGATGCTTATAAGTGCTTATAATAATAATGATATGACAGGCAGAGGTACATTTCTGTAGCTTCTCTATTTAGGTTTTCTCTTTTCTCACTCCTCCGCTTCCAGCCTATAATGAAAGTCACTTTCCTCCCCCTCCTCCCCTCCCCAATCCCCTTCATTGGCCTCCCATCTCTTACTGCATCAAACACACGGTCCTTGTCTTCACAATCAATGCCCTAACAATCTCACCAGTTTACATCACCCATCTCACCCCCTTAGACTCTTCTGCTCATTTCGTACACTCCTACAAAGCCCTTCATTTTACTGCTATCTTCACTGTGTATCCCACTTCTCAGTTCACACCTTCTCTCCTGCTTTCCCCTGTGTTTGGTAGTTTCTCACTCCCAGCCTGCCAATTCCCCTTCTCTCTCCTCCTTCTACCCCTTCCCGAACACCCACTTTTTCCAGGAATCTTTCCACCCTGCTTGCAGAGAATCTCTCCTCACTTTCCCTTTCCTGAGTGGTTTTGTCTTGTGATTTTGGGGGTGTGTGTTTCTCCCTTTTGTCTCTTCTGTCTCAAGCCCCACTCCTGCGACTGGATCCTCTCGTACAGAATTCTTGAGGAGTTCCATTTACCACATTGGGTCTCTGTAAGCGTCTGTGCTAAGATTCGGTATCAGGCTGTGGTGTATAAGCTCTATAGGGGCAGGGTTGATGTCCTAATTTGTTTTTGGGGGCATCATATAAATTTGTGGTGCTATCTAAATTATTTTTATTAATAACAACACACGTAATAAATAACCTGCCAGCTATGCTAGAATGGCACCTCCCTCTAGCTGTCACTCCCAGCTGCATGTGCTAAGATTTCTGGGAAGCCAGCCCACAAGAACTCCCTGGTGGAAGCAGGAGTTCTAGAGTCCAGATCAGGGCAGAGACACAAGTGTGCTGCTTATAATAGGAGGAAGCTGTTGTTGAACAGGGTGAGCTATTGATAAGAGAAGAACGCGGAGCTTGGGTTTAACTCCACCCTACTTCAGGGAGACACCGATATCTTGATTTTTTAAAATTGGAACTAGAACTATCTATAAAATCTCAGACATAAATAATTAACACAAGCCAGCTGTTTAGAAATACAAACGGAGTGCAGTGCTGCTTCTCCTATCAATCTGCTCCTGGAATTGCAATATAAGGTGTCCTCATAAGAACATAAGGGGAGAGAACCAAGCTAGAGTGGCATAAAGGGGCCTTAAAAGCCCTGGATCCTGCCAAGGGAGAACACCCTCAGTGCAGAAAGCTGCTTTCCAGGGACCCTCTCAGGAGCCCCCTGGAGCAGGGTGGGGCTGGGCAGAGGAAGGGTGTGTTGGAGATGGGGCTGCAGCACAGAAAGTTGAGAAGACTGTGCAATACTGCAGCCTAAGAGCAACCAGGGCAGGCTTCCAGAAGTTAAATGGGCCCCCAGCGCTGTCTGTATTCCCCCAGGGGCTGCAGAGCTGCCCAGAAGTGGAAGGGTGCAAAGGTGGCTTAAAGTCACTATAGCTCCCTTCTCCTCCTGAGCTGTGCCTCTAAGAGGTGCAGCACAGAATCTCAACCATAGGATTTGCCATGCCACACCAGACCACTGATCCATCGAATCCCTTAACCTGCCTTTGGCAATGAACATTGCCTGATGATTCAGAAGAAGGTGAAAATCCCCACAACATGCAAGTAGCCAATTCTGTGATTCTCTGCCTGGCTGGGGGGAGGTGACTTTTTCTCACATGGGAAGAATCCAGTTGTTAAATATGATGGATTTCACAGATCAGGAATAGTTAACTTTCAAATAGCAACATGTTTTAGCATTTCCACTTGGTTATGGAAGAACATATTTCTAGCCTGCATTTTTGGCAGTCTTCTGAGACACAGGCAGGAAGTTTCCTTAAGGAGCTGGTAGTGGGCCAGGTAGTAAAGTTAAAATGCCATATAAAGGAGCACTGGTTCAAATGGCTGCCTTGCTAATGGAAGAAACAATGCAGTAATTTTCTGATTATTTTCACTAGCCCTTCTAATGAAAAAATTTGGGAGGGCACTCGAGATGAAGGCAAGCAGTACATGTTTTTTGTTTGCACCACTTGGGATAAATTTGTCAGCATGTAATGTAGATGCTTTTTTATTCTTTGTTTTCTTTCATATGGTACAAAGAATCTGTAAGTCAGTCATTAAAAAAGCCAGGTGCTTGCATGACTTGATGGCATACAAACATTTCTTTGATGAAAATGAGAGTGACAGTTAATTGGAGAAATCAGCGTTTGTTAAAGTGACTCCATCAACTGAACAATCCCATCTCTGCCTGAAAATGTTGTGGCTACCATAGTTACCCCGAAGGTTATTAAAGAGAAGGAAGATGGAGAAAAAATATTTTTCTCTCTTTATTCAGATCCTTTGTGTGTTTGAAATCACTTTGTACATGGTCAGTTTCTCTCTTTCCCACATAATCAGTGAGGCACATCGAGCAAGGAGACCTCTTATCTACCTGGAGCTCCATTGATTGCAAGGATCTATCCATGCCTGTCTAATCACAGGACCAGAGCTGTCATTAGTCAGTTTCTTGTTGATGAAAAGGCTCTTATAAACGTCAGCTGGGAAGCAGACTAGAAGCCCTTATAAACATTTTCCCTAGGATTTTTTTTAATCAGACCATACTGTTTCAAGGGTGCTGTCAGAAAGCAGAATTCTTTCTAAGTCAGTCACTGTCAAATATTCAAGTTGACAGAGTTTCTTTCCAAAAACATAAAAATAAAAACAGCTTCTACCAATCTCACATCAATAATTATGCTCTTTTATTGCTGGTGCTGTTTCTTTTGCTGTCTATATGGGAGAAACTGCCAGTGTCAACAGGAAAGGTCAAAAGCATAAACAACCTAAAGGATGCAGACGGGAGACCTCCAGGGTACCTCAATGTGGTATGAAATTAGATTGCACAGCTGCTAGTGATGGTTGAGAACATGAGCACTAAAAGCTTTCCAAGGGCTACACACTGAGCTCTAGTTCAACAGATTAAATATTGGCTACTGGGTCTTCCACCAAATATATGGAATACAGTAAGGTGAGAGGAGCTGGCATGTTTTACAGTGTTTGTGGCTAGAATTTGGGTTCTTTATTCCATCTAAGGAGAGGAACCAGTCAGAAACACTGAACACACTTAGCAGACTTCCCTGAAGGTTAGTGGTTAGAGCTCCAAGATACTGTAGGGAGGCCTGAGTTTGGAAACTCACTCTTTGTGGCTCGTGGGTTGAGATCATTGTAGTGAAGCAGGAGTTGGGGTTAAGAATCGGGTATTACAGAAGGAAGGTTCTAGGACCCTCGCTCTTACTGATGAATCTGATTGCTTTGAGCTGGTAGAAGTCCCTTGGCAAGTGTCCCTTGTGAGACAACACAAATCCAGGAGTGAAATCCTGACCCCATTGAAGTCAAAGGGAGTTTTGCCAGTGAATTCAGTATGATCTGGATTTCACCCAATATGTTTAAATATTATATTTTCTAGATCTCTTGACACACTTTCTCCACTAGAGTAGTACCTCTGTGTACTTCTAGAAACAGGTAAATTGCTAAGTTTCAGCTACAGGATACATCTAAAGTTACTTCAGAAACAAAAGTACTGTAAATACCAAAACCCAAAAAATTTAGTGCCACTAATTTCATTGATTTAAAAAATTAATCAAATTTAATTTACAACAGTTATAGCATTTACTTTCCTCTAGTTATGTGGGATGCTTCAGGTGCAAATTAAAAGCAAAGTTTGAAGTTTACTGTAGTGATATTTTGCATTTTCCAGGAGGGGTTGGGGAGAGGGCATATTCATTTACTTCAAATAGTTGTTCACAAAAGAGGAAATACAGTCTGGACAGAATCACTCCATAAAGTGTTAAGGCATTTTGGCTATTTCCAGTGACCTCTCTGACAGAAGCTTTGATACCACATTTGGTCAGCACTGGTCTATATAACGTGGCTTGACCTTCACAGGCACACCTGCCTGGTACAGTCTCCTAGGTTCCTTGGAATGAGACAAGGGCCATGTTTGTGACTCTGTCTTGTCACTAATCACTGATATCATTCATAATGCACAAGTTATTCCTTGGGTAATGTCTTTTCTAGGAGAATCTTTGAGAAGATACCCCCTCAAATATGATGCAGACCAAGTACTTATGACATTTATTAATGCAGTTAAAATATATACAGCATATATGTTTTCAGTTAAAATAAACTCTTCACAAAACACTGTCTGATAAACATGAAACTGCTTGCATCTATTTTACTGACTGATACCTTAAAGGGATTCTAATCTTTGGCTAAGTGATATCAAACATATCAAACATATTTCTGGAAGCAACAATATTTTCAAGGCAAAAATCACACAGTAGTGGAAACAACAAAACAGAGAGATCTCTCAACCAAAAGACTGGACCTGTACATTTTATATTCTGTACTGTAGCCTTTAATTGAGCTAAGTTTACTGTATGTAACCTGGGTTTCAGCAGCATCCTCCAATTCAGCAGCATTCAGACTGATCTGATTTCTTGCAAAGCAAAACCCACAGAGTGGCATTTGAATGTTCCATATACAAACATATATGTTCTGCTCTCATCAGGGGAGATGGGACTGTGGCAGAATACAGCCAAGCAAAGCCCATGGATTGCAGTTCTTTCTCATGTCAGAGTTCATGTATTCTGTGCTCATCACATGGCACATTCTGAAACATGAAACTGCTTAGCGATATTTGGGTGAGGTAATACATCACCCACCATGTCTCTCTAATATCATGGGACCAGCATGCTACCACAACACATTGTGCAGGTATTTGCTAATTGATACCATAAAAGAACTATATTCTTTGGCAGAATTATGTCAACCAGCATATGTCTGGAAGCAGCATTGTTCTTAATCTGGTGATGGCTGACTTTGCATATGTGTAATAGCCGCACAAATACAGCATGCCATAATAGTCTATTCTATTCCAGGCACCTACAGGGGGCCCATCGTATCTGTACATAATACAGACTGAAGTAAATACATAGCACAATTAATGTATATGGGGTAACATTTTCAAGATTGACTCATGATACGGAATTCCTCAGTTCTGAGGTACTCCACTTGAGACACGTCAATGGGGCTTAATTCTCAGAAAATGTTTCACATGGCACCCTCTGAAAGTCAGACCGTTTTAAGGTATCTCCTTCTATTTTCAAATGCTCAAACCTTCTCCCCTTCCCCCCCCCTCCCCCCGTGTTAAAATGGTAACTATTCATCTGATCTGGCCTTGTAAGCCTCTCATAGCAGTAATACACAGGCCAGGGCTACACTACAGACCTGTATTGGTATAACTATGTTGCTCAAGGGTGTGAGAAATCCACACCCTAAGTGACATGGTTATACCGACCTAGCGTCCGTCCCCCCCTTCCGCCGCAGACAGTGCTATGTCGACAGGAGAGCTTCTCCCATCAACAGAGCTACAGTGGCTCAGCCTTTGGTGTTGGAACTAGGGGTGCTGCTGCACTCATTTGTTTGGAGTAGTAATAACAAAACATCAAATACATGGTTTCCATCATCAGCATCTCCACCAAAAAACCTGTTCCAGCCCCCCAGAGTGCAGCTGCACCAGTGCTGCTGTGTTTCTACAGCACTGTACGTGAAGACAAGCTCGCAGATATGTCTCTCAAACTATTGCATTCTTGTTTCTAAAGGAAAGAGCAAGTCAAGATAAAGTCTAGAAGAGAGAGCCAAGGGGGCCTGAATATGCTTTGATAATATTTAACCATTATGGGTCTAATTCTGAAGGCAAAGTTGTGTTCCCGTGGTTAGTTGTATGTGCCTGTTTGTGCCCTCATACAAGAGATGCCTTTTTACTTCAGTGGGTTTTGGATCACGCCTACAGTGACTTGTATCCGGGCATGGATCTAAGATTCTAGATTTATGCCTTTATTGTGCATTAACTCGTTAGTAATATCTATGAAAAATGGAATACTTGCTTTATTTACTACAAAACTGAGAAATGGACAATATACATCTAAGGGCAAAATTGGGCCTAAAGACTTTAAAAACCAATTATTCAATTAGTGTCACCCAGAGGAATTTCTTGAGGAGGGTCTACAACACCTCAACTGCACAGCATTGTGTCACAGTCTGTTGTCTCCATGATTTTGATCTATCTGTTTATCTGATTTCTTTGCAGTTTCTCAGCACTCTCTTCGCCCCTTTAAATTTTGTGATGGAAAAAGTAGAAAGTATCCTGCCCTCCAGTCTGTGGCACCAGCTGACGAGGATCTGAGGGAAAACACCACACTGATTAACTGCCATGACATCTTCTGTGACAACTTTTTGTTGACCACAAGAAAGCATGATAAAAAAGGGAAACAGTTCTAAGACTTAAAAACTCTTCATGGATTGTCTGTTCTCATATAAAAACTGTTTCTGTTGTACAAAATACATTGCTGTTAGGTTTTATCATATTTTGCTTTCAGAAAAGAAAAAGATCTTAAAAATAAACTTTTGTGTATTGCAGCATTGCAGAGGAGTTATTTTTCGATTTCTTCGAACACCAGAAGGTACTTTATGTCCCTGAAAATCCATGATGCATCCATTTCAGCTCAAATACAGCTTGACTTTCTGTTCAAACAGTACTAGTTACTTTTTAAAAGCTATGCTATCGCTATCTTCTCCTATAGAGTTTAATTAGGGCAAAACTCACCCATGTGCAGAAACCCCACACAATGCTTAGGGACCACTTACTTCTTAAGCTCTCAATATTGAGCTTAAATGGTGCATTGGACTTCTTCTGGCCCTGTGCACAGGACTGGATTTCACCCTTAGTCCACATCTCTGAAAACTCAATCCCAATTTCCAGATTTCATTACTGCGGCTTTTCCAGCTTTAGTTTTCTGTCCATACAGTCAAGCACCTTCAAAATCTTTTTGATGTATTAGCTGGCTGCAGGAGAGCACTCCACAATTAGTGGTGGAAGACAGTGAGAAACGTACATGTAATGGTTAGTCATTCTGTTGTGGAGCAACATGTTTTTGGGGAGTTTTGTACTGTGTTTTCACTGCATTATTGGTACTTGAAAACACCGTGCAAGCATGAAAAGAAAGTCCTGTGTCTTAACTCTATACAGTGTTAAACACAGATGTTATAAAGTAACTACCATTTTATGCTGGGAAAAATGAACATATGTACTAATCTAGTAAATGTCAAGGGATGGCGTTTTACATCAGTACATAGATCTTTAATATCTTATCCAAGAGCTTTGACAAATTTAGCCAAATTCAGATTTTAACCCATTCACTCTGGTAACCATGTAATGAGCCATCTTCAACAGAGCACTCCTGCTAATACAGCAGGTCAGTTATAAACTCTAGGGCTTCCTCACCAAGAGCCTGACGCTAAGATGAACTAATGCAAATGAAATATGCAACCCTACACATGCATAGCTACCTTTCATGATCCTGAGACCTCAACTTTTCTTGTCTACACCTCTGTGTGATATTGAAAGGTAACAATATAGCAAAATGCAGCCATTAATAGTTACCAACATTTAGATTCCTCAAATTCCCACTGCTCATATTAGCTGTTAACTGAAGGTAACTGTGATTTGGCCTGATGGCAGGATTATTAAAGAATCTACACTTCTGTGCTTTACTGTTTTAATATTCTCAAGTTAAAATTTTAGGAAAAACACTCCCATCCTACCTGGGCCTCCTCAGTAATGGTAAAATCCTGTCCTTGCTGCACTGGGCCATATAAATGGGGGATGGGGAGCGGGGAGAAGTAGAAGGGAAGAATGATGTGGTAGCACTCAGAGGATCTTTGAACCACCCTGTTTGGGGAGCGCTCCACACTGCAGCATGCCTTCCGACCGCTCCAAAGAGGAGCAGTGTACTCCCCCCACCCAAAGCAGCCAACATGCAGGGACCCATGGAACTGGCCATGCTTCCAAGACAGCTGAGGTTATGGAGCATTGCTTGGGGTGTTAGCTTAGCCTTGTGCTCAGTGGAGTGCTAGGTACTTATCCTAAATTGTCCCTGCATAGGCATGCGCTGGGGGGGTTAGAGACCCTTCGTATTCACTCCCCAGCCACGCCTGCAGCTCACTAAGTCAAGACCCAACAGCATTTCCCCTTCAGATTATGTATATGATGCTAAACTCTGTATGAACTCTCAATTACACTGAACACCCCTTTCTCCCCCCATCAGTCTTTGGATAGTGTCATGGTTAAGCTCCTGAGTTTTATTTCTTTTCTTTTTTCAAATGAATCCACTCCAATTGCAGTACAATATTAAGCAGACATCTCCCCCTCTAATAAGCCACCCCAAAGGTAGTCCATCTATTTCTGCTTGTTACACACCAGGGCAAGTCCAAGGAAAATGATGATGTTGCAGTTACACTTTCACTTTAAATACATACCATCATGAGTCGATCTTGAGCAGGAACCTGCCCTGGTGTTCAAGAGCTCTGCATGGTCCCTGGACATTTTTTTTTTAATTACTGGGCTTACCTCACCCCTTTGTGTGTGTGGTTATTGAACCTATATGTAGTGGGAATTGCAGAGGATTCACACTGCTTTTTTTTTATATTAGGGTCTATAAGTTGTCCTTGGGCCCTAGAATAATAAAAGTGATTTTTTTTTCCCAAGCAGCGCAGCTGCCATCATCTTCTACCCTTCACTTGAATTCCATGAGGCAGGGAAGCATAGAACATACTTTGAGAGTCATTGTACAGTGGGTGGGCAGCTGTTAGCTTCTAAAAATCTTCCCCAAGATTAAAGTGGCACATTGCTGCTGCTATATGTCGATTAAATTTATCTACATTCAAACATGCACTGAAAGGTTACAATTTTTTCAAAAAATATCACCCAGCTGAATGACCCTGATTAACTATAGAAAGGTTTTATTTACCAGGGAGGAAATCAATGCGTGAAGACAGAACACTCGCTGTAGTAGTTGGAATAAAGAAAAGTGACAAACTGATGAAGCCAATAGCAGGAGTCATGAACATAGTTAAATCTTATTTCTTTTTTCCCCCCACTTTACCACAAACATGGTACTCAAGACAGGACAATAGACTTTACCAAAAGAAGCACCAGCACTACACTTAAAGCAAACTATGCAGATGTGGTTGGCCTGTCTCAAAAAAGATATATTGGAATTGGAAAAGGTTCAAAAAAGGGCAACAAAAATGATTAAGGGGTGTGGACTGGCTGCCATATGAGAAGAGATTAATAAGACTGGGACTTTTCAGCTTGTAAAGAGAGACAACTAGGGGGGATATGATAGAGGGCTATACAATCATGACCTGTGGAGAAAGTAAATAAGGAAGTGTTATTTATTCCTTCTCATAACACGAGACCTAGGGGATCACCAAATGAAATTAATAGGCAGCAGGTTTAAAACAAAAGGAAGTATTTTTTTCACACAACACATAGTCAGTCTGTGGAACTCTTTGCCAGAGGGTGTTGTAAAGGCCAAGACTATAACAGGGTTAAAAAAAGAACTAGGTAAGTTCATGGAGGATAGGTCCATCAATGGCTGTTAGCCAGGATGGTGTTCCTAGCCTCTGTTTGCCAGAAGCTGGGAATGGGATATGGGATGGATCACATGATGATTACATGTTCTGTTCATTCCCTCTGGGGCACCTGGCATTGGCCACTGTCGGAAGACAGGATACTGGGCTAGATGGACCTTTGGTCTGCCCCAGTATGGCTGTTATGAGGTCACACCATTGGGCTCTCTTGTTTTAATTTATCACTGACTTGTTTTAAAAAGCAGGTTCTAGGACACTCGCTGAGGGCTGTTTGTCTTTTGTCACTGGGCTAGCTAAGTATGTGCTCTAGCAAAATAAATTGTATTACATAATATAAATATCCAGTTAATAGGTCCAGAATGAAATGGGCATTTCCTCCCTATTAATTTACAATCTGCTTGTTACCAATGCATATTTCATTGTAATTTTGTGACAATCCCTTAGACAATTAAAGACACAAAACTGTGCAGCATATGTGTAATATGGATGACTGCCATGGTATCTGTGTGAATGTCACCATGGCATCCTTGCACTAAATACTCCCACACACTTAACAAAAGAATGAACAAATCTACCCAGCCAAGAAAAATGAAGAAAACTAGAAGAATTACAGTAACCAATATAGACATACAAATATGTTTATGTGCACACACGCACACAAAGACAGCTGAAGGAAGGAATTTTTTTTAAGACAGCATAGCTTGATATACCTCTCAATGGAAGTAATTTGTAACTAAGATGGTGAAGTGTGACTACCTGAACTCTACCTTTTTGGTTTTTCTGGTTTGGGGGAGCAGCATTATGTCACAATCTTAATGCCCCTTTAATGTAAAGGACAGGGTAGGCTTTGCATTATTTACTCTAGCCAGCTCAACAGTCTCTCAGACTAAATTTAAATATAGCCGAACTTTCAAAGAAATGAAAAGCTGTTACAATGACAATATTTCGGGTCACCAAATTATAATTAGCATAAAGGCATATATATGTACACAAAATGTTTGCAGTGTGCAAAGATACTACAATTAAATGCACCATAAAACAGCAAATTATAGTGTAAATTATTAGCCTTTTCAGACAAATATTTGTCTTAGCCCTGGTCTACACTAGGAGTTGAGGTCGAATTTAACCCTGCACCCATCCACATGACGAAGCCCTTTTTTTTGGCTTAACGGGCTCTTAAAATCAATTTCTTTACTCCACCCCCGAAAAGGGGATTAGCGCTGAAATCGGCCTTGCCGGGTCGAATTTGGGGTAGTGTGGACGCAATTCGACAGTATTAGCCTCCGAGAGCTATCCCAGAGTGCTCCATTGTGACCGCTCTGGACAGCACTCTCAACTCAGATGCACTGGCCAGGTAGACAGGAAAAGGCCCGCGAACTTTTGAATTTCATTTCCTGTTTGGCCAGCATGGCAAGCTGCAGAGCTCATCAGCAGAGGTGACCATGCAGAGCTCATCAGCAGAGATGACCATGATGGAGTCCCAGAATCGCAAAAGAGCTCCAGCATGGACTGAACAGGAGGTACGGGATCTGATCACTGTATGGGGAGAGGAATCCGTGCTATCAGAACTATGTTCCAGTTTTCAAAATGCCAAAACAGTTGTCAAAATCTCCCAGGGCATGAAGGACAGAGGCCATAACAGGGACCCAAAGAAGTGCCGCGTGAAACTTAAGGAGCTGAGGCAAGCCTACCAGAAAACCAGAGAGGCAAACAGCGCCCTGGGTCAGTGCCCCAAACATGCCACTTCTATGATGAGCTGCATGCCATTTTAGGGGGTGCAGCCACCACTACCTCAACCGTGTGCTTTGACTCCATCAATGGAGAGGGAGGCAACATGGAAGCTGGTTTTGGGGATGAGGATGATGAGGTTGTAGATAGCTCACAGCAAGTACGCGGCGAAACTGGTTTTCATGACAGCCAGGAACTGTTTCTCACCCTGGACCTGGAACCAGTACCCCCCAAACCCACCCAAGCCTGCCTCCTGGACTCACCAGGTGGAGAAGGAACCTCTGGTGAGTGTACCTTTTAAAATATTATACATGGTTTAAAAGCAAGCGAGTTTAATGATTAATTTGCCCTGGCATTCGCGACCCATCCAGCTACTGGAAAAGTCTGTTAACGTGTCTGGGGATGGAGTGGAAATCCTCCAGGGACATCTCCATAAAGCTCTCCTGGATGTACTCCCAAAACCTTTGCAAAAGGTTTCTGGGGAGGGCAGCCTTAGTCCGTCCACCATGGTAGGGCACTTTACCACGCCAGGCCAGTAGCATGTAGTTGGGACTCATTGCAGAACAAAGCACTGTAGCGTATGTTTGCTGGCGTTCAAGCAACATCTATTCGTTATCTCTCTGTGTTATTCTCAGGAGAGTGATATCATTCATGGTCACCTGGTTGAAATAGGGTGATTTTCTTCAGGGGACACTCAGAGGTGCCCGTTCCTGCTGGGCTGTTTGCCTGCAGCTGAACAGAAATGTTCCCCGCTGTTAGCCACGGGGAGGGGGGAGGGTTGAGGGGGTAGCCACATGGTGGGGGGAGGCAAAATGCGACCTTGTAACGAAAGCACATGTGCTATGTATGTAAGTTAACAGCAAGGTTTACCGTGAAAGAGTGTACCCATTGTGCTATAAAATGTGTCTTTTTAAATACCACTGTTGCTTTTTTTTCCTCCACCAGCTGCATGTGTTTCAAGAATCACAGGATCTTCTCCTTCCCAAAGGCTAGTGAAGATTAGAAGGCAAAAAAAAAGCACTCACGATGAAATGTTCTCTGACCTCATGCTGTCCTCCCACACTGACAGAGCACAGACGAATGTGTGGAGGCAGACAATGTCAGAGTGCAGGAAAGCACAAAATGAATGCAAGGAGAGGTGGCAGGCTGAAGAGAGTAAGTGGCGGGCTGAAGATGATAGGTGGCGGCAGCGTGATGAGAGGAGGCAGGATTCAATGCTGAGACTGCTGGAGGATCAAACTAATATGCTCCAGCGTATGGTTGAGCTGCAGAAAAGGCAGCTGGAGCACAGACCGCCGCTACAGCCCCTGTGTAACCAACCGCCCTCCACCCCAAGTTCCATAGCCTCCTCACGCAGATGCCCAAGAATGTGGTGGGGGGGCCTCTGGCCACTCAGCCACTCCACCCCAGAGGATTGCCCAAGCAACAGAAGACAGGCATTCAATAAGTTTTAAAGTGCTGTGTGGCCTTGTCCTTCCCTCCTCCACCCCACCCAGTTCTTCCCTCCTCCACCACCCCTCCCGGGCTACCTTGGCAGTTATCCCCCTATTTGTGCAATGAATAAATAAAGAATGCATGAATGTGAAGCAACAATGACTTTATTGCCTCTGACAGCGGTGATTGATAAGGGGGAGGGGAGGGTGGTTAGCTTACAGGGAAGTAGAGTGAACCAAGCGGGGGGTGGGTTTCATCAAGGAGAAACAAACAGAACTTTCACACCGTAGCCTTTCCAGTCATGAAACTGGTTTTCAAAGCTTCTCTGATGCGCACCGCGCCCTCCTGTGCTCTTCTAACTGCCCTGGTGTCTGGCTGTGCGTAACCAGGGGCCAGGCAATTTGCCTCAACCTCCCACCCTGCCATAAAAGTCTCCCCCTTACTCTCACGGATATTGTGGAGCACACAGCAAACAGTAATAACAATGAGAATATTGCTTTCGCTGAGGTCTAAGCGAGTCAGTAAACTGCACCAGCGCACTTTTAAACATCCAAATGCACATTCTACCACCATTCTGCACTTGCTCAGCCTGTAGCTGAACAGCTCCTGACTACTGTCCAGGGTGCCTGTGTATGGCTTCATGAGCCATGGCATTAAGGGGTAGGCTGGGTCCCCAAAGATAACTGTAGGCATTTCAACATCCCCACCGGTTATTTTCTGGTCTGTGAAGAAAGTCGCTTCCTGAAGCTTTTGAAACAGACCAGAGCTCCTGAAGATGCGAGCGTCATGTACCTTTCCCGGCCATCCCACGTTGATGTTGATGAAACGTCCCTTGTGAGCCACCAGTGCTTGCAGCACTATTGAAAAGTACCCCTTGCAGTTTATGTACTAGCCGGCTTGGTGCTCCAGTGCCAAGATAGGGATATGGGTTCCGTCTATGGCCCCATCACAGTTAGGGAATCCCATTGCAGCAAAGCCATCCACTCTGACCTGCACGTTTCCCAGACTCACTACCCTTGATATCAACATATCTTTGATTGCGTTGGCTACTTGCATCACAGCAGCCCCCACAGTAGATTTGACCACTCCAAATTGATTCCTGACTGACCGGTAGCTGTCTGGCGTTGCAAGCTTCCACAGGGCTATTGCCACTCGCTTCTCAACTGTCAGGGCTGTTCTCATCTTGGTATTCTGGTGCTTCAGGGCAGGCGAAAGCAAGTCACAAAGTTCCATGAAAGTGCCCTTACGCATGCAAAAGTTTCGCAGCCACTGGGAATCATCCCAGACCTGCAACACTATGCGGTCCCACCACTCTGTGCTCGTTTCCTGGGCCCAAAATTGGCATTCCACAGCATGAACCTGCCCCATTAGCACCATGATGCCCACATTGCCAGGGCCCGTGCTCTGAGAGAAGTCTGTGTCCATGTCCTCATCACTCTTGTCACCGCGCTGACGTCGCCTACTCGCCTGGTTTCACTTTGGCAGGTTCTGGTGCTGCATATACTTCTGGATAATGCACGTGGTGTTTAATGTGCTCCAAATTGCCAAAGTGATCTGAGTGGGCTCCATGCTTGCTGTGGTATGGTGTCTGCATGGAAAAAAGGTGCGGAACGATTGTCTGCTGTTGTTCAGTCCCTGCGCCCATGTCTGCCTAGGCGCTCCTGACCGACCTTACTAAGGCGGCCAAGAGCACCTAGGACATGATGACGATGGTTATCAGGACTATTGCACCATCTGCCGCCACAAGGCAATGAGCTGCTGCTGTGTAGCAATGCAGTACCACATCTGCCAGCACCCAGGAGATGTACGGTGACAGTGAGCTGAGCAGGCTCCATGCTTGCCGTGGTATGGCGTCTGCACAGGTAACCCAGGAAAAACGGCGCAAAACAATTGTTTGCCGTTGCTTTCACAGAAGGAGGGCGGGCCTGACAATATGTACCCAGAACCACCCACGACAATATTTTTGCCCCATTAGGCATTGGGATCTCAACCCAGAATTCCAGTGGGCGGCGGAGACTGCGGGAACTGTGGGATAGCTACCCACAGTGCAACGCTCCGGAAGTCGACGCTAGCCTCGGTCCTGAGGAAGCACTCCGCTGAGTTAATGCATTTAGAGCACTTTGTGTGGGGACACACACAATCGACTATATAAAAATGATTTCTAAAAAACCGACTTCTATAAATTCAACCTAATTTCATAGTGTAAACATACCCTTAAATGCTTCAAAAGAATTTGAGGCTTCCCTTTCAACTGAGAAATTTTAGGCCACCGAAAAAATGTCTTTATAGGGTTCTGTTGCTAGTGTATTTTAACATTCACATCCCATACAACCAGTAATGAGTGATGGACATTATCCAAAAAATATTTAATTTCATTATACCGCTAGACATTGCTAATGCTACTCAAGGTGATAAAAGGAATTTCTTTTGTCTAGGGCTGAGACTATCATTTTAGCCTTTTCTGCCACTGATGTTTTTCTTGTGAAGTTACGCTTATTCAGATTAAAAGCAGTCCAGGTTCTTTGATTATGATGATAGAAGGCTTTTCTGACATCCTGGCTTAACACAGAGATGCTCATTCTGGAAATTAGGAAACTGCTTCTGATGTTAACATCTCTGAATTGTTTTTTATTGAATAAGATGCCTATGGCTTAATATTTTTGTCTCCTCAAGATATTTAGGGGTGCTTCTTTCTCAGACACGACATTAATAGGATTGTATTCTACTCTTAAACAAAAGCAGCTTTTTATTGTTTTAACTCACTATAAATTAAATGTAACATCATTTTGAAATGACAAATAAAGTGGGAGAAACTGCCTAACAAGATCAGAATTGTCCAATCTGACAGTATCTGGGTCTTGCGAATGTGCTGAGGATCCCAGAGGTATAAATTGCGCTTTGACAATTCTGCTTGAAGGATTGAGTGTTTATACCTTTAATAAGGGCTTCTTTTCTTGTAATGGGGTGTTGGTCATTTGAGTTAAGAGGTATTAATAAAAACAACAACAATCCACACCACCACACAGCTTTTTAAATAGTGTGTATAAAAATCACTTCCCAGCTCTATTATTCAATACAACTGATTATTAAGGATGGGGCAGGGAGGGGGAATCACTTTTTTTGGCCTTAAGAAAAGGAGTACTAGTGGCACCTTAGAGACTAACCAATTTATTTGAGCATAAGCTTTCATGAGCTACAGCTCACTTCATCGGATGCATAAAAATGAAAAAACATTGAGGCCTTCTTTAGCCATCTATAGCATAAATAAAAAGCAGACACATTTTTCCTTTGCTAACGTTGCCTTCAATTTGGAATATTGTCCCTTAGTAATAACATGGGGCCTGATTCTGCTCACATTGAAGTTAATGACAAAGCTCCCATCAACTTCAATGAGAGTAGGGTCAAGCCCACTATGAAATTAAGATATCCAGGGATTTCATTTCTGTCCCATTCCACTGTGTGTTCTGATGGGGGAAATGATTTCAGTGCAAAGGTTCAGGGATGCCATTATGGTGTTGCAATGGACCAATGGTAGTAGGCGCTACACTAGCATTACAGAAGCCTAAGAAAATGAACACACTGCGGGGAGGGCTACAAAGGCAATGGGAGGAGTTAGCCACACAACTCAACCACTGTGTTTAAAGTTTAACATTTTGAGAAAAACTGACAAGGAAAGGAAATTTGCAGTGAAGGCAGAATTGCAGTGTGAGGCTTCCCTATGGATGACCATATGTGCTGCAATTGATGCTGTGGCAGACTTAACTCTCAATTTCCTTCCAGCTTGCCACCTGCCAAGGGGACCAAACATAATAGAGAAGGACACAACCAAAACAGTGGAGGAGAAAACTTGAAACACAGTTAGATTCATTTCTTTAATAAAGCAGCAGTGAAAGGTGGGAAGATCTCACACAGGAACACATTGTTAAGGAATAGGCATGTAATCTGGTGGCGTAAACCAGCTTCCAAAACAAATGATTGTGGTCACTGCCCATGTGACACTGTCGTTTTTCAGATCTGAACTATAGCAGAATGCAAGTCCATCAGTTGAACTAGACAAATATAGGAACACATAGGGCTGGACTCATCCATGAAGCCTGCTTTTCTGTCTCCATCTGTGACCGTCACCTACTGCCTGAGGGTAATATCCCCTATAAGGAACTTAGCCTGTTGTTCATGGGGAAAAAATTCAGCCATGGGCCTCAATGAGATTTGGTTCTTTTTAGCAAAATCTTAGTTTGCGTGACCATAAATAATTATCTAGTGAAATCCAGGAATAGTGTTTCCTGTGATGTCCCTCTACATCAGTGACTTCTATAGAACAACTCAGTCCATTACAACCATATACTTTCATGAACAGTGATAATGCCTGACAACAGCTTTCATCTAGTAGGATCCCAAAGTGCTTCACTCACTACAAGAGAACCACTTTATCAACATCAATTGCAGCCCCCTCTGGGATGTAATCCTGCCTCAGCAAGGGGGCCGGAGGGGATGACCACTGAGGGCCCTTCCAGCCCTACATTTCTATCCTTCTGTAGCTACTGATTAACAGAACAGTTTTAAGCCAGAACAAAGACTTTATCCAGTTGACACTGCAGGAGGACTTGAGACAGGCAGAGTGTAGTTAACCCTTTATACAGAGTATAAAATCAAGACAGTTGGGGGTTAAGTGGATTTGCTGAAAATCACCCAGGAAGTCTGTATGAGATGTGGGGACTGATCGCCTGACCTAAGCCCAGAACTGATTCTCTGTAAATGCTGAAAGTTCCACCGAATATGCTCGTGCACAAACCGCCTTACAAACACTTCCCCTCCTTAAAGGGCAGCATATCAGGGCTTTCTGAGCATTGCAGCACTCAGAGCCTGGGTGACCAGAAATGTCTGACATCATCCTTACGAGGTGTTACTTTTAATGGGAGCTATTTAAAATGGCCCTGAAAACCTGCTTAGATATATCTGTGTGTGAGAGAGAGAGAGAGAGAGAGCGGGGGGGGGGGCGATACTACACGTGAAGCTACTGTCATGTTGACTGATTTTTTTTTTCATTTGACAGCCCGCAGGGCTAAAAAGATGAGCCAGTGAATAGCAGCATCTGACATGGGTCATTTACAACGAATATGGAATCAACATAATCTCGGCAAGACAGCCAAGTTCAGATCTATTCGAGCTGTATCTTCACCTTCCTGCCATACGAAACACGGACACTATGCCACTTGGACTGGGCAAAGCTGGAGGCTTTCCACACAAACTGCCAACATTGTATATTGGGCATAAAGTGGAACACTTCATTCATAACTGAGAGGTTTACGGTCACTCTGGTTTACAGACTACGGGACACATAGTCCACAGATGGCATATTATGCTTTTTGGACATGTCACCAGAATGCCACAAAATGTGCCAGCGAACGCCATTCTCCGGGTGACTTGTAACAGCCGGGATAAAATTCCGTCAACCGAGAGCTGGAGATGGCCCCGAGACAGACCCCTCTATTACATGGGTGCATCAAATCTGTTCTGATGTTGGACTCTTAGCACCATCAAGCCCCTGTGGCTGCACAGGAATGGACCAAATAGCGAACAGTTGCTCTGGCCAACCGGCTAAGCATTGAAGAAGAAGTGCATGTTCTGAGTGACAGAAATGAGCTATTGAAATGGCTGCTGCCATTTTCAGGGAAGGAGCAGGAATACCGTGGACATAGCGCAGTGTACAATCATTTAACTGCCATGTAAAATAACTCCGTCCCTTTTTAAAGGCTGCTCTTTTCCCCTCCCAGTTAAGAGACACTGATGCCCTTTACTGAGGCTTCTCATGAAACAAAGCCATGCCCTAATTATTCTAGTGGGGGTGGGGGGGGCAAGGTTGTGTTTGTTTTTTAGAAAATAATTCCAAAATATTTGCATGTCCAGAAGGGTCTCAGACAGCTGTTGGCTAGCAGCGCCTGATATTCCATGCTTCAGAAGAATAGGTACTTTTCCCAGAGCATAGGCTGCATATTTTAAATAACTAAATAAAACCCGCACAACCTTTTACACAATCTGACATATTTTCTAACAGATTTTTCAGAAATTAAAATGTCTGTCTTGGGACAGCTGGTTCTTCTTCATGAATAAACATGAAGCTAAATCTGTTCCATACCCTCGGGGATGATTTCATTTCCCTCGCTTGAATTCTGTTCACGATGGCCTACCTCAGATGGCTGAAATCCAGAGTCCAGCTCATCCCTGTCCTCTGCTTTAACCCCATGCATCAAGGCAACAAACCAAAGAGCCAAAACTGCAGATGACACGCGTATGTTGCTTTTTATTTATTTATTTAATATTTGTGGCACAATGTGGCTGCTGTGCAGCGTCTGCACGTCTGGGGCACTGCTTCAGGCTGACTGATCTTGAAGGGCATAATGGAGACAACTGATGTCACCGAAATATCTCATCTGTCTGAACTCGTGATTGCTTTTCTAATAAACCAGCTGTCAATGAAATGCCTCGCTCAGCAACGTTTGTGTCACCAGTACCCCTTCCCCACCGAAAAGGGCAAATGCTGTGAAGAGCTCTTTCCTGGAGGAAGACACAGAAACATGCCACTGCCAGAAGAAGTTCAGTGTGAGCTGTTTTTCATGTAAATACCCTGAAAATGCACCAATGGCAAGTCATGCCTGACTAATCTAATTGCCTTCTCTGACAAGATAACTGGATCTGTGGATGAGGGGAAAGCAGTGGACGTGTTGTTCCTTGACTTTAGCAAAGTTTTTGATATGGTCTCCCATAGTATTCTTGCCAGCAAGTTAAAGAACTATGGGCTGAAGAATGGACTATAAGGTGGGTAGAAAGCTGGCTAGATCGTCAGGTAGTGATCAATGGCTCCATGTCTAGTTGGCAGCTGGTATCAAGTGGAGTGCCCCAAGGGTCGGTCCTGGGGCCGGTTTTGTTCAATATCTTCATTAATGATCTGGAGGACGGCGTGGACTGCATTCTCAGCAAGTTTGCAGATGACACTAAATTGGGAGGAGTGGTAGATATGATGGAGGGTAGGGATAGGATACAGAGGGACCTAGACAAATTAGAGGATTGGGCCAAAAGAAATCTGATGAGGTTCAACAAAGACAAGTGCACAGTCCTGCACTTAGGAGGGAAGAATCCAATGCACCGCTACAGAATAGGGACCCAGCGGCTAGGAAGCAGTTCTGCAGAAAAGGACCTAGGGGTTACAGTGGACGAGAAGCTGGATATGAGTCAACAGTGTGCCCTTGTTGCCAAGAAGGCTAACGGCATTTTGGGCTGTATAGGTAGGGGTATTACCAGCAGATTGAGGGACATGATCATTCCCCTCTATTCGACATTGGTGAGGCCTCATCTGGAGTACTGTGTCCAGTTTTGGGCCCCACACTACAAGAAGGATGTGGAAAAATTGGAAAGCGTCCAGCGGAGGGCAACAAAAATGATTAGGGGACTGGCACACATGACTTATTAGGAGAGGCTGAGAGAACTGGGATTGTTTAGTTTGCAGAAGAGAAGAATGAGGAGGAATTTGATAGCTGCTTTCAACTACTGAAAGGGGGTTCCAAAGAGGATGGATCTAGACTGTTCTCAGTAGTATCACATGACAGAACAAGGAGTAATGGTCTCAAGTTGCAGTGGGGGAGGTTTAGGTTGGATATTAGGAAAAACTTTTTCACTAGGAGGGTGGTGAAGCACTGGAATGTGTTACCTAGGGAGGTGGTGGAATCTCCTTCCTTTGAGGTTTTTAAGGTCAGGCTTGACAAAGCCCTGGCTGGGATGATTTAGCTGGGGATTAGTCCTGCTTTGAGCAGGGGGTTGGACTAGATGAACTCCTGAGCTCCCTTCCAACCCTGATATTCTATGATTCTATGACTGAACCCCTCCTGCAATGGGGACATTCCAATAGGGCTGTTTAAGCCCCCTTTGTCCTGCCACACCACAAGGGAAGCGGGAAATTAGGCCTCCTCAGTTCTAGTTTTGGCCCTGCCACTGACTTGTTTGGCTTTGGCCTAGTCACTTAATCCCTCTGGGCTTCAGCTTCTCCATCTTTGAAAAGATACTGTAATACTCACGTACCTCACAGGAAAGCTGAAAGTCTTCATTAAATTAATGTTTTAAACCACTATGGCCTGGAGCCACAAAGATACTTGTGCAGCTAACCCCCAGGTTTAAGCACTTAAATTCCATTTTTTAAGGCACCATTGCAATCCACAAAACTTCTGTGTGTCTTCTGCCGAACGCTCTAGGTGCCTAAACTCACTCAGCACCTATGTTTTCAGCGTAAAAGTTCCTCAGGCTTTTTGCCTCTGGGCATGCGCTCTGCTACCTCCCTCTACGTGTCCAGACACCTCCCATATCCCACCTAAGCCCTAGAGCAGGGGCGAGCAAACTTTTTGGCCTGAGGTCCACATCGGGTTTCCAAAATTGTATGGAGGCCCAGTTCGGGGAGGCCGTGTCTCTCCAAACAGACAGGCGTGGCCCGGCCCCCGCCTCCTATCTGACCCCCATGCTTCTCACCCACTGATGGCTCCCCCAGAATTCCTGCCCCATCCACCATCCCCTGCTCCCTGTCCCCTGACCACCCCCAGATCTCCCATCCCTGACTGCCCCCTGCCGCCCCATTCAACCCCCCCCCCATTCCTGACTGCCTGCCGGGACCCCAAGCCCATCCAACCCCCCTGTTCCCTGCCCTCTGACCACCCCAACCCCCATCCATACCCTCAAACTCCCCTGCCCTCTATCCAACCTGCCCCTGCCCCCTTACTGCGCTTCCTGGAGCACTGGTGGTTGGCGGCACTACAGCCGTGCCGCCCAGAGCACCGGGTCAGGCCGTGGCTCCGCAACTGCGCTGCCCGGCCGCCCAGAGCGTTGCACCGGCAGCACGGTGTGCTGAGGCTGTGGGGGAGGGGCCAGGGGCTAGCCTCCGGGGCCAGCAGCTCAGGGGCCGGGCAGGAGGGTCCTGCGGGCTGGAAGTGGCCCACAGGCCATAGTTTGCCCACCTCTGCCTTAGGGTGATGCACAAACCAGGGGAGGAGAGGTACTCCTCCATCTACCTCACATTCAGGGCCTGACTTGGTAGGCGTGCTCAGAAGCTGCCTCACTCCACACAAAACACTGAGAGGGGAAAGGAGACCCTCCCTTAGCCCAGAGTTAGGGTATTCACCCAGGATGTAGGAGACTACAGTTCAAGTTCACACCCTGCATGATGAGGAGAAGGGATTTGTAGAAGGATCTACCAGCTCTCGGATGAATACCCTAGCCACTGGACTATAGAGTGTGTCTCCTTCTTTCTCTGGCCTAATTAAATTGGAACAATGTCAATAGGTGAGATTAAGGAAGATCCACTCTGCTCCCCCATCACAATATCCCAGCAGTTAGAATACCCACCTGAGAGGTGGCAATCCCTGTTCACATCCCTTTTCCACATCAGGTAGAAGGGGGACTTGACCTGGGGTTTCCCACATCCCATGTGAATGCCCTAATCACTAACTAAAAGTTATAAGGGAGCTCCTCCTTCTCTGCCACATGGAGTTATGCAGCCTCAGATCAGCTTCCACACGTGAGTTAGGAAGAAGAACACCTATTTCCCCCCCCCTCCTCCCAGTTTGTGGATTTCTAGCAAAGCGAGGCTCCTGCCTGCAACCCAGACTAAGGCGCCTATCTCCACAGGGAGGAGGATCTTAGGACACACCTTTATCATCAACATTTCTCACTGGCTATCTTAGATGACTCCCCACCTAGCATGCTTGCTTTTGTGCATCCAAGACGCCCATCTCTCCCCATTCATTGTCGAGGCAGCCTACATTCCTAACTCAGGCTTTGCAGATCACCATGTTGTTCCTCTGATTTTCTAGGTGCCACACTGCTGAGCCTTGGAACACCTAAGTCCTTTTGCGGATCTGAGCCTATGATATTCTCAAATAAAAGGTGATAAGGACGTCGTAAGTAGTAATATTAGATTTTGTGTAATAGCACATCTGCTGTTTGTGGGTATATATTCTGCACTCAAAGCAAGGAATCAGCAGTTTAAGATTCTAGCTAATTACACCTCTGTCAAATATATTTTAATATCAGGGAATAATTCTGTTCATTAGTTGTGGAAGCACCTAATATTTCTCCCTGAAAATGGACAGGCTGAGAAATAGCCAATGCGTAAGATGAAACTGGTACCTTTGTAAATGATCTATAGCATCAGTATAGGAATACACACTGCGGCACTGCATAAGAACCCTAAACATATATTGTAGGAGAAATCTCAGGGACACAGGCTTTCAGAAAGATTTCATAGTGGTTCCCTGGTACTTCAAGGCTCTCTGTAGGGTTAGAGCAAGTTACAATCCCCCTGCAAGAAAACATTACAATGGCAATTTAGCATAAAATTGAATATTTTTACACCTGTCCTTATTTAAGCATTGAAATAAAAATGATGATCTTAGCAACAAGGCCTAATTCTAGGTCTACATTTCAAATATAAGGGACAGTTTCCAGAGTTCACATAAGCCTGTTGAATTTTCATGGTCCTGCTCTGTATTTCCAGCTATTTATGCTGTCAGAATAAGATCTACACCTGTAACCCAGTGATCCTAAAACATTTACAGATGCATTTGGAAAGTACAGACAATTTTGTTTCCGGCTGTGTTAATTGGACTATTCATTTTATCAGAGATTGATAGTGGGGGCATCAGGACTCATTTCATTATCTGGAATAAGCTCACTAGCAGTAACGATACTTCCTTTGTTTTCAGAACTGTGTAAAACTTGTGTTATTAAACTGTGAAGGCATGGATTACTCAAGGGAAATCGGACCCCTGCGATCAATTTACAAAGGCTCTCTGACTCAGTCAAAATACTTAAATTAGAAAAGCAGAAACAGTTTTTAAACCTACAAAACATTTCACTGAGCTTCAGATAGTTGGTTTTAAAACATGCCATTTTCCAGATTGAGACAAGGTAGGTGAGGTAATATCTTTTAGTGGACTAAACTTCTGTGAGTGGAAGGACAAGCGTTTGAGCTTCACAGAGCTCTTCCTCAGGTAATGATGAGCTCATGAATCGTTAATAAAGAATCTCTTTGGAATTCACCGCTAAATTTCAATTCACTGCTATGTATACTATTTAGTTTATCCAAACCAGGGCCAGTTTTCGCATGCAGCTAATGCATATAACAGCAACAGTGGTTATCACTGAATTGTAAGTAGCAAAAACCTGTTCTTCAGTCAGTTGCGTTCATGTAACAGAACTAGTTCATACAAGAGTTTCATGACCTAGACACAGCAAATATATAGTATTATGCAGTGTCTATAATACTAAAAGAATTGCTTATCATGTATAGTGATTTGTGAATTCAGAAAACAGTATTTACACAAAAGCAAAACAGTCAAATAAGGGACGGCACTTGCAAAGCAGAGTAAAGGCAAGGAAAGATTTCTGTTTGTTAAAACTTAAAGAAATGGGTTTATAAGCATTCCAGGAGAGTGTTGTATGATTGCAGGAAAAAAAAAATTCTGAAGATCACTGTGTGACAAAGGTTTGTGATCTGGAATAATTTCAGGCACCAGAATCAATCCTGAGTACGACTAAACTAGGAAAAAAACAAAAGCACTATGTTAACATAACAGCAAGGATCTAGCATCCCAATTAAAAGTAGCAACTCAATCTTCAGTTCCCTCTGTTAGGAATTTCCATACTGGATCAGACCAGTCCGGTTGTCCATCTAACCCACTGTCCTTTCTGGCAGTGGCCAGCACCAAATGTGTCTGAGGAAGATACACAAAACCCCATAACAGACTATTGTGGAAGACCATGCCAGCAAGTGATGTTTCTGCTCAACTCAGTCAGTGGTTGATTTATGCTCTGAAATATCAGGATTTATAGCTCTAATTTAAAGCATTACGTTAATCCTATCTAATATAACTGAGGAAATTCTTATAATCCAAATAAATATCCAATCTGTCTTTTGAATCTTGCTATGCTTTTTAGCTCAACGATATCTTGTGGCAACGAGTTCCACATCTTAGTTAAGTATAGTTTAAAAATGAATTTCCTTTAATCAATCGAAATTAGCTGTCTTTCAATTGCTTTATTTTTATCTTCCTGTATTGCAGTGAGAAAGGATAAACAGGCGTGCCTATTTTATCTTTTCTTTACTGTTTGTTATTTTGTATGTCATGGCTCTCCAATATCCCTACTTATATTATTCTCCTTTGGAAACAAAACCAGCCTCAGTCTTTTTTCACATGGAACATTTTTATTACCTGGCCCTGGACTCCTGCTGTTAGTTAAATTTAGTTTAGTTTGACTCTCCTCCCTGGGCTTCCTGCCTCTTCACAGGCCCCTTTATGTAGTCTTTTTTCAAAGGCTCTTTACATAGTTGTTCCCTATCTCTCTTGGCAGAGAACCCCACTTCAGGTCTTGCCTTATTCTGTGGTCTCTCCTTTTCTCAGGGAAAGCTGTTCCTTACATTCTCTGGCACTCCTCCCCATTGTATCTACAATTGCTAGGCGCCCTCTGGGGCCTACATCTCCCAGAAAGCCATTGTTCTGCGCTGAACCAAGACCAGGCCATGTTTGACCTAAAGTCGCCCATATAGGGCCAATGTACACTTTGTTAGTATCAAACTTTGCAGGACATGTTTTCAGAAAAACTGATTTGGGGAGTGGGGGTGTGGGTGGGGGACACACGTCTGAGCTGAAAGTATCCCTTTAACTATATTTAATGAAAGTTATCAATAGATTCCATTGGAATGAAAGCAGTTTCCGGAATCAGGGCCTGCAGCAGAGCCAGTCTTCGGGCAACCTAATGAGCACAGCTTGTCTGTAACAGATTGGCTATACTGCCTGATTCATTGGAAGAGACAGCAGACCAGCTCCTAGGCACAGCAGTAGCAGTGCAGTTGGCTGCTCAGAGTCTTTGCCCATGGCTGTGATAGCTCCAGCCTTGTTCCAGCCATGCCTCAGGCCAGATAACCAGGCCTCTGATGCCAGCTCTGACTCTATCACTCTCAGGGGCATCTAGCATGGTAATAAAAGACCCGCAGATGGGCTGGGTCAACTGGCTCAGGCTGCAGGGCTAAAAGTTGCAGCATAGACATTTGGGTTTGGGCTGGAGGCTGGGTTCTGAAATCCACCACCCTCATAGGGTCTCCGAGCCTGGACTCCAGCCTAAGCCAGAACAGCTAAATTGCAATTTTTAGCCTTGTAGCCTGCCCTCCTGAAGCTGAGTTAATTGAGCTGGGCTCTGAGAATCGATGCTGTCGGTTTTTTATTGTAATGTAGATATACCCGCAGAAGCCAGCTCTGATTCTCCGGCCCCTCAGCCCCAGCTGTGATGCTGGGCTCCAGTTCCTGTTTGGAGTTTGACTCCTGCTCCAACCACTAGGCAAGACTGTTCATGTTCCACTCATGTGACAAGCAGAAGAAGATTATTAATGAGACGAGCTGCTTCTGTTTTACAGAGGCTTTCTACAGATATTTTCACATTTAGCCAGTTAGTAAAAAAAAAAAAATTAAAAAAATATTTATGCCCAAGCTATTTCATGTCCCTTTTCCAAAGGGAGGTGAACAACTAATTTCTAATTTTGATACATCTGCTCAGATAAAGCTAGCTAACAAAGGGTCTGAGAACTAAATGCCCTCCTTCCATTTAATTACATTGCAACTTGCAGGGGGAAAACATCAGTGATTCACATGAATACATTTGTTTAAAATCCTTTTAAGGTAGGTTTTAAATTGAGAATTCTGTGCAAATGTAACTAAAAGACTTGCGCTGACTCTTTAAGAGGAAATACCATGGGGTGAATGCAATTGGATGCAAATTCCTTCGCTTTCCATCGTGGTCTGTAGTTTAAATGTGCAGGATGTTGACATCCATGGGACTAGCAAATGGGCATACAAAGGCAGAACTGACCCCACGTAATGTATAAGAGGGCAGCCTTATGATTTGACATGAGATGGAGAAAGTTACTTCTAGAACACCTTTACTCCATACTGGGCTCAGAGGTTCCTTTATACAGCAATTGCTATACTGGATAAGAGCAATGGTCCATCCACTCCATTGTGTTGTGCCTGACTGGGGCCAGGACTATATGGTTTGAAGGAAGCTTTAAGAAATCTCATCCTATATAATGCAACAGTGGACGTTCTTATTCATATAAATGTATCACCTCTTTCTGAACCTTACCATGCTCTTGGCTTTAGTAACATCTTGTGGCAGTGATTTCCACAGGCGAATTATGTGTTGCATTTAAAAAACAGTGACTTAAAAGTTTCATCATTTCCAAACACTGCGAGCAAAGCTACAAAAAAGTTACAACTTCAAAAATATAAATTGGATACAACATAATTTATATTAATTATTTAGCAATTTCTCTGTGCTGAAAGGGAGGTGAAACTTGCAAAAAAGTAGCAAATGCCCTAGACATACTCCCTGCATGAAACTGAAATGTTCAGCATTCGAATGCCAGTCGCCCCACATAGTCATGTTCGAGCTATCCATCCAGCACTTTTCGGTGCTTTGCATGTGTGTACGTCCACCACCTCCAGGCAATCTTGACAGCGGACCGCGCAGCACCAGTGGAATTTACATTCGCATTTTGTCATCTGGCTGATCCGTGAAGTGTCATAACCTCTTCCACAGCACATCACCTCGCAGCTGTCCATGCCGCGGGAGGTTTGGTTACAAACCCGGCCAGCGGTCCCAAGGGAACCTAGAATGGAAATGCATTAGAACTCATTTGAAAAGATGTGGGGTATTTTCAAGAATGGTAGAAAATATGTGAGCAAAACAACCATTAGCCAGGCACTTGAGGCCTGTAAAGCAAGATATGTCTCTCTTTGCAGAATGGGAAGTGGAAAGATAGCCAATTAATTTTACATTCTACCTCTTGCTTGTGGAGAGGACCAGGGACAGACCGATTCTCCAGCACCAGACCACTTGCGACTCAAGGTCAAGCAACAGAAAGGGCAAATATTATGGAAAATTGCATTCAAATTATAGATAGGGCAGCTTTGGTTTTGTAAAACCGCACTTTGGGTGAGGGGAAGAGGAGGCAGGAACTGAGGCAGTGGTTCTAGATTTGGTTCATTTTTCTTACTGTTACAGTATCTTACTTCACCTGTCCCCTGCCTCCCTGCTGTTTTAATTCTACCATGACTCACCCAGGCATATGTACTCACTCCTGGCTAGGTACGCACCTGCAGCCAGGCACCTACACTCAATGCTGTGAGAGCCTGGAGCCCAGAAGGGAGCCACTGTTTGTGGCTGCTGGGTAAAGGGGGAGAAAAGAAGCCCTACAAAGGAGCTGTGGACTGGCTATGAGCAGAAGACCCCAAACAGTGCTGTCTGCTATCTGTATAGGGAACAAGCAGCGAAGGCAGAAGCAGTTCCTACCAAAAATTCAGCACCGAAGCACCCAGAGCCAGGGGAGCCAGCCAGCAGTACACACTTACTGATGGTGGCACCAGTGGGCTGGCCTTTCAAGCCAAGGCCTGGGACAATTGCTCTGGTCTGAAACATCTGTGGCTATGTCTATACTGCAAAGCAAGTCAGGGTCCAGGCTTGAGCCCAACCCTAGACTCCAACTACATACAAATCTCTCAGACTTGGGCTTGGACCTAGGCTCCTCGGACCCTGTGGGGGTGGAGGATTCGAGCCCAAGTCAAGACATGACACAGGATTTGAGCTCTATTGCTTTTGCAGTGTAGACACAGCCCTGATCTCTGACTCAGGCCCTGGGAGTCCACCGAAAATATCCCATGGTCCTAGGGACCAATTTCCATTGTCCCCTCTATCCCAAGAATCTCTAATTGACTCCAGGGAAAATGGAAACAACCCTCCTTCGAGTAGTGCAGAGGCTCAGTGAGTCAGCATTCGCCCTTTCCATTGTCTTCTGACTGCCGAACTGCAACCACACCAGCAGAGAGCCTCCTGTGTTTGCAATGGAGACTGAACAGAAGAAGGCTTTTGCAAAGCACGCTGCTTCATGGTCACAGGAGCACAGCCTCATTTTGGTGAATCTCTGGTGGGAGGCCAGAAAAACAGTGGACTTTAGTAAGAGAATCAGGAATGACCACACATACTAGCAAATAGCAAAGAAGCTAGCAGCTTTGTAAATTTACCAGACTGGTGATCAATGCAGGGAGCAGATTAAGGAGCTCAAGAGTACCAGAAAACCAAGGACCAGAAACACACCTTGAACAACTTGCTGATATGTTAATTTTATGTGGAGTTTAACTGGGTGCTGGGAACTGTGCTGAGCCTGGACCCAACGGTGACCTGGTCAGCCAGGATGGTGCCCTGCTAGCCCCAGAATCCAGCACAGGGACCGATGGGAGCCAGCAGCAGGTACTGAGTGAGGACCGTGAAGTGGCTCTGTTACTGAAACCGGTCCCGCAGGAGGCTTTGCTACAGAAGCAGCAGCAGCACATCCTGGGACTGTACTCAGAGGAGCTGCTTGATGCCTCCACGGGGAACAGCCTGACATGGAGCCTGCAGCAGACACAGAAGGGGCAGAAGCTGACCTGGAGCCTGGTAAGTTTCTGGCTCCATTTTAATGTTTATTCATATAGGAATGGGAGGGATTTCTGTTCTCTGAACCAATGCAAAAGTTATTAGAAGCCCCGGCTAGCAGAGTGCATCCATTAATGGCGAATTATATGCCAGTGGCTTGGCTCTCCCTCTGACCTCTCCCCCACCACACGGAGTTCAAAATGGCAACCAGGAAATGCAAACAGTAAAAATGCCTTGAAAGTGAATTTTTACTGGAAAGGCACAGATTTTTGTTAGGGCCATTCCTGTTTCCTAAAAATATTCACCTCACAGTGCCATGCCTGTAAGTACGCCACTCTGTAACGAACTGCCTGGAAACGGAGAACTGTGCAAGGAGGAGGTTGAAAAGTTTTCCATTCACAAATCTAGTCCATTTCAGTTAGAGGCAGTCCAGGCAGTCCATAGGCAACAAAATCATTTGTGCCCAATTCAACTGGGGTTTGAAATTTTGTCCAGAAATAGGCTGGGGGGTAGGGGAAGGAGGAGTAAGGGGATGGCTGTGGAGTTCTGCGTGTTTGCACGCAGCCATGACAGGCTAAGCCATGTGGAAGCTAACACAATATATTGTTGATTCCCTCATTTCTGACTCAATCCCGGGTGCTGATAGCTGCAAACTTTTCACCAAGCAGGAGCTCTGGATAGTTCAGTCACATTTCAGGGAAGGGTGTATTTTCCAGGGCCACCTTGGCAGCTGACCAGCCCACTCCACTCATAGATGTGCTGTTCAGTCACTATATGTTTGAATACTCTGGCTGCATAAACTGCAGGTTTCCCACTGGCAGCTTGGAATAACATCTTCCTTTGCCAATCGGGCACCACAAGAACTGTTATGCGGAAGGCCTGAAATGATAGAACAAGCTTTTGTGGCATGGCCACTGACAGCCCTTGCCTCAAACCCAAGTAGTTCTGCAATTACTAGAAAACAAAAAAAACAACAACAGTTTTTTGAATTTTTAACTTACCATGTCTCTGCAGTTTTTTCTCTGTGACTAACTAGGCAGTGTCCAGGGAGCTTCTGTGGCCTAAAGCATCCCTCTCACAATACACTGAAGTTCAGTTTGGAAATGTACATTTTTATGTCCTTGAAAATCCACAAGGATTTTTTGTGTGCTCCTGCACTGGGCTATTCGAGACAATAACCCCCTGTGTCTTGTCCTGTTCCAGGCCCCTGTTCCAGCACTTCCACAGTTTGTCTACAGTGCAGCAGAAGCCTGAGCCAACTTAACATCAGGGACTGTTCCGAGAGGAAATGTTTCCACAATGAACTTATGGTTCTGGAGAGGGCTAACAAGCAGGTCCAGTACCAATGACAGAGAGAATTGCAGCTAGAGGAAAGGCATGGTGAGAGGCAAGAGGCAAGGCCCAGGCTGGCTGCACAGCTTGAGGACAGGGTTTCAGCTCAAAAGCAGGCATTTGCTTTGCAGTTCCTGGAACAGGAACGGTGGCTAGAGGAGGACAGAGCTCAGCAGAAAGAGCTGTTTAAGTGGCTGAACTCACTAATGACCACAAAAGTAGCAGTTCCTGCTGCATCATCCACACCACGGCCTGAGTCCCCTGAGCGCTACCCTGTGATGCCATCCAGAAAGAGCTTGAAAAACTCCATGGCTGGGTGGCCCTTGCAATCAGGCCCCACGAGCAGCTGGGCAGGGCAATCTTGCCTCTGCAGCCCTCCATCATAACCCCCTCCCCTGTGGATGTCTCCATTCCCTTCCCCAGCATCGTGTGCATGTCAGATGGGGAAAAAAGGGAAAGAAGAATGTGGGGTCCAGGGCACATGCCATGGTAGGGGGTTTCTGCCTTGCACATGGTTTTACTGTTTGCACTTGTTCATGCACTTGGTTTTTATTTTATTTTTCTGTAAGGTTTTGTTGTTGCGGGTGTTCTGGTGTGGGAATGGTGACAGGCCAGCCTGGCAATGGGCGAATGTTGTACTTGTCTAATACATTTATAAATAAAGTTTTTTATTTCATCATGAAAGTTCTTTTGCTGTCGCTGCGTCATACTATGTCATGTGTAAACACATGATCAAGGACAATTAGGAATTAGTATGCAAACATTATTCCTCAACAGTTATCTACATCAATCCATACTTCAAACAATACCTTACATCAGGGGCGGCCAACCTGAGCCTGAGAAGGAGCCAGAATTTACCAATGTACATTGCCAAAGAGCCACACTAATATGTCAGCAGCCCCTCATAAGCTCCCCCTATTCCAACCTGCAGCGCCTCCTGCCCGCCGGCAGCCCCGCCAATCAGTGCCTGCTGCCCACCGCAATCAGCTGTTATGCGGTGCGCAGGAGGCTCTGATGGGGAGTGGGGAAGAGCGAGGGCATGGCAGGCTCGGGGGAATGGGTGGAGTGGGGGCAGGGCCTGGGGCAGAGCAGTGGGTTGAGCACCCCCCTGCACATTGGAAAGTTAGCATCTATAGCTCTAGCCCCAGAGTCAGTGCCTACACAAGGAGCCGCATATTAACCTATGAAGAGCCTCATGCGGCTCTGGAGCCACAGGATGGCCACCCCGCCTTACATCAATCCACACTGTGAATCAAACCCTGCCCCCCAATTTGATAAGTGATCATGTCATTCAAAAGTACATTGTATGGCAATCAACCTCCTGCTCCTGCCCAAGCATTGGAAGCCCCAGAATCAATGAGCCCCATCCCACCCCACCCACACAAGCACATTCTCTCTCTTCCATGGGGCCATGCAAGTCCATAAAGTGTGCTCACAAAGCATCCCTGACCTCTGTTGTCTAGGTGCAGCCAGCTCCAGCTGTGGTAGCTGCACTCTCTAGCTGAGTGTACCAATTCAGCAGACCCTCACTGTCACAGGTCCATTCAGGGGGAAATGGCTCTCCTCTAGCTTCACAAAAATTGTGATGAGAACAGCAAGCCCCGGTAATGTGGCCAGCATTGATGATATTGGCATTCTAATGGGTCTGTAAACATCTCCAACAGGATTTCAATCTGCCAAAAGCAAATTCAATAACAATTCTACACCTGCTGAGAGTGTAATTACACTGTCTTTTGCCAGGGCCTCTGAAATCAGAGTACGGTTTCATAAGTCAAGGCAAAAGCAGGTATGCAGGACCCCAGAATAATGGTGGGGACAGGAACTCTGCTTATGACAACGTCATCTGATGGGAATAGTGTCCCAGCCTGTCCATGAATATAGACTCCCGATCAGCGAAAAACCTTAGCATCATGAACTTTTCCTTTACAGTCCACATTGATATTCATAAATCTGCCTTTGTGGTCCACTAGTGCCTGCATAACAATGGAGTAGTGCCCTTTGTGGTTTATGTACTCATGTGCTCCTTGAGGAGGGCAAACTATGGGCACGTGCATCAGTGGCCCTGGGGCAGTGTAGAAACCCCATTCTCTCAAAGCCAGCAGTTACTTCAGGAATATTCTTTTATGCCCACCACCTGGGGGCAAAGCACACACCTGATTGTCTCAGAAACATCCACTGCTTTACCCACAGTCGACTTTCCAATACCAAACTGGTTGGCAACAGACCTGTAGCAGTCTGGGATAGCAGCTTCTAGACAGTTATAACAACCCGCTTCTGGACTGGCACAGGTGACCTCGTGGAGGATTGGGGCAAGCTGCTCACAAAGCTCCAGAAATGTAACTTTCTTCATGCGAACATTCTGGACCCACTGCTGGTCATCCCAAGTGCACTTGATGATGTGATCTCCCCAGTCAGTGCTTGCGGCCCTGCTCCAGAAGTTCTGGTCTACATAGGGGACATCAACGGCTGTACCAAGTGTCATGAGCAGCATCGAGTCTGCCATGTCTGAGTCCTCCTCCTCTTGCTCCATCATGAGCTCTGTCAGGTGCCTTTGGTAGGTCAGAAAATGCCACCGAAATGTCCACCAGCATCTCACAGAAGCCCTGCCATTTCCTGACACAGGAGTGAAAGCGCAAGCAAGAGAATCTCTTCAAAAGGCTCCTCCTACATGGCACTGGCTCCAGTAGCTGGGAGCTCAGAGATCAAAATGACTGCTTGGTAGGATGTGTTGGCGGTCAGTTCAAACTTCCTGTAACATGCAGGGGATAGTCAAGTTTTCCCACAGTGCATCAAGGTCAAAGGAAGAGTGGCCACATTTCAGGCGGGCACTAGGGAGTCTGGGATATGGTTGGTTTGACTCAGGTCTACATGTTGCACTGTGGACGCTAGCACCCCAGGCTCAAGCCCAGGATAGAAAATTCTTAAAATCTAATCAGTGTAGATGCTCAAGCCCTGGGTTCTGTAATCCAGGGTCAGCTGACTTGAGTCCCACTAACTGGGCTTCCATTGCAGTGTATAGACATACCTTGTGCAGCTCAATCTCCCTACCTGTAGAACAAGGCTGATACATGGTGGCCTGTATAAAGTGCTCTGAAATCTCCTGAGAATAAATCAATATAAATACAAACAACTCTTCTTACCCCTCCTCAACATGGGTTAAAGTGGACTTTTCTTTCCACTTCCAGGATTTTTAAGAAGAGTAGGAAGGTACTGGAGACATTTTACATTTTTATGAAACATTAAAATGCCTCTTGCAAGACTCAGAGAGCCTCTGCCATTCCTCCCATGGTGAGAACAGGCTGGATTTACCTTTCTAGAGCTCTAGAATTTTCCCACAGTGCACCCTGGTCAAAGAGCTAGTGGCCACATTTCAGCTGGATGTTGTAATACCCTCGATTTTCTAATTTTGCCAGGATTGACCTGAAAAAAAGTTCATTTGTTGAACTGAATGGAATTGTTTTATTTTAGGTCAGATTGAAATTAAACTGTATGTGTCTGAGCTGCCGGGCTGCCTCCTGCCCCCATTCTCTCCTACGGGCTGAGCTCCTTGGCCAAGCTACATATCCCATGAAGCATCACAGTCTTCCCTCTGGCCAGGCCTCAACAGTGCATGATGGGAGTCCCATGAGTAGGCGAGATCAGCCATTTTTACTTAGTTGTCAGCAGGACGTTTTCCTGTCTATGGAAGAAAACACTAAGTTAGTCTGTCCTCCCAGAAAATGTGCAGATGATCACTACTGTGTCCTGTGTCGGATTCTGGGTATGTTCAAGTGTATGGATGATCACTTCACCCCTAGTGGCTGAATAAACACAATATTGTTTCTTGTCTAGTAGGGATTAGGCCATTTTCTTGCAGCTGCAGATCACAAGAGGATATAAACTGTTACGCTACTGCCCTATCATGAATATTTCATAGATTACCACATTAAATATGGAAGAAAGAGGACAGTATGACAGTATACAGACACAAACACATCAGCTGAGAACTGTCTTTACTATTTGAACTAATGGTTTCTAGTGTTCTGCTCACTTTCTGTGTGAAGGGGTCAGTATCAGAAAACTTGGTAACTTCACTGCTGAAAAGACATGACCATAACCTGCAGACAAAGGAAAATATTATGTAGGAATTGCTATCTAATCTAAATTAAACTTACCATCGGCCTCATCACCAAAGTATCTAACTACTGATCAATGTGCGCCGCCACACATCCCAGATACCTGCTCCTTATCCCATTTAACCTATTCTGTTAAACAAATTCAAAAATATTGTAGAGAGTAAATTCTGATGGCATTGACCTGTTATTCTTAGCCAAACGTATGGTTAAGAATTCATTTTAATCCCCAAATGGGTTGTGATTAAACTAATTGGAAGCACCATTTTAAATGTACCTGATTTTTAATAAATAAGTTTATCATCGTTTAATATTGCGGATTGGGGTGGGGTTTTTTTGGTTTGGTTTTTATTTTTTTCTTTATGACGGTGGCACTTCAAACATGAAACTACATTTTCCTTCTTAAACTTTAAGAATAAAAGGAATGCTGAAGTTAACTCAGACTTTCATTGCATAGAATGGCCAATAAAATACGTAACTGATCAGGAATGTAAGTTTCACAAACAGTCATTAATATTCACTGTTCTGTTTATCTAGGGTACTCACATGGTCCCCATGTCACCTTAGTATCTGAGCACCTCACAATCTTTAATGTATTTATCTCACAATCTCCCAATGAGGTATGAAAATCCTCTTGTTTCCATTTACCAGAGAAGCAAATGAGGCTTAGACAGACTAAGTGACATGACCAAGGTCACACAGGAAGTCTATGGCAGAGCAGGGAAATGAACCCGAGTCTCAGGCTCCCATTCTATCCACCGGCCCATCCTTCTTTTCAATACTTCTATATGTGCATGACACTTTACAAATTGCATAACTGCAGCATTGAAAAGTAAAGTATTTGGGCATGTGCCTGTCTACATGAAAATATGTCACTTTTCGTAACACACAAAATCCATTCAAATGCACAGCCACTTATATAGGGGCCTGCACTTTCTGCTCAGGCAAAAGACTTGTATGGACAAGCCTGTGGCCAATGTGATTAATGCCTGGTATTAAGAATTTGCTTTGAATTCCTCCTTGCCACCCCACATACACTTAACCTGGTTCCTGTTATAGCCCCTCTCATCTGTTCTCTTCCTTGCTTTGTATACTGTTTTAACTTGCTGATGGGAAGTAAGTCTTGCCCATGGACTGCAGCATGTCTAGAACACTCATCTATAACAACCATGATTTGGATTAAGTTTCCAATTGCTTTGTGCTCTGTTTGCTGTATGCGATTTGTGTGAAACAGTCATGCAGCTGTCAGCCAGATATTATTCTTTCAGTGGGGAACAAGCAAAGCAACTGTTCACCTTGATTTGTCTCTTGAACTTGATTAAAGAAAGGGTTGTGTTGGTAGTTTCCTTGATACAGAAGGAAGACCTTAGATGAGCCCTTACATAAGGTCAGGGCCTATTCATTAGGAATTGCTGTGATCAAATGCAGGCACTTTCTTGCAAGGGGACAACAATATTCTTTATCTTAGATACAGGTTCATTTCCAGCTTGAAAGGTTTTGTCTGATTTCCAGATGCCTGGAGCAATGACACAGGCAGTTAAAGGCAGCTCTTTGCAGAATACCCGGGGTGAAATCCTGACTCCACTGAACTCAGTGAGAATTTTGACGTTGATTGCAATGAGGGCAGGATTTTACCCCATGACACATAGAATCATGGAATCATAGTGTTAGAAGGGATCACAAGGGTCATCTAGTCTAACCCCCCTGCCAAGATGCAGGATATTTTATGTCTAAACCATTCAAGACAGATCGCTATCCAGCCTCCCTTTGAAAACCTCTAATGAAGGAGCTTCCACAACCTCCCTAGGCAGTCTGTTCCATTGTCCTTCTTACAATTAGGAAGTTTTTCCTGAGATTTAACTTAAATCTGCTATGCTGTAGATTGAACCCATTGCCTCTTGTCCTACCATCTCTGGCAAGAGAGAACAACTTTTCTCCATCTTTTTTATGGCAACCTTTCACGTATTTGAAGACTGCTTTCATGTCTCCCCTTAATCTCCTCTTTTCCAAACTAAATATACCCAGTTCCTTCAGCCTTTGCTCATATGGCTTGCATTTCATCCCTTTGATCATCTTCGTCGGTTGCCTCTGGATCCTTTGGTCACATTGGTGACAAAAACTGGACACTACTTCAGCTGAGGCTAACCAGCACTGAGTAGAGTGGTAGAATCATAGAATCCAGGGATTTGGAGCAATCAAATTTTTGAATTGCTCCACTCCGGCACCAATAGTGACTGCTCCAGCTCTGCTCCGCGCTCCAACTCAAATGAATTTTTAACTAAATAAAAAAGTGCATACTGTAATTTTGAAAAAACATTATTTTTATTCAGACTTCTAAAATAATTTAAATGTCATCAACAATTATACAAACTAGAATCATTCATAATTCATTCTGTAAAAAATTATTGCAGCAATCAAGTCGTCTTTCGTAGGCTGCCACAAATCATTTAAAATTAACTTTAAAGCCGAAAACAGTCGCTCTATACTAGCTTGAGTAGTTGGCATGCTTGAAGTGATTCTACAGGCAGCCTGAATGCGGTGTGGGTAGCTGTGAATGGCCTCAAAAAACAGACTTAACTTTTAGTCTACCAATAAACTCCATGACCTCACAATCTTCCCGAAAGTTTGTCTCGAATAATGCTTCATTGCAATTATGAATGGCAGAAACTCGCCGGCGTCTTGTTTATCCAATTCCTTTTCAAAGGTGTCATCTTCTGAAGAATTGGTGCTTGAATTATCTCCATTTCCCTGTGATGGTTGAAGACGTCTCAGGGACGGACCCTCAAACAAGTTCAGAGTGGAGACAGAAGTTTGAGAACAGCCTGCTATTTCTGAAGGATGTGAACTTTCCGAAACCGCAAATTTGATTGTTGATGACTCCTTTTGTTGTGTTTTGTTTTCTTCAACCTCTTTCGCCGAGTTCAAATGTAGCAACAGATTTTGTTTTTCAAGTCATCGAGCAATATCAAGGAGCCCTTCCTTTGCCTTTGCTATTTCCCTTGAGGTAAGATTAATCCGATACCATGGGTCAACATAAACTCCAGCAAGGAAATGAATATTGTCAAAAAGCTTCTCTTCGTGTTTCTGCATGGAGGATAGAATTCCTTCTGCAATTTGTCCACCATTTTCTTGCAAGAATTTTGACAGTTTTCCCCATTCCTTCATTAAAATTCCTGGGGTTACATCGACAGCTTGAAGATTCATGGTTGTTTGGTTTGGCTTTGCCAAGAAGTCTCACAGGTTCTTCACTTCATCCCATTCAGCTTTTGTTAACTTGAGTTCTCTTGTTCCAGCAGCAGCCACTTGTTCACAGTAAGACTGAGAATCATCACAAATGTTGAACCCCAGCGAGTCACAGTATCCAATGATTGAGTTACCCCATGTAGATCAAGCAGAACACTTCGAATACTTGGGGTTCGTAGTTTGACAACGACTTGTCGAATTTTTGCCAGAAATTTCTTTGCATGTTCTTTGCTAACTGAAGAGTTTGAATACCACACCTCATCAGTTAGACTTTTGAGTCATCCTCATGAAGTCATGTTGGAAGTATGAGGCTAGGGTCATTAACCCATTGCGCAGCAGCATCCATGTTGAGTTCGATTTCATCCATTCCTTTAGTTCCTTCATCAGGCAAAATAGCTTCAGTTCTGTCCACATCCCTGTTCTCAGAGGTAGAAATGGTTTCATTGTCCCGCTGAAATTTTTGACAGCACACGTTATGTTTGCTGCATTGTCAACACAGATGCTCAGCACTTGCATTTCACTGATCCCAAATTTTTCTAAAATAGCTTTTACTTGACTTTTCAAGTATGAAGAATTGTGACGCCCTTCAGTGTCGATTATGTCCAAGGTTTTTACCACAGCTTTATCTTTTCCTTCTTCGTATTACTGAGCATTGATTGCAAGGAAATTTCTGTTTCCATGGGTTGCCGCATCCATTTTCCAGTAGCATAATTTTTGCTCCAAAGCTTTCTTGAGCTCTTCGCGACCAGACTCAGCTGTGCTGACAACTAAATGACGAACTACATCATGCCCCATCGAAACACCAAGCTGCCAACCCATTTCACCTGCAATTTTTTGGAATCCTTTGCTCTTTAGCCTGAAGGTAGTGAGCGGTGTTGAACTCAAGCAAACCACTTCCATCAGCCCTTCATGGAAAGTATTGGCATCCATGGTGACTGTAACCTTTAAGGACTTTGAGTCAAGTTTTGTTTGCTCAATTTTGGGTTTCTTTTCAGATGAAGCTCCGCAAAAAATCTTTTCTCCAGGAGTTTTCAAAGAGCCAGATGAACGTTGTTTAGCTGCGCCAGCTTTCCATTTTGCCTCATCTTCCTGGTCCTTTTTTGTAACCAGAGCCACATAGTTTTCAGGATGGTTACATTTTACATGCCACCAAAGGTTGAAACTTTTCACGGCACTTGCTTCGCTTGTCTTGAAGCTACATGGTTTGAGCTCGCCATTCACTTCCTTTTCCACCTTGCACGTTGCCGATTTCTTCTTTGCTTTTCCCAAAAGCCCAAATTTGGGCTTTTCAAATTCAAAAGTAAAGACGTCGTTGAGATCCTTTTCCGTAAATCAGCTATCAATCATGGGGGGCAGATTTGATTTTTTTGTTGAAGCCATGGCCAAATCTTCTTGTGCTGCTACCTCATCCAAATGTTTCTTGTTATGATCTTCGAAAAGCAATGAACAAAAGCATTACACTTTTTTATAATGTACCTGCCTGTGATATCTTAACCACTTAAGGTACTTCGAATTTATTTTGGATTTTCTGGACAAAAATGATCGCATTTTCTTTTTACATAAAATTATTATTAAAGTATATTTTAATATTTTAACATATTTCTTGCAGTTTTAATGAAGTAAGAAGTATTTTAGTATACATAATTAATATACATTTTTATTTATAAATTGCAAGATAGTTTTTCTTATGAAATTTTGAGGTAAAACTATTCGAAATATTTTCCAAGTTTATAATTAATATCTCAAAAACACTTTAATATAGCTATATCAATGAAATTTGGTATGTACCGTAGCATTAGTACGTGCTATCGCTGTTCTACAACATTAATTGTTGGGAAGTAACGAGGCTACACGTTACAAGGTTGAAAATAAACTTTAATGGGAAACAGAGTAACAAGCCGTGTTAGTCTGTATTCGCAAAAAGAAAAGGAGTACTTGTGGCACCTTAGAGACTAACCAATTTATTTGAGCATAAGCTTTCGTGAGCTACAGCTCACTTCATCGGATGCATACTGTGGAAACTGCAGAAGACTTCTGCAGTTTCCACAGTATGCATCCGATGAAGTGAGCTGTAGCTCACGAAAGCTTATGCTCAAATAAATTGGTTAGTCTCTAAGGTGCCACAAGTACTCCTTTTCTTTTTAATGGGAAAGCGGATTCAAATTGCAAGCACAGTCCTTTTAGTAAAGCGAGCAAATTTTCGGAAATATGTTTTTGCTTCATCAGCCTGAATAGATTATACAAGATAGAGCAATAACAGGTTCTATCTTGTATAAAGTTTCCAGCCTGATGAAGGAAAAACATATTTCCGAAAATCTGCTCTCTTTACTAAAAGGACTGTGCTTGCAATTTGAATCCGCTTTC